>NW_005357115.1:4896348-4901866 GCF_000412655.1 Myotis brandtii
GCCCGCAACCAAGGTACATGCCCTTGACCGGAATCGAACCTTGGACCTTTCAGTCTGCAGGCCGACGCTCTATCCACTGAGCCAAACCGGTTAGGGCGAGGCCTCCCAGATTTATATTGGATTTATGGTTAATAGATTTTCAACAGGGGTGCTAAGATAGTTCCATGGGAAAAGATCTTTTCAATAGATGGTGCTGGGATAACTGGATATCCACAAGCAAAAGAATAAGGGAAAGACATTAATCGAAGAACGTATATGCATAGGCCATGGACACAGACAATAACGTGGTGAAGGCCTGGGGTGGGGTGGGGCTGGGTGTAGCGGGGCAAAAGGGAGAAAACGGGGGATGTCAATAACACACACACACACACACACACACACACACACCGAGGCAAAAGGGAGAAAACGGGGGATGTCAACAACACACACACAGAGAGAGAAATAAATAAGGAAAAGAAAAGGGAAGAAGTAGACAAGCAAAAAATCTGGTTAGGAGACTTTACCAGTGGTCCAGGTTAAAGATGACTGAGTGATGATGACAGAGATGGAGAAACATGAACAGATTCAATATGTATTTTGGAAGCTAATGCAGTGTTTCTGAAAACATCTCAGACATGATGGTATACACAATTTGGATATGAAAAATTTATTAGAAAGAATATAACTAACACATCAGACTGATGATTTACTGAATATTATTCCTTGGGATAAGACAGGTCTATTAAACTAAAATAATTAAATAATAGCCTATGTGGTCAAAATCATGAAGCTAGTTCAGGATACACTGTTAATGGATGTGATGGCATGGTAAAGGGACAGGAGGGATAAACAATGTTTCCCTGTATCCCAGTTTGAATAACTGAGCATAGAGTAATGAGATAAAGAAGAGGCGAGTTGGGGTTGGAAGAGTTGAGGTTCAACTGTGGGTAGTTTGAAAAGTCAGTGAGAGGTCCACGATGTGCAGCTCGAAGGGGAGTTTGGAATGAAGATAATTGCTACGGTATTTAAAGCCGCTGTAGGTAAAATTACTTAAGAAGAGAGAAAAAGGGGCCAGGACTAAGCTCCAAAAAACTCCAAAATTTAGAGGTCATATGAAAGAAAAGTTAGAAAAGGAGCGTGAGGATAGGTTTGTAAGGTAGAAGGAAAACCAGGAAAACGTTACCTTATATAATTAGGTCTGTACTGTAAGCAAATGTTTTGTCCATAGGAACTAATGACTTTTTCTACTTTATTGCACCCATGAGAGTGGACAAAGTTGAAACTGAGTAAATGCTGGTTGAAAGGAAATGTACATTCTTGTCTATAGGCCTCTTCACAGCTTCTCCAGGTCCCAGTGACCATTAAGGACAGAGATCCCAACTTTTAGATCTTATCATTTCTCTAAGAGGGAATGGTTGACATATGAAAGCAGGGCCACTTTATTAGGCAAAAGAATTACTAAAAGAGCCTCTTAACTTGGAGTCACCATATCAGGATAAAGTTTCTAGGTGATAGGTATCTACAAAAGAGAATTAACAAGTTGCTTCAGGGACAAATGGAGGGGAAACAAGTCAATCTCCTGCACAGAGTGTGACCTAATATCACAGCTGTTACTCTGATGGTAATTCCTGCCTACTATTTATAAACTAAGACTCAACATAAAAGCACAAGATGACAAAATGTTCTAAACACATACAAAATAAAATGATCTAAAGGTCTAAAATGTGTCCAATAGGTAAAATTTAAGTTTATCTTTCTAAAGTATGCTAAAGTTACGCATGTGTGTACACACAAAGGTAAAAATGAAATAAAAGGAAGACATACAGAATTTCTGCATGAGGGAGCACCTTCTAGTTGCTAGATGGGATGCTGACCCTTTCATGAATTACCTAATAAAGTCAATTAGATCTTAAAAAAAAAGAATTTATAGAAAGAATCAAAGTGCTAAATTAAGATGCTATAAAAGAAAAATAATTTGAAAGACTAAAAATGTAAGGAGTGATAAAACATGCAACAAAAAGAATAAAATGTAAGGAGTAAAAGTCTAGGGACTAACTGATAAAAAGTTAAAAGCAAAAAAAACCCCCACACACAAAACCCGTAAGTATTAGTTAAAAGAGCAAGAATTATATAAAAAACACAGATAAACCAAGTAAAATAATATTAAAAAGTCGTTTCTAAAATTAGAAGAATCCGCTCCAGTGTCCATAGATAGATGAATGTATAAATAAAATGTGGTATAGACATATAATGGAATATTATTTAGCCATAAAAAGGAATAAAGTTCTGATATATGCTACAACATGAACCTTAAAAATATTATGCTAAGTGAAATAAACCAAACACAAAAGGGTAAATATTATGATTCTACTTACTATTATGAATTATCTAGAATAGGCAAATTCATAAAGACCAAGTAGATTAAAGGTTACCAGGGGCTCAAAAAAGGTAGGCTATTGCTTAATGGGTATATGTTTTTGGGTAATGAAAGGGTTTTGTTTGGAAATAGATAGTGGTGATGGCTGTACAACATTGTGAATGAAATTAATGTTATTAAAATTACACTTAAGAAGGGTTTAAATAACAAATTTTATATGATGCATATTTAACTACAATAAAAAATGAGGAAGTAAAAACAGAGTAAGAAGAAAAATCAGTGTGCAACAAAACAGTTAAAACCAGAAATTAATAAAATATTAGAAGTATAACAAGCATAAGGTAGGATAGGTATTTCAAAGCAGCAGCAGTATAAATAAATAACTCAATCTCAAACAAGTAGGATGAACATATAATTTACCATCCTAACCAGGACACTTTGAGAGGAAAGGAGACACTATTAATAATTACACAGGGACAGCAGGTGTAGACCGGGACCATCCCAGGCAAACCAGGATGTGTTACTCTACATATAAGGGCAGTTGGGTTCTCAAGGCAGACGTCATGAATGCAGCCTGGGGTCTGGCCAAAGCACAATAGTCTGAAAGCATCTTCCTAAAGGACCCAAGTGGTAAAAAATGCAAGTCTTTTTTTTTTTTTTACACAGAAGTAACACACAAGTACATGGCCTTTACTGAAGTTTACTAATTTGAAAACAATTACTATAATATTAGATTTTATTAAGAGCTATTACGATATTCTAAGAATTTGAGAAAACTGAATTATACTTTGAATTACACTGGTAGGCACACTAAGGAATTTCTAAGGTGAATCATTACATGAGTCTGTATTTTTATATACTAAATTAGAACTCTATAAATATATATATTCTTTTATACTTAATTTGACTATAGACAATTTGATTATAGACAATTATAGATATTAAAAAAATCAAACTAGAATTATCTTTAGGCTAAAATTAATCTTAATGACCTACAAATAGGTATACTTAAACAGTCCGTACCTTACATGAGAAGCTCCGACTTGGGATGTTTCTTGCTAACTCTGATATCTTGGGCTTACTCTGCAGACACTTGGTTAGGTGATATTTTTTCAATTTTATTCTACTGTAATAATGATCGGCGAAGTTACAGTGATTCAAGTGCTGTTTCTGCACGCATTTCCCAAGGTGAGGAATACTATACTTCAAAGCCTGGAGAAATAATTTGCTCTTCTGCTGCATGATATCAAAGTCCCTGGTTTATGCTCGCTTTGGGGCTGCCAGCACAAGTGATTTCATAGGTCTGATTACACAGTAGTGGGTTCTCAGAGTACCTACAATCCGCAGTTCTTATCCCCCCCTTCAGGGCCATGCACCCCTCGGGTAATGAATAACTGCAGACAGCTGAGAACCCGGGTTAAAAATATCTGAAAACGTGTATAAGTTAAAGTTTCATTCAAATCATACTTCTTGGCAGGTGTGACAAAAATGTTTCATTTGTAAAGTCAATCCTATCACGTTCAAACTATGCAGCACTGATTCTGGTACCCATAGGGGAAAACTAAAAAAACAAAACAAAACACAAAACACACACACACAACAAAACAAAATAAAAATTTGCAAATAAGTACATGGAGTTAATGGGGGCATCTCAGGGACTCTGAGGGTATTTAAAAGGCAAAATGACTTTGATTTTATATAAGGACCTGACAGAGTAGCTATTATGAGAATATCCTAATGAACATTTTACAGGTGAGCAAACCGTGGCTGCGGGAAGTTTAAGCAATTGCCCCAGGTGACTTGGAGAAAGTAGAACATAAAAGTCCAAAATGGTTTGGCTCCAAATCTTGTACACACAGGGGGACGATGGGACATAACGGTTGACTTTCCCATTAGAAAGGTATTTAGCTAAACAAATAAAATCCCTTCAGGATGCACAGATAAAATGTGAGAGCATCTCGGATTTGTTTGGGAAGTTGGTTCTTACTAACTTATCAAGGTAATTAAAACTAGTAAGTAGTTAATAGAGAGATCTGGGTTCAGGTCTTCCCTCCTGCACTTTCTACCTGTGCCTCCATTTCTTCTTCTTCTGCAAAACTGAGACAACGGCACGGTTTACCCTATGGAATGGATACGTTAAGCTCTTAATCCAGTGCCTGGCACGCCGTAACCACTCATCACACGGTGACTACTATTAGGACAGGGAAAATCTAGATGCTGCACAGCGCTGAGTGTCCTCCTGCAGTATCCCCACGGCCCTCGGTCATCGAAGGCACAATCCTGCGTCAGTTTTACTCCAGCTCCGATGCGCTCCTAGGCCAACGCCCCCGCCTCCCTCCATCTCTGTGTCGCAGCAAAAATAATGGGCGAATGAGAATAGGGGGATCAGTAGCAAAATAAGTAGAAATATGCAAATCACCGAAACCACTGGATCCACGCGGGCAGCCTCCATCCACCCGCCTTTCATCCGCAGGGAGAAGGCGCTATGCAAGGCTAGGGATGGGGGTGGGGCCGATGAATGGGTGCTCCCGGGAGAAACGGCGTTTTCCCGGTGCAACGCTCCATCCCAGGGGTGAGGCGATCTGAGTGCAGAGGGAGTGGCATACCGTGTGCCCGGCAGTGGAGGGACACGGCCAAGAAGCAAGGACCAAGGGGCTGAGGGGGGGCTGGGTGGGGGAAAAACGGGGAAAGGGGAGAGACCCCCAGCATGCGCTGCCCGTACCTGCGCCCACGGAAAGGCGCTCTGCCTCCGGACGCCGAGATGAGTGAGGGCCGGGTCGTCTCCTGGGCTCTCTCACCCGCAAAAAGACAAGCCTTTTGGTTCTTTGCTGGTATTCCGAGCTCGGGATGCGGCCGGGGAGAAGAACACACACAGGGGCCGCGGCGTACTAGCTCCGCCACAGCCCCCTCGCCCTCCGCTGCGCCCTCACTCAACGTGGCCACCGGCAAAATGGTGCAATGACAGGCCCGGCGCGGGCCTGGTTGTCATGGAGACGCGAAAACCGGAAATGCGGATCCGGAGGAGCTTTCGGGTCGTGGGAGGGAGGACCGGCGTCACAGGTCCTGGCAGGGAAGACGTCCGCAGGTCCTGGCAGGGGAGAGTCGTGCTGGCGGCAGCTCGTGGGTAGGTGGCACCGGCGGGATGGAGTCTCGAGTCCCAGA
>NW_005357115.1:4901901-4907751 GCF_000412655.1 Myotis brandtii
TCGCCCTTAGGAGCCGCCCGGTGGAAGCTCCTGCGGCAGGTAAGGCAGAGCCCACCCGCCTCACCTTTGCACGGTGCCCCTCCCCTCGCTCGGTGGGGCGTGCGATCGGCAGGTATGCTCCCCTCACAGTTTCGTCGGGAGCCACCCAGAGGTGTCTCCTTGCTTCCCCTCAGGGTCCCATCAGAAGAGGGGAGCCAGGTGGGGTTGCGCGGGAAGGGGCAGCCCACGTCCGAGTTCCTGGGAAACTCCGAGCGAAGTAGACAACCTCTTTCTAGACATTTGCTTGCACCTGCCAGCTCGCGGGTCGGATGGGCGGGACCGCTCCCCTCTGCCCCCATCGCTTCTTTCCTGCTTCTGTTTTAGTTCCTGTCCCAGGTTTCTTCTCGCTGCTGATCTCCCAGCCTGGTTCTAGCTCCTTGTCTTGGGGACCAGCGTGGTTGCCTCTGTTGGGACTTGGACGTTGCACGCGTTGCCGCGGTTTCCTCCGCGACCGCGGGGCGTGGAGGGAGCCGCGCGAGCCGCCTCCCGCCCTTCTCCTTTTGGGGATGTGAAAGTTACGGGCGCATCTGGTAGTGCGAGGTGATGGGCGAGGTTCTTTCTGGCCGTCCCAGGTGGAGTAGTTTGCTTCCTGGCGGTTATCTTCTCGTACCTCAAAGTTGCTGCTATTGGCTCCTAACTGCAGGCTTGTCAGAGTTCCGATGTGACATCAGGGACTCTCTGCAAACTGCCTGAAGTGACGTCTGTTTGTCCTTGTGCCTCTGCCCGAGGCTGCCCGCTGAAAACTGGACTCAGGGGACACTTTCCATTTCTGACGTCTTTCCAGAAGAGCTTCCCAGCTCTTGTTTCCTGGAGATTGTGCAGTTAGGATTTGGGGGTTTATTTTGTTTGCACTTACTTGGTTTGCAGAGTCACCTTTGCATATGGTGGCCTTCCAGTGCTGTCATGGCATAACTCAAAGTATTTCTTTGTTGATGCACTGGAAGTCTTCCCAGAGCTGGTTTTGCTAATAATGTTACAAATCTATATTCTATATGATAAAAGCCTAAGCAACCATAGGACAGAATGACCAGAACGACTGGTCGCTATGACATGCACTGACCACCAGGGGCAGACGCTCAACGCAGGAGCTACCCCAGTGATGGCGAACCTTTTGAGCTCGGTGTGTCAGCATTTTGAAAAACCCTAACTTAACTCTGGTGCCGTGTCACATATAGAAATTTTTTGATATTTGCAACCATAGTAAAACAAAGACTTATATTTTTGGTATTTATTTTATATATTTAAGTGCCATTTAACAAAGAAAAATCAACCAAAAAATGATTTTGCGTGTCCCCTGTGACACGCGTGTCATAGGTTCGCCATCACTGAGGTACCCCCTGGTGGTCAGTGTGCTCCCACAGGGGGAGCACCACTCAGCCAGAATGGGGCTCACAGCAGGCGAGTGCAGTGCTGGTGGCGGGAGCGTCAAGCAGCCAGCCGAGTAGCAAGGAGCAGCGAGAAGATAGGCAGTAAGGAGGGAGCAGGCTGGGCTTGGGCTGAGGGACACTGCCCTTCCCCCCCCTCCCCCCCCAGTGCATGTATTTCATGCCCTGGGCCTCTAGTAGGATAATAAAGTGAATGTCCTTCATACATCATTATCATAGGAACTTTCTATAGTGAAGTAAACATCAGTTAAAGTCTAATTATGAAAGTAGTAAATTAGGGCTTAAGTTAATCTTATTGTGATGACTTCAGTGATTCTTAGCATAGGAAAAACTCTAGCTGACCAGCACTGATGTTCATTCTGAATTGCTGTCTACATGAGACTAGTTTCAGCTATGACTGCCACTTGAACTCCCCACAGGCTTTGACATTTAATGTTTCAGTACACATCTGCCCTCTGCATAAGGTCTTTATCATCTTCTCTACTTGATAAATGAATGTTTATCCTTCAGGCCTCCATTTCAATCTCCTCTTTTAGTGAAGACTCACTCCTCTGGACTGAGTTAGACCCTTAGTTCACTCTTCTGGTGAACCCCATATCACATTATTTTATGATTATTTGATCAGAGTCCATCTTTCTCACTAGAATGGGAGTTTTCTCTGGGAAAAGATATTTTATGAATCTCCATCCTCTGCACCTAGCACAGGGCCTGGCTAGTTGGTTTTTAGTAGATATTGTCAATTATTGTGGAAAACCTTAAAGACAGTCTTTAAGTGGTCCATAGCACCTAGTCCTCAGTGTTTTGCATCAGCTAGCTATTGCTGAGTAACAAACAGCTACAACATTACAGTGGCACACAACAACAAGCATTTGTTCTGCTTGTGCATTTGTAGGCCACTTGGGAGTTATCTGACATGGGCTGTAATCAGCTGAGTGGCTCTGTGCTATATTCTTGGTCCACATGGTTCTAATCCTTGGACCAGTTGGTATAAGAGAGTAAGCCTAACCACTGAACCACATTTTAAGCTCCTGCTAACAACCTGTTGACTAAAATAAGATACTTGGCTAAGCCTAAGGTCAAGGGGCAGAGAAATATGCTCTTTCTTGGAGGGGGCAAGAGAGGAAAATTCAGATTTGATGTTTTTTTGTTTGGTTGGTTGGTCAAGATGATGGTGTTGTATACTTTCTCTCACAGTTATTATCAGTAATCACAGTGATATCTGGTTATTTCTCTTTTTCGATGATGGTTACCTAGGTTCATGAATTCAGGAAAGGGTTGAAAATGGTGATATTCTAATTCTGTTATTCCTTCTTCATTTATTACTTGGAAAACTACTATAAAGAGAAACTTCCGCCCTAACCGGTTTGGCTCAGTGGGTAGAGCGTCGGCCTGCGGACTCAAGGGTCCCTGCTTCCATTCCAGTCAAGGGCATGTACCTTGGTTGCAGGCAACATCCCCAGTGGGGGGTGTGCAGGAGGCAGCTGATTGATGTTTCTAACTCTCTATCCCTCTCCCTTCCTCTCTGTGAAAAAATCAATAAAATATATTAAAAAAAAAAAAAAGAGAGAAACTTCCCCAGATCTTCTACTTGGACTCTCAATTACAGTTCATATAGGAAAGACAGAGAAGTACTTGATTTTTTTTTTTTTTAATCCTCACCTGAGGATGTTTTTCCATTGATTTTTAGAGAGAGTGGAAGAGAGAGGGAGAGACAGAGAGAAATATCAATGTGAGAGAAACACATCGATTGATTGCCTCCTGCATGCATCCCAACCAGAACTCGGGCTGGGGAGGAACCTGCAACCTAGGTACGTGCCCTTGACCAGAATCGAACCCGGGAGGGACCCTTTGGTCGCAGTCCGATGTTCTATCCACTGAGCCAAACCGGCTAGGGCAGGGGTGGGCAACCTTTTTGTGAGTGCGTGCCAAAACCAGCAAAATCTCTGACTCAAAATTCTTCTGCGTGCCAACCCTAATTTTTTGAGAACATGTTACGCCTACTTGATATCTCTTAAGGTGTACGTATGTGAAGAACCTTGAAGAAATAATAAAATTCATTCGAGCGACAAAAACACAGTATATGATGATGAAAAATACATTTATTTTTTAATGTATACATGTACACTGATAGTCCGACAGAAAACTTTATGACTCCGTTTGATATTATCAGTGGGACTTCTGCTGCTGCATCACTGATGACAGAGATTTTACATCAGGTTTCTATTTCGTGACCTTCAGAGATGTGCACGAGCGAAGATTATAAGAGAGGTTTTCACGTGCCAGCAAAAGTTACTGGCGTGCCATGTTTGGCACACGTGCCAGGGGTTGCCCACCCCTGGGCTAGGGCCTCTTTCTTTGTAGTATTGATTTTCAATACTAACTTGGTTCTCTAGCATCCTTCCATAATCATTAGTGAGGCATTTGAAAAATATCATGCACTAATGTGTTTCAATTCTATTACATCTATTATCTTTGCTATTACTCACCATTTCCCATCTTTGGCCAATGGACCCTATTCAAATTGGCTCTTGAATACTTTTAATATAACCCTTAATTTTGTATGGCCTTCTTGTTTTCTTGTGTAGGATGTTTCAGGTTCATCTTGTACAGGGTGTGGCAAAAGTAGGTTTATAGCTGTGAGTATACGAAACAGTTTATTTTGGTGTTATTTATTAATTATTATATTGTTTTCCATACGAACAACTGTAAGCCTACTTTTGCCCCAACCTGTACAGTTCCTGCCATTTTATAACTAAACACAGTGGATGTGGTTGTTGTTAGTAATTTTATTTGCTTGCAGATAAAGGATTCACATTCAAAGCTCTGTCACCCTGAAGAGAGGCTTAGCTATTGCTTATGTACGTGATCTGGTTATGTACACTGAACTTATGTTTATATAATATGATCACAATATTTGGTTTTATTTCAAAGGTTCTGAAGCAAAAGCACCTGGATGGTTGTCTACGACATGTATCTGTAAGAAGATTTGAATCATTTAATCTGTTTTCAGTAACAGAAGCCAAAGAAAGGGAAACTGAAGAGGAATTTGGTGCATGGGTCCAATATACAAGTGTCTTCTACCCTGAATACAGTATTTCCTTAAGGTAAACATCACTCTAGTTAAGATTTTGTTCAAAAAAGCCTTTTTTCAAATAAACTAATAACTATCTATGGATAAAAGAAAAAGCCTTTTTCACCTGGCCAGAGTGACTCAGTTGGTTGAGCGTCGTCCTGTGCACCAAAAGCTTGCTGGTTCAATTCCAAGTCAGGACACATGCCTGGGTTTCAGGTTTGATTCCCAGTTGGGGAGCATACAGAAGGTAGCCAATCCATGTGTCTCTTTCACATCAAGGTCCCTCCCTCCCCTTATAAAAGAGAAACAATAATAACCTCATTGTTCATTCTATTGAGTTTGCAAGCAATCTTTATCAGAAGTTAGGTTTCCTAACTTTGTGTTAAGGAATTCCTGCTGCTTCAATGTGTTCTTGCTGTATTATCAGAAATAAGAAAAAAATTTTCCAAAATGTAGTGACATTTGAGGATAAACTGTGGTGTAAATCAAAGGGTTCATTTAACCATTCTCTCATAGCATTTGATTATGACAAAAAGCCAAGTTCTTTGTGAGGCAAGGAAGGCTGAAAGTGAACACAGAATTTGTCTAAGCTACTCTTCAAGTAGTAGTTATCTAAAAAATCAAGATTTGGTATTTATTCCATTTATGTTGTCATTTTCAGAATAGAATCTTAAGAATAGGAGGAGAAAATTCAGCTGAAAACACTGATATTGTGAGACGCATGCAGACTGTTCTGGCTTTAAAAATCATTGGAAAAGAGACAAGAGAGTTGCAAACTGAAGTAGCAAGATACTATTTTTACTGAATTACTTTTCTCTCACAGCTATAATCTAGCATGTTGCAATATTACTTTAGGTGTTTGATATTATAAAATATGCCCCTTTTTTGAACAAGATTTCACATTTTGAAAGGGAGGGAGGAGCACATTTACAATAGCTATAAGAAGAACAAGAAACATTTTAAGCAGAAAAGTGACTGAATAAGGTTTAGGTAAGGCTAAAAATACTTTTAAGAAAAAAAGTTCTCCCAAAGGATGTCTAATTATAGTATACTAGAGGCCCGATGCATGAAATTTGTGCAAGAGTAGGCCTTCCTTCCCCCAGCTGCCAGCACCAGCTTCCCTCTGGCACCCGGGACCTGGGCTTTCCTCCCAGGAAGGATGTCTGGTCTAATTAGCATATTATGCTTTTATTATTATAGATACTAGAGGAGTGATGGCGAACCCTTTGAGCTCGGCGTGTCAGCATTTTGAAAAACCCTAACTTAACTCTGGTGCCGTGTCACATATAGAAATATTTTGATATTTGCAACCATAGTAAAACAAAGACTTATATTTTTGATATTTATTTTATA
>NW_005357115.1:4907901-4920324 GCF_000412655.1 Myotis brandtii
ATTTGTGTACTTGGCAGGGGGTCCCTCAGCCCGGCCTGTGCCCTCTCACAGTCTGGGAACCCTTGGGGAATGTCCACCTGTCAGCTTAGGCCCGCTCCCCGGGGTTTCGGGCCTAAGTTAGCAGTCAGACATTCCTCCGGCAGCCTGGGAGACCTCGGGGGATGTCCGACTGACAGCTTAGGCCAGCTCCCCGCAGGGATATCCTTAGCGCTGCTGAGGAGGCAGGAGAGGCTCCCACCACCACTGCTGTGCTTGTAGCTGTCAGCCCGACTTGTGGCTGAGCGGAGCTCCCCCTGTGGGAGTGCACTGACCACCAGGGAGCAGCTCCTGCATTGAGTGTCTGACCCCTGATGGTCAGTGCATGTCATATTGACCAGTCATTCCGCTGTTAGGGTCAATTTGCATATTACCCTTTTATTATATAGGATTCCTTGAACCATTTTAGTTTAAAATATTTAAGCTTTAAAGACACCATAATAGCTAAAATTTGGGATTTGGACAAAAAATTGACTGGGTGAGCAGGGAAGAACAACTAGGAACTGGTTTGGTAATACTGCTTTATTGAAAACTTCAAATGAAAGATAAGAACTTTTGGGTTTGTTAGCTTGCCTGTACATTCTTTATGAGATTCTAATTAGAACACCTCAATTGCCTCACATTCTAATAGAGATAATTAGTTTAGTCCTTGGTTAAGAAAGAAAGAAAAATGCATTAGATGCTTAGTATGAGCCAGGAACAGAGGGGGGTGCTTTGATGTATTCTAATTCATGTAATCCTTACAATAACTCTGGGAAATAGAAATGAAGATAAACAATTGGAAGATAGTATATATGAGGAAATTAAAGAGAGGGAAAAACAGAGTGATCCAGGGGTCTTCAGGTACAAAGTTCTAAAACATATCTTTCACATCTACTGGTGACAAGAGGCAATAAATGTAAACTGTGCCAAGAATAATTTCCTGATGTCTGCAAGGCCCTGGAAAGCATTGCCAGAGAGCATGTGACATCTGTTATTCTTGAGAACTTTCAAAATAAGGTGTGGTTCTCCACCTAGAGTATAGAGATGACCTGGATGTAGCTGGAAGCCAGGCTAGAATGTAAACTGAGACTCCTTTCCAACAGGTTGTGATATATCCAGTTTTGGAAGAAAAAATACGGGTATGTCTATATAAATATGACATTTAATCCTACTTTATGGAGAGAAGAGAGGTGACTGAGCTAAAAATTTGCCCTAGCCTATTTGGCTCAGTGGATAGAACGTCGGCCTGTGGATCGAAGGGTCCCGGGTTCGGTTCCGGTCATGGGCAGGTACCTCGGTAGTAGGCTCCTCCTTGGCCTGGGCCCTGGTCAGGGCACATTCGGGAGGCAACCAATCGATGTGTTTCTCTCACATTGATGTTTCTTTCTCTCTTTCCCTTTCTCTTCCATTCTCTCTAAAATCAGTGGAAAAATATCCTTGGATAAGGATTAAAAAAATATTTGCCCAAATAACTTAAATGTACACAATTCTAGAACTGAACGTGATCTTAGAATGCATATAAAAAAGTCATAACAGCATTAATAATGGCTGACTATTGAGTGCCTACTATGTGACAAGCACTGTTGTGAGTGGTTTACATGTATTAGCTTATTTAATCCTCATAACACTTTATAAGGTAAATACTGTTATTATCCTCATTTTACAGATGAAAGTAAGGCCCAGAGAGGTTAAATAACTCCATTGATTATGCCTCTACTCAAACCCTGGTGGTCTGGTTCCACAGTCTGTACTTTTAAACACTTTTATTTTGAAATAATTGCAGACTCTCAGGAAGTTGCAAAAATAGTACAAGGAGCTCCAGGTACCTTTCACCCAGCTTAACTTCTACACATCTGGCCTCTTGGGAGGCAATCATGCATCTATTTATTCATTTTTCAGATGAAAGGATTGAGGCCTAGTAAAACCAATTTCCTCATTGATTATTCTGAGTATTCCATTTCTTACTCCATAATTCTGTTACTATATAGGAAATTGCAACAAAAATTACTGACATTGCCCAAACCGGTTTGGCTCAGTGGATAGAGTGTCGGCCTGCGGACTTAAGGGTCCCAGGTTCGATTCCAGTCAAGGGCATGTACCTTAGTTGCAGGCACATCCCCAGCAGGGAGTGTGCAGGAGGCAGCTGATCGATGTTTCTCTCTCATCGATGTTTCTAACTGTCTATCCCTCTCCCTTCCTCTCTGTAAAAAATCAATAAAATATATTAAAAAAAAATTACTGACATTGCTTAGGGGAGGATTTCTTACAAGAACAATTCATTCCATTCCATTGCTAATATTGTTCATGTGGGTTTCAACACTATGGAATGATTGAAAAAACATGATGAATAATTTAAAATAAATTCAAATCAAAAATATTTATTAGCACCTTCTGTGTAGGTAAACAAAAAGAAATATAAGATATATTATCCTCAAGGAGCTTAAATAAGTGAAAAGTTAAATAATAAAAAATAATTAAGCCATGGCCAGTGTGTCTCAGTGGTACAGCATTGGCCCTGGTCATGGGTTGAATTCCCAGTCAAGGGCACATACCTGGGTTGCAGGTTCATTTGCCAGCCTGGTCGAGGTTTGTATGGGAGGCAACACATCGGTGTTTCTCCCTCCCTCCATCCATTCCTTCCCTCCCTTCTTTCTACTCTCTAAAAATCAATGGAAAAAATATCCTCAGGTGAAGATTAACAAAATTTTTTTAAAATAATAATTAAATAAGAAGGAAAGTTAAGTTAAACATCTATTCTAAGAATTATCACCAGGCAATGCATAACTAATTACCAAATGACTGGAAAACTTCACGCATATTAGGAGTTTAGGGTACGCGTGATTTTGAAGGCCTTGAGGAGCAGCAGTTTAAACTGGATCTGGAAGTATTTGAACATTCTGGGAGAATGGAAGAAATCATTCCCGATGAGGGGAAAGGCACTAGAAAACAGCAATCAACAAGTACAAGGCATAATCATCAGAGGCTACTGAGAAGACCACCGTCTCTATGGGGAGGAATGGTGGTCAATGCATGTTATAACGTGGATCGGCTTCTGGGTTCTAATAAAGGGTTGAGCATTTGGGATGTTTTATTCCTCACAGATCATAAATATAAACCCCATTTTCGCATTCTTAGTTCTTATCACCTAAGATCACCTGCTACGGTTTAACAGAGATGATGTATATATGGTAATTGATATGGTAATTAATACTTACCAATACTTTTTATTAGTCTTATCCTTAAAATTTCCCTACATATTGATTTCTGTTTCTTTAAAGTTTTTTTTGTTTGTTTTTGTAAAGTTTTACTCGACTTGAAATCAATACTCCAAGAGGGTAAATACTTAGACAATTTAGATATTTTTGAATTCAAAATACATAGGTGTATCTTTTTTATACTGTTAAAAGGTTTATAAGCAGTGGTCCACATTAAAACTTTGACCATTATTTTCTGTCAGCTTTACATGATGATTCTTAAAAAGAAAGAATAAAGAATTTCCCTTGGTAACTTTTCATCAGAAGCAAAAGTCTGGACAATGTAAACATTAGGTTATGAAATCCCCAAGATCTGTTGTCTTTTCTAAATATCTGAGAATGGTCGACTCTTTGTTCTAAAGTGAGTATTGAGAATTCGGAAATCAAATTTTGGGACATGACTTGTATTTTTTCCTTGGCAAAATCTTCTTGTCTTTCTGGTGCTTTATTTCTTAGAACTTTATAGAAGAGGTTCTTGCTATTAGATAGATGCATGTACAGGAAACTAATACATAGTAGGAGACGTTTATACTAAAAATCTTCCATTAAAAATTCTTTCTCCTAGATTTATAAGCTGGAATCTGTTTTCATACAGAATTTACTGTATTGATACTAGAAATTGTTCCCCACTCCCCCATATGTCAACTTATTTTTAGTGTAGTAGGAATTTATATATTCTGAAAGCTTTACAATACTTCCATTATATTTGGAACCATAGAATTGCCTGAAATATTCATTTATAAATATGTACATGTCTTAGGTATAGAAAAAGCTGAGAGGCTTAACTGTCCTCTTTTCTTTGAATAAGACTCCTGTTGCTATGGTAATTGCTGAATTAGAAAACTCTTGACTTTCGGCTTGTCCTAGGAGCTTAGAATGGGCAAGAAGTCAAGAATGACTTTGTCTTTGTGATGCATCTTTCTAGTAAAACAAATACACTGCAGCAAGATCATATATTGCTTCTCTAGGGAAAGGAAAAACATAAAGCAAATCCTCACCCCACTGAATTTAGTAAGTATCCTGTGAGTGCTCAGTAGATAAAAAATAGTGATGGGAATGGTATGCGTACGATATTAGATGTATGGCATCCTTATATGTGTGGATATTATAGGTGCCCATGTAAAGCTTGGCAAAGCTGGCATCTGAGGCAAACATGAACACTGAAGTTACATTTAAAAAGTATAGTTTTAATGTTAGTAGTGTGAATCCTGAGAAAGAAGATACTTATAAAAAGGGCTGTCGGTGGCGAACTGGGCTCAAATTCAAAAACAAAACAAAACAAAACAGCCTAGCAGCCATTTAATATATATATATATATATACATACATATATACATATTAATTTGAGAGAGAGAGAGAGAGAGAGAGAAACATCAATGATAGAATCATTGATTGGCTGCCTCCTACACGCCCCACACTGGGGATCAAGCCCGAAACCTGGGCATATGCCCTGCCTGGGAATCTAATGGAATTGAATCTCCTGGTTTGTATGTCAAAGTTAAAGTAGTGTTGTTGTAAATTTTATTATAAATGGTTATTGTAAATTGTTATAATACCTTAAAGAACTATAGGTTTAAGGCAGGGGTCCTCAAACTTTTTAAACAGGGGGCCAGTTCACTGTCCCTCAGACCGTTGGAGGGCCAGACTATAGTTTAAAAAAAAACTATGAACAAATTCCTATGCACACTGCACATATCTTATTTTGAAGTAAAAAAACAAAACGGGAACAAATACAATATTTGTATTTGCATGTGGCCCGCGGGCCGTAGTTTGAGGACCCCTGGTTTAAGGCATATAGAGTAGTATGTAGAAGATTGCATTAGCACCAATATTTTACCACCCCTGGAAAAGTAACTCAAACTCTATGACCTATTATTGACTGTTGGGTCCATTTGTATGTGAAGAATAGTATCTTTTATAAGGATGAATAAAATATTAGTAATTAAATTAAACATTTAAAGGGTTTTCAAGTGAAGAGAGATTAGAATTAAAGAGAGTGGAATTAAGATTAGTGGGCAAAAGATACAAAGAATTTGCCCTCTGACATTTATAATTCCCTGTAGATGGAACATGCAGACCTGAAGGTTGGTTAGTTCCTTGTGACTAAAGTTCTGAATTCTTTGGGTTGTTATAAAGTACATTTATGTATTGTTGAGGTTCTGGAGGGTGATTGCTTCTTTTCCTTTTGAGATTCTCCAAGTGTAAGGTTTTGTTATCTTTAGAGAGGTTAATAATTGCCCTAGCCAGTTTGGCTCAGTGGAGAGAGTGTAGGCCTGTGGACCAAAGGATCCCGAGTTTGATTCCAATCAAGGCATGTGCCTCCATTGCAGGTTCCTCCCTGGCCCATGCCCTGGTTGGAGCGTGTGCAGGAGACAGCCAATCCATGTGTTTCTCTCACATTAATATTTCTCTGTCTTTCCCTGTCTCTTCCACTCTCTCTAAAATCAATGGAAAAATAGCCTAGGGTGAGGATTTAAAAAAAAAGGTTAATAATTAATTCCACCTTTATATAACTAAAACAACAAAAATATTAGTACTTTAAAATGTAGATCAAGCATCAAGAAATGTTATTTCATTAAATATTAGGAGGACTATATTCTGTTATTTATTTTCCTTCTCCCTCTAGTGGGCAGAAATATTTTAAAAATACAATATGGAAAGGTTTGTTAGTATTGGGTGTATCACTTTTTTTTTTTTTTAAAGCAAATCTTAATGTTCCAGAATCATTAAAGAAAATGTTTTATTCCTTTCTAGGCATAATAGTGGATCTTTGAATATTGAAGATGTTCTTACCAGCTTTGACAATACAGGAAATGTTTGTAAGTTATATGATCACTACGTAGAAATATTTTGTGTTTTAAAAAGTGAATTTATAATTGGTGTTTGTTCTCACTAATGTTTATTATACTGACTAATATGTGTGTATAATAGAAACTCTTACAGTTTTTAGCTACAAAATGAGCCTCCTATACAGTGCGCCTACTAAGTGGGATAAGGCAGTTTTACACTTGGCAGTTGTGTGCGTGAGAGAGAATGTAGGTCAGAGGAATCCTGGACTCTCCAGTACTATCCCCTTTGTTTCTTCTTTTCATTTTGACCTTCTCAGTTAATCCAACAAAGGGGCTGTCTCTTCTTTGTTGTGGTTTGGGTGCTTTCTTTTCCACTTCCTGCTTCTTTTCTCTCACTACAGAATGAAACCAGAACATTTTCCCTTGCTGTTAATATACTTTAATACCAGAATGTTTTTGTTTTATGCAATATTATGCTATTATAGAATATATTGCTGTTTTCATCTAAGCCTGTAAGTCGTGATTTCTCCATTGAGAAAATCATTTAAATCATTATAAAGTCATATTATTAAAGAAATTTAAAAAATCTTTATATCATTGCACCAAATAGCATACCATGATAGAAGCTAGGTACCCCTTCATATGTATTGCTTAGGATATTTCTCTTAAGATAATGAATTATCAATGTGATATGACAGTTGTAAATGTTAAAAATTGTACTCGAATACCTTTTTTCTCAAAGGAAATTTTAGAACTGTAACTACTTATTGTCGGAACTAAAACAATTTTCTTTGCTAATAGTATTGCTTTATTAAATTCCCTAATTTTAGGTCTGCATAGAATAATGTCATATTCTATACACCACATTATGGCAAACTTTTCATGTATAGAAAAATATGCATTTTGTCACTAAGGATTTTATAAATATCCTCAGGAACTCTAAAATATTTAAAATTATGTAAGTTTATTTTTCATGGATATCTTTTCGTTTCTACATGTTGGCACTTCCTGAATTGTTTCCTATTTAGGCATATCTCACATTTTTATTGGGGTTTTAGGCAAGGACTGGCCAAGGGATGCTAATGGTGGTTGAAGAGGCATCCTCCTTTAATTCTGTGGTAATGTAAAATATCATTAAGTCAGGCTTATGCATTTAGGAACATGATTGGAGAGTGTTAAATATGGAAATTTTGATTCAGTAGTGTAAAAATAAAATATTGTTCCCAGTGACTTAGTATAAAACAGGGTCACTAGCTGGCAGCATTATGTAAAACAAAAATATTTTCCTAAAGGTCCAAGCTATTACTTTATATATGGATTAGCTGTCTTATACTGTTCTAACATTTTTTCCTATCAGCTGCCCCCACCCCTTAAACCCTCACTTGTCTGCATAGAATAATGTCTGCATAGAATATGCACTTCATTTGTTGCATTGACAAAGGGAGAAATTTCATGTTGAAAGTATTTCTTCACTGCTGTCTATTGTTTGGTGGTAAGATTTGAATCTTTGGAATGAGACCTACTTACATTTGAATCTTGGTTCTGAAATTCATCTTGAGCAATTTATATCATTTCCATGAGCCACAATTTTTAAAAAATCTCTTGGAACTGGATATAATGTATAGAAAGTGTGTAATATATATTGCATTTTCATAGTGGACACTATAGAGTTTATTATTACTGGTGATGAGTATCTCTAAAATTTTTCAGTTTTTTTTCTAATAATGAAGATAATATTAAGAGTTATTCTGATGTTTTAAAATAACTATTTTGATAGAACTAATAAGGCAGGAAAAATAAATGACCAAAATAGTAATTTGTTAAAATGTCTTGCCATAAATGTGGCCTTCAAAACCTGAATATATTGTCTTGTTATAAATGTGGCCTTCAAATCCTGAATATTCCAAGTGATAGAAGTGGTGACAAAAATAAGACCTGTTAAAACATGTTGTTTATTGTAACTTTTACATTACACTCTTTATATTTTAAAAGAAAAATCTATACTGATATTTTGCTTAATGAAAAAAATTGGTTACAATAAAGTAAGGATTGATTATAATTTTTATATAGTCTTTGCCAAGGCTTAAAACGATCAAGGATTAAAAAAGTAATTTTTCAGATTTTTTTTCTTCTTTAAATTAATCACTCAAGTATTTGATTTTACACTAATTGTGATTTTAGGTTGAGTTTGTGAAAACCCAGCAGAGGGCGCCACATCATAATTCTGTCTCACTGCTCAACATACTTGGATTAATAATTTGAATAATAAATAAGCTTTCATCATAT
Source organism: Myotis brandtii (assembly GCF_000412655.1). Classification (NCBI taxonomy): domain Eukaryota; kingdom Metazoa; phylum Chordata; class Mammalia; order Chiroptera; family Vespertilionidae; genus Myotis; species Myotis brandtii. Next base: position 4,916,248 of record NW_005357115.1, read on the forward strand.
AAACATATAAAAATATGTCTAAACATTTCCATTTGACTTGTTTTTATATATTTACTATATTCAGGAACTCATTAATGTAAAAAATAGATTTTTCTGACCAATTTTTTAGTTTATTTGCTTTTTTGTTTTAAATAGTTGAATTTTTATACTTATAGCTTCAAATAGAGGAATATTTTTGAACATTGTTAATATTGATATATAGAGAAAGTCCTATGTAAGAATATCAATTCCTAAATCATCACCATAGTAGTACATCGATAGTAAGTATACTGAGGGATGTTTAAAATGAGGAAAAAAGTTTCTAATATTGTGAGAGAACCAATACAGAGAATTATCCATATATTTCAGGAATTAGTTTCCAGGTTAATATAGCTTCCTGATAATAGAAAGAATAACGTAATTAAAATATTTTATAGTTACAAAAGTCTGACGTTTTATAAAATATATTCATGGTTTGTATAACCCTTAATCTCAACTTTAAGGTATTTTTAAAAACAAGTAATGATTTTGTTCATTGTAAATTTTCAAAGAGTGGAGAATCATTCTTCCTCAATTTGTTCATTCTCTAACTAAAAGGATATGAGAAAATCCTTAATTTTAGAAAATAAATGAAACCTCTATCAGTGGTTCTCAACCTTCTGGCCCTTTAAATACAGTTCCTCATGTTGTGACCCAACCATAAAATTATTTTCGTTGCTACTTCATAACTGTAATGTTGCTACTGTTATGAATCGTAATGTAAATATCTGATATGCAGGATGGTCTTAGGCGACCCCTGTGAAAGGGTCATTCGACCGCCAAAGGGGTCTCGACCCACAGGTTGAGAACGGCTGCTCTAGATAGTTTCTTGTTTCCTGATATATTAGAAGACATTATTTATATTTACCTTTATTATTTAAAAATGTTGTATGTTTTTAAATGTATGACCTGTTTTATATTTTTGAGGTAACTTTCACCGTTTAAATTCATTTGAATGTTGTAGGAAGAAATGAATTTTCCACAATAATTTTGCATGATTCATTGCTCTATAGAATATGACCCCGGTCTTATCTTTATATATGTTTGCTATTGTGGAAAGCAAATTATTTTTAAAGGTAAGCTCTTTTGTGCTTACCTCCAACCATATGGGTGGGTATACATATTTTATTACTTGAGTTCTACTACTTGAGAAACTACTTCCTTTTAAAATATCAGAGTTACTCTGTGGAGAGGTTGTATGCACTATTGATTCGTCATGCCTGGAAAGAGATGCCATCAAGCTACCTAGGGAAAAGTATAGGATGACATCCTTCACCTGAAACGAGGTGCTGGCTGCTTCTGTGTTTCATGTGACATGTACAGTACTTTGGGTCAGAGGGTACTTTGCTAGCACCACAGCAGATCTCTTGCTTCTGTTTTCTCTGTGGGTAGGATCTCCATTCCAGCCAGTCCCTGACCTCTAATCAAAGAAACCCCATCATGCTATGTCTTTTCCAAAACAATTTTCTCTTTCTCCAAAGTCATCTCTTTCCTCTACTGAAATGAATTTTTTTAACCAGTTAACTGCCACATGTCCAAAACGGAAACCATCCCTACATGCCAAGATATTTTAAATTTAATTAAAAAAATCAATTTGCAATGAGTATTATAAAAATAAATATATTACTTACAATTTAGGTGTCCTTGAATATTTTCAGCTGAAAATTCTCTCATGAAAAATGATTTTAAAGTTGGTCAGGGCTGCCACTTAGGGAAAACATTTTTATTTTATAGATGTGCATGGCGTGTGGGGAAGGTCCCCTGCTTGTGTCTACAGATGCTTATGGCATAAAAAAGAGATTCTGTTTTGCACTTTGTTGATGCAAATTTGGCCGTCATATATACAGTGCAGCTACATCTTTGGTATTTGGTATATAATAGCTTCATTTTTATTTTTTTTTAGCACACAGTTCTCTTTTGGCAGCATAAACAGTTAATACTTCTCATACCATGTGTTGTATGTAATATATACAATATAATGCGTATAAGCCTTTAAAGGATAGGAAATCAAAAGTTATTATATATCATTGCAATAACCTAATATGAATCAGGATTTTTGGCTAACACTGCAGCTTAAATTTGGGGAAATGTATTGGTAAGATTCCTTCTGCTATTCTCTTCCCCCTCCTTTTTTTAAAAATATATTTTTATTGATTTCAGAGAGGAAGGGAGAGGGAGAGCGAGATAGAAACATCAATGATGAGAGAGAATCATTGATTGCCTGCCTCCTGCATGCCCCACACTGGGGATCGAGCCTGCAACCCAGGCATGTGCCTTTGACTGGAATTGAACCTGGGACCCTTCAGTCTGCAGGCTGATGCTCTATCCACTGAGAAAAACCAGCTAGGGCTCCCTCCCACCCACCCCCGCCCCCCTTTTTTGTATTTTTGCTTTTTTTCTCTTTTTAAACAATTCTCTTTCTTTCTTTTTTGTCCTGCTATTCTGTGCAAAAAAATTGTTTTTCTCTTGGCCGGGCTACATGACAGTACTCTGTGTGTCATTAGTGTCTCCTGGTCTCCTGGAGAAATTTGTAGATCCTCTGCCTTATATACTTTTACATGTGATAGTGTGACACTACCACCCCGCCCTTCCCACCCTCACCCCTGTGAATCCTAGGGTTGACCTGGACTTTTAATGCACACAGCTACATTCTCCTATTTCTAGATCCTTCTTAGTGGTCTGATAGCAAAACCTGTTTTGTGATGTATCCAAAGCTGATCTCCTTTGGGTTTGTAGTCAATTAATTATTACTTAAGGAAATATTCTTATTAAAATACAAAATATTGCCCTGGCCAGTGTGGCTCAGTTGGTTAAGTGTCATCCCATGCACCAAGAGGTCTCTGGTTCGATTCCTAGTGTGGGCTCAATCCCCAGTAGGGGGTGTGCAGGAGGCAGCTGATTGATGTTTATCTCTCATTGATGTTTCTCTCTCTCTCTCTCTCTCTCTCTCTCTCTCATTCTCTGCCTTCCTTTCTCTCTAAAATAAATAAAAACATACTTATTTTTATTTAAAAAATATTTTTTATTGATTTCAGAGAGGAAGGGAGAGGGAGAGGTAGAAATATCAATGATGAGAGAGAATCATTGATCAGCTGCCTCCTGCATGCCCCACACTGGGGATCAAGCCCACAACCCAGGCATGTGCCCTTGACTGGAATCAAACCCAGGACCCTTCAGTCTGGAGGCCAATGCTCTATCCACTGAGCCAAACCAGGTAGGGCAATAAAAACATATTTAAAAGAAAAATGAAATGAGACTGTAAAGTTAGAATGTAAAGGGATTTATTGTAGTACAATGAATAACTGAAAAAAACCCATAAATCTTTAACTTTAGGTGACTGATTAATTATGGATGATTTATGAAATGGAACATCATGTAGCTGTTCAAGATATCTAAAACATGTTAGGTTAGAAAAACCACTATAGTAAGTATGATTTTATTTATGTAAAATACATATATGCATTAAGTAGCTATGTTTATGCATAGAAGTATGTCTTAATGTTCATAGTATTTGGTTTGGGTATTCAGGTTATTGATGACTCTCTTCTTTTTAATAAATATACTTTTATTGATTTTTAGACAGAGAGGAAGGGAGAGGGAGACAGAGAGAGAAAGAGAGAGACACATAAATCAATGTGAAGGATAAACATTGATTGGCTGCCTCCAGTATGCACCCTGAGTGAGGACTGAACTGTAACTTGGATACACTGACCGGGAACTCGAATAGGCGACCTTTCGGTGCGTGAGATGGCGCTCAACGAACTGAGCCACACCAGCTAGGGCTCTCCTCTTTTTAATATGTTTCAGAATTGCTTGATTTCTAATGGCATGTATTAGTTTTATAATTGGAAAAAGCAAAGTTATTTTTATTTTGAATAAAAGTAGTTAACTCTTTAAATTCCAAATTGAGTACTAAATTTTTTTTTTTTGAAAGCTGTGATAAATTCTCAAATTGCTTAGGAAAGCACTGGGGAAAAAAGGAGCAATTCATTTTACCAGTGAAAAAATATAAAGTATTTATTTTTATTTTTATTTATTTATTTACTAGAGGCCCGGTGC
>NW_005357115.1:4922012-4962872 GCF_000412655.1 Myotis brandtii
CGAACCCAGGACCCTTCAGTCCGCAGGCCGACGCTCTATCCACTGAGCCAAACCGGTTTCGGCAAAAAGTATTTATTTTTAAATAGCACTTTCTTCCATGGAGCTCAGAGCATATTATGTTAATGTATTGTATCTTTAGATGCAATACTTTTGTGAGATAAGAAATTAGAGATTAGATCATTCTAGCCCCATATTAGCTCACAAGAGTACAAAGAGGTTAAAAACTCAGTCTGGCAGAATATTGAGCTTGGACACAGATAATTTATAATTTCTGTTTAAAAAAATTGTAAGGTTCAGTGCATTGTGTGGTTAATTTGCATGGGTCATGGTCAGCAGCCTTGAGACTATAGGGGGCCCCAGTGCAAGAGGGGAGCTGGTGGTATGCAGGACTGGCTCTGGATTTGGCTCTTAGCTCCTGTAGAGGATCACAATATATATGTATTCTTGGTTAGAAAGACGTCTGGAGGGTAGGTTAGAAAGGGTTTCTAGGTGGTAGTTTTCCTAGCCAGGTATCTGCAGTTGTCTGATTTTGTAGCTCCGTAGTTGTTAGGGCAGTTTCTTCTTTTGATACAATATTGAGGAAGCATGCCCCCTAAACCTTAAACAGCCCTGTGCATTTGTTTCTGCTATTTACCAGGGAAGGAACATTTAGAGGATGTCTCTTTTTAATGCACTTTTAAAATAAAAAAATTATGGAGTTGGACTGGTTTTCTTTGATAATAGTGCTGCCATTGTGAAAAAAGACTGAAATAAACCCTATAATCCTTTCTCGATTCATAAGGTGATAATGCTCAACAGTGCAATAATACTGCAAGATAGTTCATGTCTTTTCCATAAACCTGCTAGGTTTTCCCTTCTTTAAATATTTGAAGGGATGTTTCTAATTTGGGTTCCTCCAAGTTTTGGCAGAAGATATACCAAGCAAGTGTTTTGTGGTTTTGTGTGTGTGTGTGTGTGTGTGTGTGTGTGTGTGTGTGTTTTCTCTTTGAGCAAATACTGAGTAGTACTTCTTTGTCTGTCTTTTAAAAAGTATCTACCATTTCTGCCCCGACCGAGCTGGTGTGGCTCAGTTGGTTGTAGCATCGTCTGGTGCACTGTAAGGTTATGGGTTAGATTCTGGTCAGAGCACATACCTAGGTTGTGGGTTCCATTTCCCATAGGGGCACCGAGAGGAGGCAATGGATCAATGTGTCTCTCTTATATCGATGTTTGCCTCACTCCCTCTCTAAAATCAATTTTTTTTTAAAAAAAGCTACTATTTCTTTTGCATCCCCTACAGTATTTATCAGGAATTTTGTGAATATTATTACCATTTAATCTTCTTAACAATTTTTCAAGGTCGTGATAACTTGCTTAAAAATTAATATTTAGCTAGTGGTCACACAAGAATTTGTAACTATTTTGCTGTATTTCTTGAAGGTAGCATTTCCCCCAAATGGCAAGAAATGAATTTTAAAAGTTCATGGTGGGAATTGAAACTAAAAGTGGAAACTTGGAGTGCTAGAAAATAACTTTGGCAAATGGAAAAGAAGTCTGTCCAGTGGATTGTGTCTCAGAGGAGACTGATTAAAGGTCACTGGAAAAGTGGGCTCTCTATAGTTTCTGAAAGGTAGTTGACAATCTAATGGAGTGGGGACTTGGGGAGTGAGGATAGGGGTGAAAGAATGCGTTTCTTTTGACAGCATAAAGCCAAATGTGGATTTTGTTTTATTTCAGTTTTTTTTCTTTTTAAAAAAATACTGCTTTTTGCATGATAACACAATAGTAAATACTGATTGGTGTTTTTACATAGCCCTCTCTCTAAGGTATTCATTGTGTTTCTCAAGTTATATTTAAAATTTGTTTTAACATTTTTTATCAGAGTGATATTTAACAATTGTTTATATAAACATGCCACACAAAAAGTTCATCTAAAAGAATAATCTTGTCTTTAACAGAGTAGTTTGGGTTGTGGATAGCCTTTCCACAGAGAATTATGGATATTTGCAGGTATTTGGCCATTTGCTTGGCTTGTGTTTGTTGCATCACTCTATGAATGCTTAATGTGAGCTCAATGTTTTTTGTTTGTTAATCCTCACCCAAAGATATTTTTCCCCTCAACTGAACTAATGCTCTACAGTCCAGGTACCCTCTAATTTATATTCTTTGGAGACCAGACTGGATGACAATTGTTTGGAGTGAGAGATATGATTTCAAGGTCTAACTGCTTTGTAAATAGATTTTCAACAAATTTTTCTGTACTTAGCCCATTCTCACCTCCATTTATAGAGATATAAATGACTTCTCCCACTGCCAATTTAGGATTCAGCTTTTTGCTGCTATCTTCTAGTGCCTTTATGAACCCTACTTTCATTTTTAAATCTATTTACTATTGTTTTAGGTGGTGTATCAGGAAGGGAGGGGAAGCTAATACTAGTATATAGATTCACTCTAACATCTTTAACTACACACTTACATACACACATACACATTTATTAAAAATGACTAAAAACAAATTTAAGTTTCATTTAAGTAAACTGTTACCGGTGGGGTGCTCTCTGTGTCCTCACCTGTTGCTGGTGGAAGTGGGCTTCTTGTGATGTTAGGAGAAAAGGCATTTTCTGAGACTCGCATGGGAGGAGTGACATTTATTGGCATGGAATTCAACCCCGGAGTTTCCAAGGTCCCATCTCACTCCGTCCCACAAGGGAAAAAGCCCAGCCATGTCTTCAACAGAGCTAGGATTCAAGCCAGTGTCCAGAGTTTCTGCACCAGAGTTGCACAGTCCACTCCAGCATCAGCTAGCTCCAGCATCAGCTAGCTCTGTGTTCCCAGCTGTAGTTCGTTATGTGTGAAATCCGTATGGCCATCGGCCATTGGGGCTTCTAGGACTACATGGCAGGCTAGCACATGGGTGAGTACAAGGAAGCTGGAGCAAAGCCAGAGGTGGGGGAGAGAGAGAGAGAGAGAGAGAGAGAGAGAGAGAGAGAGAGAGAGAGAGGGAATGAATGAGAATATTTCTTTGTCTCGGGATTTTAACCTTCTGAAATTTCATGTGCTTGCAATGGCTCCACCCCCTCTAGCCAATCCATGGTTCCTCAGGCTAGACTGACAGGCAAGTACCTTCCCTACTTCACCCTGACTTTACTGTGTATGCATCCATCTTCCCCTTCCCCAGTGATCGGCAGAGAATGGACCTGTGGTTCCCTGGGAAGTGTGACATTGCAGCTTCCAGGTGAAGCTGCCCAGATGGCCATGCTTATAATGTCTGACCTCCCTTTTGCTTCTTTCTATTATTAATATTAACTATCTAGTTACAATGGTAATAAGACCATGTATGATAATAAAAACATTTTCAGTTTAAATATATTGAGGTGAATCACCAAGGTTTTGCACAAGTTTTATAAATTTCTCACCTCATTTCTAAAATTCTTCAGCCTTCAAGAATCAACTCAGTGTCACCCCTTCTATAAACCCTTTCTTGACTCTTTCTAAGCTACAACTACAATCATACATCTTATGTTTACCTGCAGACTTAAGAAAAATACACGATTAAAACATCATATATAATTGTGTCTAAATTACTCCCTAGACCAGCGTTTCTCAACCTGTGGGTCACGACCCCTTTGGGGGTCAAACGACCCTTTCACAGGGGTTGCCTAAGACCATCCTGCATATCAGATATTTACATTACGATTCATAACAGTAGCAAAATTACAGCTATGAAGTAGCAACGAAAATAATTTTATGGTTGGGGGTCACAACATGAGGAACTGTATTTAAAGGGCCAGAAGGTTGAGAACCACTGCCCTAGACTATAAGCTCCTAGCATCAAGAGTGATTCATTTTTGGTTGTGTATGTACATTGCCTGATTTATAGTGAATAATCAATAAATACTTTATGGATTTGTGAACTTAGTATTTAAAAATAGAAAAGCCCTAGCCGGTTTGGCTCAATGGATAGAGCATTGGCCTGCAGACTGAAGGGTCCCAGGTTCAATTCCAGTCAAGGGCACATGCCTGGGTTGCGGGCTTGATCCCCAGTAGGGGGTGTGCAGGAGGCAGCCAATCAGTGATTCTCTCTCATCATCGATGTTTCTATTTCTCCCTCTCCCTTCCTCTCTCTGAAATAAATAAAAATATATTTAAAAAAAATAGAAAACCGCCCCGCCTGCGTGGCTCAGTGGTTGAGCTTCGACCTATGAACCAGGAGGTCATGGTTCAATTTCCAGTCAGGGCACATGCCTGGGTTGCGAGCTTGGTCCCCAGTAGGTGTCATGCAGGAGGCAGCTGATCAATTATTCTCTCTCATCATTGATGTTTCTATCTCTTTCTCCCTCTGAAATCAATAAAAATATATTTTTAAAAATCCCACACTTTAAATAAGTAAAGATATGATTATATCATAAAATGTTCACTATACAAAGTAATTTACTTTAGGATTATTTTAAATAGCCCATGTCTCTAATACATTTAAAATTTTATTATATGTGGTTCCCCCCCCCCCCCCCCCCCCCCCCAATTTATATTGTGTCCTTTTTGCATATTTGTGTACATATACGCACATTCTATATTACCTTTCTTTAGTAGGGATGCTACTTATATTTAAGAAGAAATGAATGTTAATTTGTTACGCATGGATGATGTTTTTTTCATCTAAATATCTTCTGCTGGGAGAGCACTAAGTGGCTGTTCACCTAGCTTAGCTTGCTGATCAGTGCAATATATTTTAAGCAGCTAGTTCCAAAATACATTCAAATAGCATGTACTATTCCTCATAAATTGCTATTTCTTTGCTTAAATTTCCCATTCGGACCACCAGCAATCCCTTAAGTACTTTCCCTACCAGCTAATGCTAGCTTTTAAATATCTACTTAATGTTACTCCTTTCTTTCTCTTTGTTGCCTCTGTCATTTAATATACCTCTATGCCTGCCTGATATTGTTCCCTTTCAAGGTCTTTTTATGCTTTTAGGATGATCTTTCCTAGTCTATTTTTCTGCTGTCTTAGATGCTTTGATTCTGCTGTTTCTCCATCTCAAAGAGCTGAGTAGAGGGAGGAAGTGAATATTATGGGTGAATTTTTTAAAAGTTATGTACAATATTAAAGAGAATAAATACTGATGTTTACTATAGACTAATGTTCTAAAAAAGATTTTGATAAACTTTTAGAGTCATTCATGGAGACAGAACTATTAAAATGGATTTTAATAGTGTTTTATAGTTTTGAATATTTAAATAGATTTTAATAGTTTAAATTTCATAGGGGTAAAAGGGAACATTAAAATTTGGCAGTTGTTAAAGTTGAATGATGGGTAAATGGGAGTTCTATTCTCTTTATTTTTGTGTATATTAAAACTTCCTATACAGGTTTTTAAAAATCGAACTATCATTTTTCATTTTTGACCCGTCAATCTCATTTTTTGGTATCAGTCCTCTGGTACATAAGAACACGTGCACAGGGTTGGATGTTAATTACAGCATTATTTGGCTTGAAAAGGAAAATAACCTGGAAACAGTCTGATGAGTCTATTACCATCATTAATAGAATAGTTGGATAAATTACAGTATATTTATGCAGTGTATTATTATATAATAATTAAAAAGAATAAATTGACCCTGGCCGGTGTGGCTCAGTTGGTTGAGTGTAGTCTGGCCTGTGCACCAAAGGGTCACTGGTTTGATTCCCAGTCAAGGCACATACCCAGGTTGTGTTTTTGATCCCTGTGTGGGAGGCAATCAATAGATGTTTCTCTCTTACATTGATGTTTCTCTTTCTCTCTCCCTCTCCCTTCCTCTCTCTCGCTCTCAAAATCAATCAATAAATAAAAAAGAAGAAATTGAGTTGTATGCTCTATTCTGGAGGGATATCCACGATGTATTGAGTAATGTGTATAATGTGTATGTGTGAATATGCCAAAAGCTGTGAAAGCATATGTACCAAATTTATAGCATTGGTCACTTCTGGAAAGTGGGACCTGAGGAGATAGGGTGAAGGAAAAATTAATTTCTTCTCTATTGATCTTTATATTGTTTGATTTATTTCTAGTATGTGTTACTTTGAGGGGGGATGTAGTAAAGACTTTTTGAATAATTATAAAATTGAAATATTTTCAAAGAGAGCATCAGTTCATCCATGACAATAAAAACTCATTTTTAAAGTTTTGCAAAGAAGTGAAAAGTGATATGCATAGGAAACCAAATGATGAATTAAATCATAATATGTCTTCAAAAAAACAAGTAAATGAATTGATACACATGTCTATGGAATATATTTTGAACTCTGACTTTTTTTTTTGAACTCTGACTATTTTTTAACTTACTAAGTGATCATCTGATAAGTATCGTACCCATCTATACCATACATAGTTATTACAATATTATTGACTATATTGCCTATGCTGTACTTTACATCCCCATGACTAGTCTGTAACTACCAATTTGTACTTCTTAATCCCTTCACCTTTTTTACTCACCCCCCAAAACTCCATCCCATCTGACATCGTAGATGCAAAAAGACAATAGACAGGCTCAGTTAAGGTAGAAATACACATTTGTCAAGGAAGATTATAGGCCTAGGACATGACCACCCACCATGACTCACTTTTAGTTAGGAAATTTCAATTTCAGACCATCCTATGTGGTTACTTTAGGTCTCTGATTTTTTAAGGCCACCATGAGCTTGTGAGGTTTAGTATGTGGCCCCTTTTTCATCCAAAATCTTATATAATAAAAGGCTAATATGCAAATCGACCGAATGGCAGAATGACCAGTCACTATGACGCGAACTGACCGCCAGGTGGCAGACGCTCAACACAGGAGCTGCCCCCTGGTGGTCAGTGAGCTCCCACAGGGGGAGTGCCACTCAGCCAGAAGCCAGGCTTATGGCTAGCGAGCACAATGGTGGTGGCAGGAGCCTCTCCTGCCTCTGGCAGGGATAAGGACCCCTTGGGGGATGCGGGAGTGGGCCTAAGCCAGCAGGCGGATATCCCCCAAGGGGTCCCGGGCTGTGAGAGGATGCAGGCCGGGCTGAGGTTCCCACCCCCTCTCCATCCCCCAGTGCATGAATGTTGTGCACCGGGCCTCTAGTAATTATTATATATCGGTAATGCAAATTAATATTCTAGATGTATATCTTCCAACTATAGTTTTGGATGGTTGTTCAATCTGAAATAGCCTAAGCCAGACCTGTATCTTTGCTCTTTCTTGGTCTCTATTTATCATACTTACTACTCATCTTCTACCATAGTGGAGCTCCTAATGACTTACTGGATTACCCTTTCAAGATTTGGTTTTTGTTCTGTTTTATTTTTGAGAGTGTAATATTTTAATGAGACTAAAGAGTAATGTGTAAGACAAAAGAACAAAAGCTACCAGAATTAGGTTAACTTTCTATAATTAGTTGGCTCTCATTAGAGTAAATAAAGTTTGTGATACCACATGTGATATATGTGTGTATATTAATATATTAAGACAAAATTCCCTAAATAATAAAAATAGTAAGTCACCAAGGGAGAGAAGGTCTTCATAAAGCGAGAGCATTGTCTGGGGAATTGTGATTTGAATAATAGAGTGGGCTTTAAGCTTAGAATGTTTGAGATTCTCAAGTTGTTGGAAGTATTCTATTTAGAACAGAGGTATTCTTGGTGGAACCTAAGGAATAACCTGCCTTGTAGTCTCTTTCAAAAGAATCTGCTCGAACATATGATCTCCATCAAATGTAAAGTTAGGGTCTGAAATCACACCTTTCATTTCCTCGCCCCCCCCCCTCCTTTTACAGTAGCAGCTCTGAAAAGTTTTCACCAAATTGCAAACTGGAATCAGGTAATGATGTTTGTTTCTGAGCTTTCAGAGGAAGCTCTTTATTTTAGTAGGCAATTTTCATGTGTGATGAAGTGAAATGTTGAGAAGGCAGCCTCTCATTAGTGGACAAACAATGCCTAAGAATTTAGCTAATGGCCCCCCTTCAGTGCAGAGAATAGATGGCAACAATTGTACTTGCAGACTAGACCCAGAGCTACTTGTTTGGCTGCTAGGTGTTAATGCAAATTTGTTCTTCAGCTCATTCAACCCTGGGGCTCCCATCCTTTGATTTAATTAAATGTAATTGGTTACATTGCTCCTCCCAGACCCCTGAGGTGTTTTTGTTTATTGCTTACTCTTTGCAATAAAGCTTCAATTCATGGCACAAAATGCTGGATAAATAAGAGTCCTTTTTTACTATGTTGGATTTACAGGGAGATTATTCCGTTCAAATAGTTTGGCTTTACTGTTAAAAGTAAATGACCAGTGAAATAAACTCATTGGGTGGCAAATGTAGCATATCCAGAAGCAAGGAATTAAGTAGGATAAATTACATGAGATTAGGAAAAGATATCAAGTTGTAATGTTAAGTTACTAAAGATTTGCAAGAGTACTATGAGATATCAATGCTGTAAATAAATGAGGTTTTAATAAGTAAAATTATCGTTGTTGTAGCACATTATTTAAAAAGATACTTTAAAATGCCAGTTATGAAAGAGTCTAAATTCATTTTTTAATCATGCAGAATTCTCTTACTCATAAATATGCAAGTGGCATTGTTGGGGACAAAAGTGAGAATGATATTGACTTAAGTTAGGTTAGCACAATTAACTTATTCTTTTTTAATGAAAGATTTTATTCCTTCTACCTAAGTTTTGTTTTTAACTTGAAGATATTGTAAATAACATTTTTTTTGTAAAGTGATATTTTCCCTTTCAGGTTGCATTTTAATTTGAGAAATAGGATAAATTATCTTTGTAGTAATTTCTGAGGAGGAGCTAAGAAAGTTAAGAAAATTAGAAAAATACCATTAGCACTTCTCAATCCAATTTTAAGTACCAAACTGTATAAATGACTTTCCCCCTTTTTGGCTTTGTCAGTTGGATAAAATGGCCTACCAGAACCCAGTATTTATTATAGTGTTGCTGGTTTCTTTATTGCTTTCTTCTTTTCCTGGCCTTGACCTCCCCTCCCCCCCTTTTTTTTACAGGAGAGGTATAAGATACTGCACCAATGACATTCTCATTAATGCAATAGACTTTCTAAATCTTGCTGTGTTGCAAGCCTACCTTATATCTCTTCTGATGGAAAAAATGAAAAAATCCATGATAAGAGCACAGGCATTCTCAGTGCAATATAAAATTTCAATTCCCCACAGTAGGATTGTTTTGCAGGAATTTTTTTCTAGGTTCCTCTTATATTCTATTGCCGAGGTACTGGGGTTTTAAGCTTATCATGTTGTGCTATCAGATAGGTAGGCCTTTCTTCTGGTGGATGCTTCTGATGAAAACCAAGTGTAATTATAATAGAAAATGAGAAAACACTCCCCTTGGGAGGTGGAGAACTGGACTCAGATGTTAGCTCAAACCTAAGTGTTCAGAGAAGTGGAGTACCATAGTCACATCTTGGAAATGAGCCATCAAACTGACTGCTTCCCTTTCAGAGGGAGTCTTAGCCCGTGTCAGTTTACACGTGTGGTCCTAGGGCCAGACAACTTGGATGGAAAGTACAGGCTTTGTCAGCGGGGTTCAGGATGGTTGAACTTCTGGCCCAGTTTATGGGAAGGAGTCACAGTTTAACTACTGACCCTCATACTGGCAGAGAAGAATGTTTACCATATTGTAATACGCTGGGTACGGAGGGTTTCTTTTGTACATGGAAATGTAATGTCAAACACAGAAGGGAGGGAAATGTTCCAGGGGTCTTTTAGATAAGACCAGGTACTCTTCTCTTGTACTTGAGTAATTTTCCTCCCCGTGCACTGGTAATAATGAGCCCATTGCCCTTCCCCTGACTGCGACTCTCCTGAATCCACAGCTTTGATTGGAAACTCTCAACCCCTGACTGGTCTCAGGAGCACTGATTACCGAGGCACCCCACACACGTCCCTCATAAACATTTGGCAGATCAGGAAGTGCTGAGAAGTGATGCCCCTGGCTCTCAGAAGAGGGTACTGGTGGGAGAAGAAATAGAACATTTTCCCCCTTGCAGCTGTCAGAGAGTGATTATGTCAAATGGGTTTTCAAGGAGCCACAAAGTAATTACAGGGTAACTTCTTGACATTATTTTCCAATGTTTGACGCAGCAGATGATGATGATTAATTGATGTGTATTATTTAATGGCTCTCTGAAACTTTGTTTGATACTTTAGATAGAGGTCAGATTAAGTCTTCATTTAGACTAATATAGTAAATTTGTCTTAAATTTTAACATGTTAACTCTCCCTCTATAGTAGACTCAGATGATTTCCTAAACTAACTAGCTTTCTGGTGGCTGAGGCAATGCTTAATCAAATCATGTGCTTTTAACGTAGTATTTTACTCCTTTACTAAGATTTCTGGGGCTAGTGTGAAACTTAAATGAGTTAAATAATAAAAAATAAAAGTACTGAATGCAGCGGTTCTCAACCTGTGGGTCGCGACCCCTTTGGCGGTAGAACAACCCTTTCACAGGGGTCGCCTAAGACCATTCTGCATATCAGATATTTACATTACGATTCATAACAGTAGCAACATTACAGTTATGAAGTAGCAACGAAAATAATTTTATGGTTGGATCACAACATGAAGGACTGTATTTAAAGGGCCAGAAGGTTGAGAAGAACTGACTTAATGCATGGCACATGGTAAATGCTCAATAAATGCCAGCCATATTGAAATATGACATAGTATTTAATTTAATTTCAAAAAAGGCATTTCCTTGTATGCTATCTCACTATGTTGTGGTCTAGTTAGCAGAAAAGAATCTGACGTCCTGCTTGCTTTCTTCTGTAGTTATGTTAGAGCTGGTCTGTCTGTTGGTTTATATCTTTTTGTTAATTTTAGTTCAATTTAAAATAGTAGGAACTATTTAAATACAATGGACTTGAAATATATTTACATTTACATTTACATATCCTTTTCCATGGCATTATATATGAATTGATTCCAAGCAAGTAATTGATTCAGGTAGGTCAAGATCTGGACATTCATAACTGATATAATAGAAAGATATTGTAAGTTAAGACATATTGATTAAAATAAGTAATAAATATAGTGGTGCTTTTATTATTTTACTGTTTATAAATTTGAAATGTATTTTTAAAAATTGAACTTGTCAATGATATTTGTTTAGTGATCTTATACTTTCATAAGCTTGTATGCTAAAAGACGTTTCATAGCCAGAATGTTTCTTATGGGAAAAATGGAAGTGCTTGACAAACTGAGAATTTACTTTATACAAGGGTGGGCAAAGTAGGTTTACATAATACAAATAAATAATATGATAATTAATGTATAATAAAAGCGTAATGTGCTACTTAGACTGGACATCCTTCTGGACGAAGCTGCGGTGGCAGGGGCCAAGCCCCTTGCACCAATTTCGTGCATCGGGCCTCTAGTTAATAAATAATAATACAAGAGTAAACTGCTTCGTGTGCTCACAAATGTAAACCTACTTTTGCCCACCCCTGTATTCAGCCTAGATAGAAAAAAATTGTCTTAAATTTAATTTTTATCTTTGTTTCATATAAAATAATTTCTATTTGCTGACCCCAAACTGTGCACTAAAAAATAACTACAGTACTGTACAAATGAATGCCATGTCAGTGACTTTAAGGTGCAAATGCTAGTATTTGATTTAACTTTTGAAACATGTTTGAATACAGTTATGTAAGTGCTTTTGAGTAGATTTTTAAAGTTTTGAGGTATCACTATTTCATTCAAAATTATTATTTTCCTACAAATTTAAGGGCAATATTTAGAACCAGATATCTTGCTATAATAGAACTCTGCCAGGTCCTTTTACATACTGAATACATTCATTTGTGTGGTGGTGTCTGTAAGCTATGCATGTGTATGGTTTGTAAATGAATGAAGAGGTGAGCTATTTATTGGTCATGCTGCTTCTGCCTGCCAACTAGATATATCATCAACATTCCAGGTACAAAAGATGTTTAACCAGTTCAACTGAATGGACTTCCTTTGTCTCCACACGTGTTTCACAAAAAAAAGATGTTGCTCTCATGGTAACAGAAGGATGGCAGTCTAGGGTTTGCAGTGCCATCTTTATTATGTGTATGCTGAATGAAAAGAAACCAAGGATTCAACTGTGGGCTGTGTGGCTGAGAGGGATTTTTTTTTTTTGGTGCTGGTTGTGGTCTTTAATGATAGGATGTTTTAGACTTTAAAAAACCATCTGTTTATAGGAAGCTCAGGGTGCACGCGTCTGCTGAGTTTATTATGTGTATTGCAAATAACAGATGGCTCAGCAATAGGTTTGCCCTTCTGTAGGAATTCGTTGTTTCTAAAAGTAACAAATGTTTGTCTTCCAGTATTAACATATCTTACCACATTGACTGAGGTTTGTTTTCCTTCTAATATACTGCTCTCTTTGGCAGTCTGCTCTACCTATCTCTCACCAACTGACTAAATCTTGCCTGGATGCTTTTGTATCATCAACTTTTTTGCTCTACCTGAGTTCCACCTTTGACATGGTTGACATTTTAATTCTCTACCAGAATTATTATATTACCAGGAAACATTAAGTGCCCAGGACTTTGCCAAATCCTAAGGATATATATTTTTTCTATCTCTATGATTACAGCTATAGCAAATTGACATGGATTACTTATAAAAAAGATTATGATACCCAGGCAACTCTATTTTATTCTTACTAGTATACTAGAGGCCTGATGCACGAAATTCGTGCAAGGGGCTCGGCCCTCATGGCTGTGGCGGCTTGCCTCGGCCCTCGTAGCCCCGGCTTCGTCCGGAAGGTCATTTGGCTGTCTGGTCTAATTAGCATATTATGCTTTTATTATTATAGATAACTCATCTTACAATCAATGTCTTCTTTTTTATTTGTTAATCCTCATCCGAGGATACTTTTTCCATTGCTTTTCAGAAAGAGTGGAAGGGAGGGGGCGGAGAGAAACATTGATGTGAGAGACACACATCTACTGGTTGCCTCCCACACATACCCCAACTGGGGGTGGGGAGCAAACCCACAACCCAGCTATGTGCTCCTGACTGGTAATCGAACCTGTGACCCTTTGGTGTGTGGGCAGATGCTCTAACCATTGAGACACACTGGCCAGGGCTACAATGTTTTCTTTGTTTAAATTTTCTGTAGCTCTTGTATTTCCTTGAATTATTTTTTTCTTTCTTGTGAAGTAGGTCCTTAAGTATGATGTCCTGCTTCCTTTCTGTAAACTTATTTAAATACTAGAGGCCTGGTGCATGAAATTTGTGCATGGGGGTGGGGGGCTCCCTTAGCCCGGCCCCTGTACCCTCACCAATCTGGGACCCCTTGGGGGATGTCCGACTGCCACCCCTGTGGGATGGGGCCTAAACCAGCAATCGGACATCCCTCTCGCAATCCGGGACTGCTGGCTCCTAACTGTTTGCCTGCCTGCCAGCCTGATGGCCACCTAACCGCTCCCCTGCCAACCTGATGGCCCCCAACTGCCCTGCCCTGCTGGCCTGATGGCCTCCAACTGCTCTCCCCTGCCGGCCTGATGGCCCCCAACTGCCCTGTCCTACTGGCCTGATGGCACCCAACCCCCTCCCCTGCCGGCCTGATCGCCCACAATTGCCCTCCCCTGCCGGCCATCTTATGTGTTGGAGTGATGGCCAATTTGCATATTACTCTTATATTAGATAGGATTATCTGCTTACCTAATCTCCTTAGCAGACAGGGAGTGACTAGGTCTTATTCATTTTTGCCTCCTCAAGCTCAATAAACATGTTTGTTGAATTCATGAAGTAATCCTGTGTGTGTGTGTGTGTGTGTGTGTGTGTGTGTGTGAGAGAGAGAGAGAATATCCATAAGAAGATATCCAGAGATGCTGTTAATTCTCCTCGTTTAAGGATTTGATGAAATTCAGCTATTTTGTGAAAGTTCTCCTCTTCTTTTTAGTTTAAGGTTGCTAATAGGTTACCAACAAAAATGATAGAAACCTAGACTGCTAATTTACTGTTTATGTTTGCATATATTAAACTAGGACCCCAAATGAAAAAATTAGAGTAGCATTTTAATCACAATTTGAGGTCAAATCAATTAGAAAACATAAGCAAGTTTGTTGTTACTTCCAACTTCACATAATGGCATCATATTCTCCCTGGGGCACGTATGTTTTGGAATATGAGCATCGTTATGTTCTTTTGAAAGACTATATACCACCTTATGAATTTACATATATAAACACTACTAATTAACATTTGTTTATTATTTTGCATTTCACTGCTATTTACTAACAGATTTCAAGACAATAGGCAATTTTGTAACCTCAGTTTTATACAAACCACTAGTATTTTTGGTCCCTAGCAACCATTTAGTATGTAAATTAGGTATTCTCAGGCTTAATGTACTTCATTTTTATAAAACAAATACATCATTAATCTGATTAAGTTCTTGGATGGGAGTGCTGTCCTCAGATCACGGTGGATCATTTATTGTTGGGCGTGCATCCAAAAAAAATTCAAGCATGGCACTTACAGTTTAGGTTTAGGAGAATTGTTGAAACCTCCTAAATGGCATTTTCCGGAAGAATAGAAAGGCACTGCTTACTTACAATTGCAAGCATTACCTAAAAGTTAATGATGTTCTTACCGTAATTGCAACTCAGTTTGATGATGATTCAGTGCCTGAAATTATGCCATGTTTTGCTTTGGTGTTATAAAATGTACAATGAAATAAAGGTGATCCAAGTGAATAAAAGATAGATTCTGGCTTTCTGGGAGTGACTTAGTCACTATGTTTCTGAATTCAGAAGTTGCTTGACTGTCATGGCTATTATTTGGTATGTTTTTAGCTGTTAGTCAAATTTACTACTTTAAGAACTGAGAATGCTTAATGTGAAGGTTAAATAAAGTTCATGATGTTTTAATTTATATAATGGGAGGACCTTTAAAACTAAGTTTATGTCATCCTGCTTTCTTAGTTCTGTTTACCAAGTGTCTTTCGTTTGGAGATAGTCTTTGTCAAATGTAGCACAGTTGTCATGATAGCTTTCATTTATTGAATGTCTGCCACACAAAGTACCTCATTCATTCTCCTAGAAATCCTGTGAAATTATGTTTAGTCCCATTTTACAGATGGTTAAACAAAGGCTCAGAGAGGTTAAGTTAGTGACGAAAGGCATACAGATAGCTTAATAGTTCTCACCTGAGAGCCTCTGTATCCTCAGATAGGGGGGAGAAAGAAAGAGGATGTAATCCTAAATAATAAAAGCCTAATATGCTAAGTGTCCGACCGTTCGTTTAACCAGTCGCTATGACGTGCACTGACCACTGGGGGCAGATGCTCTGACTGGTAGGTTAGCTTGCTGCTGGGGTCCGGCCAATCGGGACTGGGTGAGACAGGCTGGACATGCCCTGGAGCCCTCCCATAGTGCCTCCCCAGCTCCAATTGTGCACCGGTGGGGTCCTTTGGCCTGGCCTGCACCCTCTCGCAATCTGGGACCCCTTGGGGGATTTTGGAGAGCCGGTTTCACCCCGATTCCCTCAGGCCAGGCCGAGGGACACCACCGGTGCACAAATCTGTGCACTGGGCCTCTAGTTACTTATAAGGCCCACAGCCTAGTGACTACGATTACTTTGGACAGGGACTGGCAAACTTTTTCTGAACTTTATTTAACCTTCACATTAAGCATTCTCAGATAGTAAATATTTCTGGCGTTAAGGACCACATATATATTGTCTTTTTTTTTAAAAAAAATCTTTATTGTTGAAAGTATTACATAGGTCCTCCTTTTCCCTCCATTAACCTCTTCCAGCCTATATATTGTCTTTATCACATATTGCTGTTTTTATTTTTTATAAACCTTTAAAAATGTAAAAACTATTTTTAGCTCAAGGGCCAAAACAGGTTGAGGACTGGATTTGACCAAAAGTCCTTGGTTTGCCCATCTCTGATTTAAGGCAGTGTCAATAAGTTTTATATATTCTCTCAGGACTATATAATTATAGTTAACAATAAAATAATTTATATTTATAACAATGACTTTTTAATGTTAATCATCCCCCAAGGTTATTTTTCCACTGATTTTTAGAGAGAGTGGAAGAGAGGAAGGGAGAGAAGCGAGAGAGAAAGAGAGAGAGAAACATCGATGTGAGAGAGACACATTGATTAGTTGTCTCCTGCAGGAGCCTCAATGGGGACTGGGGATTGAACCTGCATCCCAGGTACCTGCCCTTGACTGGGAATCGAACCCACAACCCTTTGGTGCATGGGCCATCACTCTAACCATGGTGCCACCCTGGCTGGGGCTCTACTGTTACATCTATAAAAAGTACACAAACTCTTTAAGTCTAAAGCTGCTCTGTCTAATATGGTAGCCTCTTCTCATGGCATTTTAAAAATTAAGTTTAACTTAATTAAAATAAATAACATTTAAACAATAAAATTAAAATTCAGTTCTTTAGTCCACTAGCCACATTTCCAGGGCTCACTAGTCATGTGTAGCTTTGACCACCATTTTGGATAGGAAAGACATAGAACATTTCTAATAGAAAGATCTAATACAGCACTCCTTCCATGACATTCATTTTCTACAGAAGAATCACACAGTTTTATAGTTCTACTAGAGGCCTGGTGCACAAAAATTTGTGCACTCAGGAGGGTCCCTCAGCCTGGCCTGTGCCCTCTCGCAGTCTGGGACCCCTCAGGGAGGTCCCTCAGCCCGGACTGTGCCCTCTCGCAGTCTGGGACCCTCACCACTTCCACTAATTTGAGTTCCATGTCATGAGGTAAATGTTAGCATATACTTTGTGCTTACCTGGCCAGCACCTTAGGTATTCAACTAGTAGGTCTTGTTCTCCCCTTTAATATTCCTTTGGCTCTATGTCGTTAGCCTTTCCCCCACTTAATTGCTCTTTGGTAAATATCAGAACACTTCTCTGGTGTCCCAGTATATGTTTATATTCAAGTCTCTTTTTCTCTTTTTAAAATTAAAAGTTTTTTCAATTAAGTTGACATTTAATATTATATTAGTTTTAAGTAGACAGCATAGCACTTGGACGTTTATATAACTTAACCAGGTGATTCCCACCTCCAATAAGTTTAATACCCTCCTGAATGATACATTCAAGTCTCTGTTTCAGTCTTAGGTTTCTGGATGCTTTTGATTTGACTTGCTGGAAAATACTCCTTCCTACATCACGAGTTTTCAGGATTAGATAGTTCTTTAACCTTTAAATTATGATTAATAATTTGCCTAAATCAGTGTTCAGTAATAAGGTCCAGGGTAAATTAGAATGATGACTTAATCATCAGCCTGTGTTATCAAGCTTGCAAGTAGAGAAGTCTTGAGAACTACGATTCCGTCTTTGCTTTCTTCTGTGGTATATGTCATCCTGTGTGTTCAATAAATATAAAATGATTTGGCTGTATAACAAAGGCAAGTTGTATGGTTAACCATCTCTTGCTTTTTTTTCTTTTCTCCTTTTTTTTTTTTAAACCCAACATGGAGTGACTAATATCATGTCTTTGTGTACCTTTTAAATGTGGTGAGTTAATGCAGACATAATTCAGATTTAGCAAGTGCTAGGCCTTCTGCCTTATAATTCTGTAGGTAGATACCAACTGGTTTCACTGTAGAAGTGATATGAGAACTTACAGCTACAAATCATTCTTGCCTTTTTATGTCTACTCTATATTGAGCCACAGTTTTCTGTGCATATTGACCTGGGAACTGCTATACTTGAAATGATATAAATACAAGGGAAATATCCTCTTTATCTGGACTTCTAACACTTAAGCTATTTTTTTCTTTTCTTTTTCTTTCAGCACCTGCTGTGTGCAACTATGTACAGGACTGATGGGGAGCAAAAGAGGCTTCCCCATATCATTTTAGAGAAAAGATGTTTGGCTGGCTTTCAAGTTGGCCCTTGAGAAGCAGGTAGCTCCTTGCTGCTGAATGGATGTGCTGGTGGCAGCTTGGGGATAAAGACCATCCGCAGAGTCTGGTCTGAATATTGATCTTCACTTTGAGAGACTTCAGTCTAAGCGAAGAAGGAACTGTGTAGATGAGGTGAATGAGGGGAGAGGTGTGTGTGACCCAGCTCTTTCACTTGCCTTGCAAACACATCACTGGCCCTACCAGAGGGCAGATGAAAAGTCCAGTAGCATTGGTTATGTTTTACCAAAGAGCTATGTGTGTATATAAATATATGTATCCGTTACATATATATAAAAACAAATATATGTAACAAATATGTATATGTATAGTTTATATGTTTATTTTTTGATTTGTCTAGTGCTGTGGTTGGCAAACTGCGGCTTGCGAGCCACATGCGGCTCTTTGGCCCCTTGAGTGTGGCTCTTCCTAAGCCTTAGGAGTACCCTAATTAAGTTAATAACAATGTACCTACCTATATAGTTTAAGTTTAAAAAATTTGGCTCTCAAAAGAAATTTCAATTGTTGTACTGTTGATATTTGGCTCTGTTGACTAATGAGTTTGCCGACCACTGGTCTAGTGCAAAGGTTTTGATGATTATGGTGCTTTTAAAACTTAAAACCTATGATTTCTAGGCACTGTCATCTCTTGCCTATAAGCCATGTTATAATTATCAATATTCTCTGAACAGGCAAAACTTTTTAAGGACAACTTGCATTTCAGTATTCTGCCTTGAAGATTCTCCTCTGTATTCGCTGACAGACTTTTACTAATCATTCCAGATGCAACTGAAATGCTGCCTTCTTATTAAAGCTTTTTAAATCCCTCAGGCCAGCGGTTCCTTCCCTTGTGCCCCCAAAGTACTTAGTTTATTCTTCTCTTACTAGAGGCCTGGTGCACGAAATTCATGCACTTGGGGGGGTTCCCTCAGCCTGGCCTGTGCCCTCTCGCAGCCCAGGAGCCCTCAGGGGATGTCCAATTGACGGCTTAGGCCTGCTCCCCAGCAGTCGGACATCCTTAGCGCTGTGCTCTCCAGCCACGAGCCCGGCTCAGGGCTTCTGGCTGAGCGGTGCTCCCCCTGTGGGAGCGCACTGACCACTAGGGGGCAGCCTCTGGCATTGAGCGTCTGCCCCCTGATGGTCAGTGTACGTCATAGCGACTGGTCGTTTCACCATTTGTCAATTTGCATATTAGCCTTTTATTATATAGGATAGCCCTTGGAACATGCTGTAATTATCACTGTAAATGTGTGTCATCCCTCTGTCTGGTGAGCTCCTGGAGCAGGGGCTGTTTTTTATATCCTTAACATCTGGCACAGAGCTAGACGTGTAATAGGATCTCAATAAATGTTCAAATGACTGGAAGAATAAATGAATGAATAAAATGTACCTCCTCACATTTGAAATGTGTTTGAGCTCTTCACACTGCCTTTTTTCTGTGCTGCTTTTCTTTATCTTCTTCCCTGCCACATGTTCTTCTGTCCTACCTGGTAGATTTCAGAGCTTAGGAAATATGTGTTTGAAAATTTAAAATATAGTGCCTTGAACTCCTTAGAGGAAAAGTCTATGAATAAATAATTAGACTCATTTCACATCAAAATCTAAAGCATAAAAAAAATTCAGTATCATTTGGTGCTTTATTCACTTGTATGGTAATCTAATGGCATATCCATTGTTATCACTGAACTATACTGAAATATTTTACCCTTGAGGCTTTTCATCTGACAAAAGGAGGCTTTTTGAAAATGAAAAAGCATAGTTCCTGTCCCTGGTTTGCTGAGGGGGCAATTTATTAGTTTTGTAATGCATGGGTTAATATTACCATGTTTTATATTGAACATTACTTGAAAGAATTACTATTAATATCACCACAGCATGTATGCATATGGCCCCTGTCATCTTTGGGGTATGTAAATCAGGCATGTTGCTGAAGAACTACTTAGCATTTTCTTGGGTGTGAAGTGCTTAGTTTCGGAATTTAATTGTAGGTTTTACATTTAAGCTGTTCAGTATTACTTTTATAAAGGTTCTACAGATTTCTTGCTTTGTAGTTTAACAGGTTTAGTCACCACAGTTGAAAGGCATCATCCTCATAATGAAGCTAGAAAAGAATAAAGGTTGATCATGCAGGGCTGGCTGGCTGTGACATTGAACAATAGAGCTTGACTTCTTCATGTCTGTTAAATTAGACTATGGTGTGTGCTTATCTTGCTGGAATGATATTGAATTGTAACAAGAAAATGTTATGTTGTGCAGCTCTGCAAAGAGGGTGTACACCTATTCCTGCTTCATATGTATGGGGAGAGCTTTAAAACACTATTGAATTTGCCTCATGAGCTTGAAGTCTAATGGCACAGACTGTGCATAATACTGAAACAGAAATAAAGAAAAAGTGCAAAGGCTTTAAAATACATATATTTATTTCAGAGAGGAAGGGAAATGGAGAGAGAGAGATAGAAATATCAATGATGAGAGAGAATCATTGATCGGCTGTCTCCTGCACGCCCCACACTGGGGATGGAGCCTGCAACCCGGGCATGTGCCTTGACTGGGAGTCCAACTGTGACCTCCTGGTTCATAGGTCGACACTCAACCACTGAGCCACGCACGCTGGGCACAGAGGTTTTTAAGTATACTGTAAAGTTTTACCCATTGCAGTCTTTCTTTAAAGGGCTGAAGGTAGCTTAGAAAGGCTTTGCTGAAGGTAGCTTAGAAATTGGATTTTGAAGAGGTTTTTGAAGGAGATAAATTTTATGTATGACCTGAGGAAGAGTTAGGGGCTATTACGTTACATATGTCACAGATTGATTCTAAACTTCTCTGCAATTGTACTTGATACAGTTCAACTTTAAATATTAATGAAATACCTACTATGTTCCCAATACTGTTTGGATACCATAGGAGGTTTTAAAAGGGCGTGTTTTTCAGTCCTGCCCTGATAAATTTAGTATCTTCTTTGAGGAGACAAAAATTAAATCCATGAAATAACTTAGAATTGTTGGATGTATGAATGACAGTATTGTAAGCTGTCAAGATCATTTAAAATTTTCATTCTGTTATTATATGTATCATTCCCAGATGTGTCATATGAGCATAAATGATAGGCATCCCTTTTATGTCTTAAGTTACTACTAAAAATATTGAAAAGTCAAGGCCAAGGTTAGGGTTAAGAAAAAGCCTTTTGTCTCTTCCCACACTTATGCTTAACACACATTTGTTTATTTACTCTTGAGCTCTGCATTATTTTTAAACATGTATAAACCACCCTAGATAATAATCTGTTACAGAATTTTATGTGGATTAAGCTATTGTTAAAGAATATATATTCGTTTATCTTTTCTAAAAAAATCAAAACAGCATTTTCATATTCCTGTGTCCTTTTTTTCTCCCATGTGTCATGATGCCTCAGTGTGATTATTGACGGGATTACGGGTGAATGTTTTGAGTTTAGTTTTCATGGGGGAATGCAGATTGCCCAGTCTGGAGATTCAAACCCTCTTAAAGCAGCCACTAGATTTGCTAGTATTTCCTTGCTTCTTAAAGCTTGCATCTTCTTCTTTATGTTGTTTATGTTTATCTTCCTTCCTTAAGACTATTTTTCTTCATGGAGAAGACTGAATTGAAGTAGATAATGAGTAGCTATACACCTGATGTTTATTTCCTCTCCCTTTTTTTCTTAATAATAGAACCAGAACTTAGGTTTGTTTAGGGGAAGAATGTATCAAGCAAAAGTAAATACTATCTTAGGTCCCTTGCAACTGTGGGTTACATATGTCACAGATTTATTCTCATGATATATTCTGGCCAGTAAGGTGTAAGGGGAGTGTGCTAGGTGGAGTGTATTAGTTAGCTGATGCTGTATAACAAATTACCCCAAAATTCAGTGACTTAAAACAATAATAAGCATTTATTATCTCACACAATTTTGGGATCGATAACTCAAGAGAGCTGAACTATATAATTTTGGCTCAGGGTCTCATGAGATTTCAGTCAAGATGTTAGATGGGCCTATAGTTATCTCTTAGAGGTTGACTTAAAGGATCTTTTAACCACTATGTCTTATTGCCTCTAATAATGATAATAATGATGCTGCTGATGCTGATAAGATAAAGAAGATGATGATGATAATATCTGCCCCATGAAGGCAAAGTTAAAGTGTATACAGCACTGTTATAGGCCAACTGCTACTATGAACTTCAAGATGTTGATTAGAATTAGTTCGTATTAATAGTCTCATTCACTGATTCTCTACTTTTTAAAAAAATATATATTTTATTGGTTTTTTACAGAGAGGAAGAGAGAGGGATAGAGAGTTAGAAACATCCATGAGAGAGAAACATCGATCAGCTGCCTCCTGCACACCCCCTACTGGGGATATGCCCATAACCAAGGTACATGCCCTGGACCGGAATCAAACCTGGGATCCTTCAGTCTACAGGCCAACGCTCTAACCACTGAGCCAAACCGGTTAGGGCTGATTCTCTACTTTCTGAAGTGTTTTAAGATACACTTACGAGTTTAATTCGTTCTGTGACAGAGCTCGTAACTCAAATTACTCGTATGTCAAATCAAAAAGTGAACGAGTGAGACACGTGATGCTGGGCTGATGTTGTGGCATTCACTGTGACGTTCGCTGCGCCAACTAGCGGTGGGGTATCTCGAAAAACTCGTTAGTTGGGACACTCGTAAGTCAAGGCCCCACTGTACTTTGGATCCTCTCTTACTTCTAGAACTTGCCCTCCCCTGCCTGCCTGATTTCACCCGCAACAGCCTTCCTCTGCCAGCCTGATCACCCCCAACTTCCCTCCCCTGCCGGCCTTGTTGCCCCCAACTTCCCTCCTCTGCTGGCCTGATCTCGCCCCCAACTGCCCTTCCCTGCCGGCCTGATCGCCCTTAACTGCCTCTGCCTGCCTGATCACTCCTAACTGCCCTACCCTGCAGGCCTGATCTTGCCCCCAACTGCCCTCCTCTACCGGCCAATTTGGTTCTGATTGGTCAGTTTCTATGCCAGTCAGCGTCAGAAGCTCCACCTCCTAGGCAGCCATTGGCTCCTCACAGTGACCCAGATTTGATTCTGATTGGTCGGTTTCTATGCCAGTCAGCATCAAAAGCTCCACCTCCTAGGCAGCCATTGGCTCCTCCCAGTTGACCCAGATTTGGTTCTGATTGGTCGGTTTCTATGCCAGTCAGCGTCTCTGGGCCTATCAACGGGGCCTTATCAGAAAGGCGGGGCTGATCAGCAGCCCTGGTGGAGGCCTGGAGAGAAATGGATGTGTGGCTGCTGACTAGGCCCAGAGCTAAAGAGAGAGGCAAGTGCTGATCAACAGCTGCCACAGAGGCTACGGATCAGATCCTGCTTTTCTCTTTAGACCTCT
Source organism: Myotis brandtii (assembly GCF_000412655.1). Taxonomy (NCBI): domain Eukaryota; kingdom Metazoa; phylum Chordata; class Mammalia; order Chiroptera; family Vespertilionidae; genus Myotis; species Myotis brandtii. The sequence goes on from NW_005357115.1 coordinate 4,945,265, forward strand.
CTCTGGGCCTGATTCACAGCCCCCTCAGCAGTCAGTGCTGGGTCACCAGGCCTGCAGCTATATCAGTCAGCGCTGGGTTGCCAGAGCAACCCAGTGCTGACTCCAGGACTGACTTCCGGTTGATTGAGCCTCCTGGTTGCGGATGTGACGGACCCACAGTTTTTATATATTAGGATAGAGTGCTATAAAAATCAGTAAATAAAATGTGATTTAGTCAATGGAATATTTTTCAGCAATAAAAAGAAATGAATTGGTGATACCTCAAAAACATTAAGTTTTAAAAGCCAGTCACAAAAGCCCATGTTTTTTTTTACCATTTATATGAACTGTCCAGAACAGGTAAATCTATAGAGACAGAAAGTAGATTAGTAGTTGCCCCTGGCAGAGGACTAGGAAATGAGGACTAAATGATAAGAGTTTTATGCTTTAAATGGATGAACTTTTTTTTTAAAAATGAACTTTTATGGCATGTAAATTACATGTTAATGAGGCTGTTAAAAACAAACAAACAACAAACATCTCAACTGAATCATTTTCCAAGAAACAGGTTGGAAATGAGGCCAGGGCTGACTCCTTAGTTTGCTTCTTCCTTTGTGGAAGGGTTAGGGAACATACTCTCCTCTTGTGGGAACTTCAGGGGAAGAGCGGGACAGTTTTGTCCCTGAGCTGTATCCTCAAGTTATTTGAAACACATGCATGTTATTTTAACAAAAAATCTCTGTGCTTATACACTTCCCAGCCCTGACCTTTTGTTCAAATATTTGTAATTATGTTCAGGACATTTTTACTTGTGTGACCCACCAATGGTTCCCTTCTCAAACATCCAATTTCTGCTATACCCTCAATTTTTACATCTCAATATTCAAAAACCTTGGAGCTCTTTTTGATCTTTTTCTTCTTTCGCTTTTTCAGATCCAACTTTTTATCATGTCATATCATATCTTTTAAAAATATTCTCTCTCTCTCATATCATATCATATCATCTTGAAGTTATTTTTCAAATATGTCACCTTTTATTCATTAGTCTTTATCCTGGTCAGAAGGGGAAATTTTTCAAAATTTTAGGAAAGTAGAATTGACAAATTTTTGCTAATTTTAATTGTTTAAAAATAGCCAGAAAATTTCTTTTTTCAGCAATATTAACAAATAACTGAAATAAGACATTTATGAATAAAACTAGAAAATTTAGTTCTGATTTTTTCTTTGTTTTACATAAGTCATTTCATAGTCACCATAAGACTTGTGTTTGTCAAATAAAACCATGGTAGTTTTTAAAGTATCTAAATCCATGATAACTAAGGGGTGCTCAAATGACTTGAATGCTCTAGCTTGAGGTGGGTCAGCTTTCAGGGTCAAGTTGTGAAGAGAAAGCCATCACACACACTTCATCAACGCTGTGGAATGAGAGACCAGTGCATTTCCCGAGCAGTGGATTTCCAGTGAGCATGTAAACTAATTGGTGGATGAACATGCCACAGGAGCAATGATTTTAAGGTCATAGCAGGCTCAGTGAATAATGCTGACTTACACTGTGTCTCACTGATAGCTGATCTTACCAATGAGCAGTTTAGAGGCATTCAAGCCTGAACTCTCATCTGTGTGCCTTGAATGGCATGTCAGTGGTCACTGTTTTTGACATCCTTTATATTTGTCCAGTCAGCTCTAAATCTTTAGGTTGGGCTGCAGAGTACTCAGGAAAGAAAAGAGAAGCAATTATTTTCAGTCATTGAGTTTTGAAGATCTTAGCATTAATTATGCTAAATATTGTTGGTTCATCAACAAATAAAAACGTTAGAAGGTGGTTAAGAAGCATTCCAAACTTGCTTAAAGCATAGTTTATCGTGATGAAGAATATCTTGTATACACTAACATGTTTTTAGATAAACTTTCACCCATGCATGTTCAAGGATAGTTTCAAAGCCACATATCCAAATTAAAGTTATTTTCAAGTTTGGAGAATATTGAAAAATGTATTCACTTTTAACTAGCATACACTTTTTTATCATATGAAAAAGAGGAGCCCAGGATAATTCCAGGTCTGAAAATATATTTCAGCCAAGCAAAATTACAATGTTCTAGCTTGTTAAAAATATTTAAATGATAATGGGCTTTGATTTAGGGTTTTTCTCCCACTTAAGTCTTTAATTTATAAAAGATTATTTGAGCATTAAAAGTGTGCTTTACCTATTGTTTTTCAATCCCTGTGCTCTCTGACCTGTTGAAGTTTTGCAGAAGTGCCCAATCAAAGGATTTGAAGAAGCAGTACTGAACATTCTTTGCACGTGTTCATCTGAGAAAATGAATGTTAAAGGCTAAGCTGGTATTCTTGTTTGTGATTCAAACTTTAAAATTTATTTCCCATATAAATAAAATAAATGAAAAGTAGAAGGGATATAAATTCCCTGAATCTGTCAGAATCTTATGTGTGTTAAGGAAAAAATAATTTTGTTGTATCAAAAGCAACACATTTACTTCCTAGAGAGAGTACCATGAGTGTTATTCCTTTTTGAAGTAGAGATTTGAAGTAGAATAGTTGTTTTTCATAATATATATATACTAGACACAGTGTTGGATTAGAATAATTTTCTTTTATAGTCTTATTGAGAAATAATTGACATATATCACTGTATAAGTTCAAGGTGTATAGCATTATGGTTTGATTCACACATATTGTGAAATGATTACCACAGTATGTTTAGTTAACATTCATCATCTCATGTAGATACAATATAGTTTGAGTTTTTGCTACAATAATGCTTAGAAAAATAATTACCCTAATTTCCTTTTGTAACTCAAAAACAAACTAAAAATATTCTTGTTCCTTGGAGGTCTATATTCTTTCCAAGTAGCTGATAAAATATGTTCTACCATTACTGTCATACCTGCCCTTTCATATTGTTATATAATCAGTCAGACTCTAATATAGAATTAATTTGGACTCAGTTGTCTCTATTAAGACAAAGCAATATCATAGTTTTAAAAAATAGAGATGACCCTTTATGAGAATCTGGCTGCAATCAAAAGCAGTAACTATTATCCTTATAGGCTCATTTATTCAGTAAAGCATTATATTCTTTTTGCTATTCTTTATTTAACTTTTTAAATGAAATATGTTTACCTTTTATTAAAAATTTCTATTTTAGCCCAGCTGGAATGGCTCAGTGTTTGAGCATCGACTTATGAACCAGGAGGTCATGGTTCAATTCCCAGTCAGGGCACAAGCCTGGGTTGCCGGCTCAATCCCTGGTGTGGGACGTGCAGGAGGCAGCCGATCAATGATTCTCTCTCATCATTGATGTTTCTCTCTCTCTCTCCCTCTCTGAAATCAATAAAGATATATAAAAAATCTATTTTAAATGAATAGATACATAATAATACAATCATGATAAAATGTTAATAATAGCATCGAGGTGGTAGGTATACGAGACTTCTCTAAAATTCTTTCACATTTGTTATATATTTGAAATTTTTCATAATAATATTTTTGGGAAAAGCTTTCTATTTTGATTGGCAGTCATTGTGAAATAGACAAAACAACTTATTCTATTTTTTAAAAAATATAATAAATGCTTTAATTTTACTTATTTAAGCTTAACAGTGCAGATCCAATATAATTTGTGTATTAGTAATATCACATATTTAACCAGTGAGCAAAATATAGAAATGATTTCACATTATATATCTCTTTACTGTACCCTATTTATATTTTGGTTGCTGGTTGAAAACTAATTTGAGCATTTTTTAACTGAATCATGAAAGTTGCATCAACAGTAGGTGTTTTTTTAAAGCAAGAATTATTTACCATGTTGTTGAAGGACCCAGGATGAAATGAAGTGTTTGGAGAGTTTTAGAAATAAAATGTGAATGTGGATGAGGACCTGAATTAGTTTAAAATAGAATAAATTTTCTTTTCAGTTTTCCAGTGTACTTTGGAGCGTGAAGAACATCACTAAGTAATCCTTATTCTCAGATTTTAGAGAGGGTATTTTGTCCTTAAAGAAAATAAATATAATAGCTGCATCATATGGGTATTTTCTCATTGTTTTCATTCAACTGTTTGCCACACTAACAGTTGGTAGTGCCTGGTGTATTGGTGACTCATAGAAGCAACGTTGCAATGTAATGTGTGTATGCCCTCCCCCGCTTTATTTTAATACTAGGGGCCCAGTGCACGAATTTGTGCACCTTGAAAGGAACTGTGGGCCGCGAGGCTGTGGTGGGCACAGGGACGGGTCTTGCTTCATTCTCTGCGCCCCCGCCCAGCCCCTCCTGCTGCAGCCCCTGGTTTCCTGTCTGCTGGCAGCCCCGCTCCCAGGTGCTGATGGCACCAGCCCGCTCGCACCCACTGATGGGGCCAGCACCGTCAGCGGGTGCAAGCGGCAGCTGCTGCCCCAATCATCCCTCAGGAGCAGGGGGAGGTGGAGAAGCCCTGAGGGGCGATCAGGGCTGGCAGCCGCTGCTGACAGTGCCAAACGATTGGGGCCAGTGCCGGGTGCCAGCAGTGGGTGCGAGCAGCAGCTCCGGTGTCAGCAGCGGGTGCGAGCAGGGTTAGCACTGGCAGCAGGTATGAGTGCCCAGCAGGACCACGGCACGCAAGAGCAAAGACTTTTCAGTAACCACCAGAGGCTCATCCCGATGATAGTGCCCGGTGCCCCGCCTTGGTCTGGTGCCCCCACTCACCTGCTCCACCATCCCGCTACGGCTGATGCCCGCCATCTTCTGCACTCTACCGCCTGCTACTGACGCCCGCCATGTTCCGCACGCACCCCCTGGTGGTCAGCGCACGTCATAGCGACTGGTTGTTTGGTTGTTCGGTTGTTCTGCCGTTCGGTCTATTTGCATATTAGGGTTTTATATATATATAGATACTAAAAAGAAATAGGGCATTACTATTGTTCCTGCCCTGAAATCTTTTTATGGGAAGATTTGGCTTATAGAGTTTTAATCTTGCTTAAATACTGGTTTATTTTACCGTTACCCACATTGGAGTCTGTAAGTTTGTAAATCATCATACCTTTGATATTCCAAGGTGGTAATTTGGAGATGATTTTTAAAAAAATAAAACATATTTTTAATGTCATGTGTATTGTAATCTCTTTTCACATGACTCTACTAGTAGCTTCTGCTTATTAATGAAAATAAAGACTTGTGAAAATAAAAATATCATTAATCTGGCCCTTGCATTTAGTAGCTATATTTACAAGTCATCTGTGATCAGTTTAGTCGCCATCTCTTTGATATTCTCTAGCTATTATTGCATGCCGTTGGGGTTATGATATCATGCTGTGGAAGAATGGTTCAGCTGTGGGTTTTATGTGCTTTTTCATAGTTGTTCACAATACCCCATGCTAAATTATATGGCAAATTATTATACATTAGCTGGTTAAAAACATGTCTAATTGATTCACTATGCTAAAATATCAAAGACGATATGCTGCAGGAGTGATGCTTCCAGTTAACGACCTATCTTGTATTCATGGAGACGACAGTGCTTGCTCACATATTGGCAATAGTATCTAATTTGGTGTGCCCGGTGTTGTAATTCAATCATCTGCTATTAAAAATAGATATGACTTTAGGGAGCAATGGCACATACAGACCCATACACATACATATGTGCATGTTTACTTATATGAACACATATATTCAATGACTTTTTTGTCTTACCTGCTACTGATGCTTGCGCTAGTGAGTCAGCAATGGAAAGTGTGTATTAGCTTTAAGATAAATAAATAGATTTTGATTTAGTTCAAGTGAACCATCTCATTTAAAATTAGCCTAGGGGGTCTTGTAAAGAAAGCAAGTAATCTAAACACAATAATGCACATTGCCCAATTGCTCCGTGTATATCCAGGTTCAGTGCTGTGCTGCTTTGACAGCCCATTACTGAATGTAATGAACAGCTATTTTTAAACAGAAGAAATTCAAGTTGACAGCTTGGCAATGAAATTCAGTTAGTGAGATAATTTTTGTCATCTTCAGTATAGAGAATGGATTCAGTTTGGTTTTAGGAAATTTGTATCATGTAGATTAGAGAGCAAACATTTTTATTAAAAGATAATTTTGTTGTCCATTGGGGGTGCAGATGTTACTATTAGAGAGTGGAATTAGCTTTTAATGAATATTTTAATGAATTACTGAGACATCATCTCTAGAACTTAGGTTTAAAGTAAAATTTCTCCTTTTCCTTTCCTGCCAGAGTTGAAATATTCAGTCTAGTAAATGCCTATAACAGTGACTAGAAAAGGTGTTTTTTAATGCTGCCTTTTGTTCTTTCAGTTTAAAATTAGTAGCTTTTTGGAAATAAGGGAGTCTTTGGAAATGGACATAAAGCTTCAGGCAACGTTGTCATAATGGAACTAAAAATTAGAGTAGTATGGAGGGGTAGAAAGAAAATATCTGCTTGATTATCTTTTCCAGAAATTCTTTAACCAGGGATAACCGGATGGTAACATCTGATTTTGATAACTCTTGGAAAAGTTGGAGAAGCTTGTTCTGCAATTCTTAAATAAAATAAATATATTGATAAATTCATAACTCAAAAAAATAGGGTAAACCAGAGTGAATTATTTCATTTTTTTCTGAGTAGAGCAAATGTTTGAGAAATTTAATTGCTATTTTTCTAAATGCAGCTAATTACTAGGGATTTTTCAGGTAGAACCTTAGATTCAGCATTAAGGATTTGTGTGAAATGTAGTCCGAGAAAAATAGCAATACATTATTGAATGAAATGTGGGTGAGTTAAGTAAATGGATTACCTAATATCCAATCATGTTTCTGGCCCAACCAATAAAAGAACCCACGTCTATAGCAGCAGTGGAAATTTAAAAATTGTCAGAGTCATCCCCTTCCAGACACATTGCCAGAAACCTCCATTCATGGGTCTTTGTCACTCACCCTTCAGTGCTTCCAGGGCACCTCCTCTGGGTCCCCAAAGGGCTGCTGACTGTCAGTTTTGCTTAAGGACTATGCCTTAAATTAAAAAAAAAAAAAAGCAAATTATCTTTAGTAGCCAGTAGGCTTCTCTCTCTATTCCTGACCTATTTCTCTCTTTTACTTATTTCTTAGAAGACACAATGGCCCCAAACATAATATAGCAATGAATCTGTGTACAAGTCAAGCATTTTTTGGAGAGGCTTTCATGTTAGGTCACTATGTCGTCTTTAGAATTGTATTATATCCGTGAATCGAAAGAATTTCTTGACATGAAAGAATTGGTGTACCTCAATAAACATTTAAACCTAAAGAGGATATTGTTCATCGAACAGGATCTAGCTTATTTCTAGCAACAGTGCCATCAGTTTGTAGCCTGAACTTTGAGTTCTTGATTTTGTTGTGAAGTGACCCCTCTTGAATTCTTGGTTTGCCCATGGATAGAGGAGGACCTTGTGTGAACCAGAAAGGCATTATCAGAGTAGCCTCACTTCTCTATGGCATCATGGGAGGCTAGCTCAACTACCTGAAGAATATTTTCACTTTCTTGATTGCAGAATAATTTGAGAAGGCACCGTGGTACCCAGGTGTGGGATTAAGAAAATAATTTGTTACATTTGATGATATGAATCATGGGGGAGGAAACCAATGGTAGAGCGAAAGCAGGATTGGTGATGCCTAAACCAAAACTAAAGATATATTTTTTAGAAGGAGGCTTAGCTCTGAAAATGGGCAGGGTGAAGGAAGTCACCATAATTCCAGTAAATATTTTCTGTATTATCTGGCTTCATTTTTCTATCTATCTGTACTCTCAGGTCTGAGCAGTGCAGGAAAAGGAAAAGAAATTGTGTTGCTGTGATTCACAGTGGCGGGATTGAGGAAACTAGGATATGGCAGTGGTTTGCAAGATACCGAGAAAGTTTCCAACCCAATTATTATCCATCGCAGCTGGAAGAATTTCATGGAATATGGTCCAATGAAACACACTCATTGAAAAGTTCTTTTTTAAAAATTTTTTTCTTTATTGATTAAGGTATTACATATGTGTCCTTATCATTGATTATATGCATGCATACAAGTCCTTTGGTTGATCTCTGAAAAGTTCTTAAAGTAAACTCTAGTGTCTTGAGAGTCAATTTTGTGTGGTAGTGAAGAAATATTCTGTCTGGAGCCTCAGTGGCTGGGCTTGAACCTCATCACTTACTAGCTATATAACTTCGACCGAGTTATTTTAATCACTTTGTGCCACAATTTTCTTATCTGTAGAGTTACAAAAATAACACCTAACTTCAATATTACAAACATAAAAGCAAAATAACAGGTTTAGTATGAGGATCATACGAGTTAAACATTTAAACTTATTGCCCTGGCCAGTTAGCAGAGTTGGTTGGAGTGTCCTCCCCATATACCAGGGTTGTGGGTTGGATCCCTGGCCGGGGCACACACAAGGAGCAACCAGTGAATGCATGAATAAGTGGAACAACAGGTCGGCATTTTTCTCTCTCTTTCTCTCTCTCTCAAATCAATAAAAAAAAAAAATAGAATTCTTAGAGCAATGGTTGGCATTTAGAAGAGTTTAATCCACACAATCTACTATTGTTATTTCAAAATTCATTTTCTGCTTACACTTACATTTTTATAATTAAAAAAAATAATTTTAGAATCAATTATAGCTGAACTGTTCCTTGTTAGAAACCTGGGTCTCTGATTGAAGGCTAAAGTTATTAGGAATTCTAACTTTGAAACAAGAAAGTCAAAGTGAGAACTCCATTTATTTGATTAATATTTGTCCGTCATAAATATTAAGTAGCATGAGGTGGAATTTATAGAATATTGAAATCATGGCTTCTATCCTAGTAACCTCATTAAGAATAGGGGACATGCTATATGCTGCCTGTCTTTATAATCTAAATTGTGCTTTGTTTAATTCAAGTATCTGTTCAATGAAAGTCAGGTAAAAGTTCTAATGTATTGCTAGTACATAGTAGACACTGGATAAATGCAGTTTGAGTGAGAGGATATTTATTTATGTCTGAGAGAGAGAGAGAGAGAGAGAGAGAGAGAGAGAGAATAAATGTTCACCATTTTCTCTAGTAATGGAGGACTTAATTTACAATAGAAGAGTTTTAAGTTAGAATAATTAGAAGTATTCTGACTATAGGGTTGGGAAACATTGTAGTCCTTTACCAAGGGAAATAACAGAATCTATATAATTGTAAAAAATAGGTTATCAGTTGAATTTAAGTATTTATTTGCTATAGAAGAATATTTAGATCTTTCTTGAGAGATCAAGCCTTTTTACCTTCTAATTTCAAATTTATTACACAAATTTGTACATTCTTGTGAAAGAAGAAGCAAAAAGACCTTAGAGTGAAAAGATTTAACTACTTGCCAAGTTTACCTTTCCTACATGCCACACCTCTCTCTTTGGGGGTAAAGCAACTACAGGAAAATGAAAGAAATCATCACCATTAACTCTCTCCTTTTTTTGCCTTGGTGGTAAATATGGAGTGAGGGAACTCATAAAGGAGTATTTTGACTGACACAGCCTACCTGTTTTTGTCTTCATGAATCTGACTACAATTAGAACAGAAATCCTCAAGCTAAATGTTTTTCCTTTCCTTTCCTTTCCTTTCCTTTCCTTTCCTTTCCTTTCCTTTCCTTTCCTTTCCTTTCCTTTCCTTTCCTTGAAAATCAGTAATCAGTTATTCTGTTTTCCTATCTTAAGATTCTTCTTTCTCTATCCCAAGTATGTTTTATATAAAGCTAGTATCTGAGATACTAACTCTAACTCTTTAAGGCAGGCTTCTATGCTGTACTGTTAGAATAAATTCTATTTAAAATACTTAGTGAGGTACAGAATTCCTAAGACAATTACTGCTTTAGGTTGTAGCTGCAGTGATATCTATCCACATTGATCATGAAGATTGTTGAATGTGATTTATTTATGTCTGTGTGTATGTCTGTATGTTTTGAGTAAGTAGTATGCTCATATGATTTAGAGTTCAAAATGTGCATAAGAGTTGGACTGTGAAAAGTCTCCTTCCCATCCCTGGACTTCATCAATCCAGTTTCACTCCCTGGAGGCAACCACCTTGTCCATTTTCTTTTGTGTCCTTCTAGAGCAGTGATGGCGAACCTTGTGAGCTCGGTGTGTCAGCATTTTGAAAAACCCTAACTTAACTCTGGTGCTGTGTCACATCTAGAAATTTTTTGATATTTGCAACCATAGTAAAACAAAGACTTATATTTTTGATATTTATTTTATATATTTAAATGCCATTTAACAAAGAAAAATCAACCAAAAAAATGAGTTCGCGTGTCACCTCTGACACGTGTGTCATAGGTTCGCCATCACTGTTCTAGAGTAATATTCTGGTTGGATGTATTTTTGCATAATTGAAAAGGGGAGATGACTTTCTTTTTGTAAATGTATCACTTTCTGGGAAGCCAAGAGATGAAAGCTAAGGAAGGCCCAGAGCTCTTTCTGAGAGTACCAACTTGTCTTAAGTCCTGTTTCTTAAAAGTGCCTTGTGTGTAAGAGTTTTTAAAAATGGAGATAAGTAAGGAGAGAAGCCAAAGGTAGATGAGAAAATTTTAGTAATTGTTTTCCTGTTGAAAATTTTCTTCTCAAGACAAAACTTCCAGATTTTACAAAGTTGAGATAGCTCATTCCTCCATGACTTGCTGAAGGCTGGCACAGTCTCTCTGGGAACCAAAGATGAACCCATAGTTTCCCTTCCAAAAACAGAGCCGCATGCACAAGGGTATAAAGAAGAGCATACCCCATTTTGGAGTCAGATTTATCTGGGTTTAGAGACCAGTGTGAAAATCTAGTAGTTATATGGTCTTTAACTACTGAGATGGTAAATTAGGAGCAATCAAACCAAACCTTGTGGTGTACCTCAGAGGGTTTAATGTAAGCGAAATAATGTCTGACACAAAGTAGGGTTTTAATAAGTGTTAGCTTCTCTCTTTACCAGTCCACCATTACATTTAAGATGAAAAGGTCTGTTTTCAGCGGATTGTGGTGTCCCGTCTTACTGCATTTCTCAGAATTGAAAAGAGCATTTAGAAAAGTTGCTAGATGATCATTCATCTTGCAGGTGTTGGAACTGTTTCTTCACCTAACAACCAGCTTTTGTGCAGTGCTTTAACAGTTTACACTTGTGAATTTGTAATCACTAATGTCTCTCTGAGGGAGATGAGAGAAATGGATGAAAGGAGATTACAGATGAAGACACCTATATAGCTATAGCAATATTTAATATTTAAATAGTTTAAAATGTTTGTTTTCTTCTTTTTGCCCCAGTTGGTGGAGTACAAGGTTTCCAAAGACCATAGTGATAGACACGAAGAGGGAGAGTAGCTGGGACACAAACAGTGAGGCAAAAATATCACTGGATTTTAAGTGGCAGGTAAACAAATTGAAAATTCACCACCAACTTTTTTAGTTTTGTTTACACTACTTGCCGTGGGTTCTGGACCAGTCACTTCACCTTTGTAGTCCTTAGGAAACTTCCAGATAATAATAATATTTAAAAAAAGGTTTGGGAATGGTACTCTTTACAGGTTCCCTCAGAATTATAGCTGTAAGCATTATGCAAATTCATAAAAATAGTTTTGAAGACCAGCTTTAGAATTTCAATAGTTATTGTATATTCAAAATAGCTACAGAAGCACTTTATTTTCATTTTAAAGATTTACAATTAAAGTGATTCTTATGTATACCTCCGATGCCTGATTATATACAAACCCATTACAGGGTTTATGCACACATTAAATCCCTTCTTATTATGGGGTTTTGTGCGCATTAAATGCCTGGTTGTTATAGATTGTTGTTTTTCTTGTTACCGTTAAATGTAACATTTCCCTAGGTGATGAAATGTGTTATTATTGGAAACATTTATTTTAGTGTGTGTTCTGTATTTTAAGAGAAAGGTATTTAAACAGCAAAGATGTAGCTGTTATGAAATTTATTTTTTGTAAATAGCTTTCAGCAGAAATCAGAGCAGCACTTTAAACTTACAGTTAAAAAAATCGTTTAATCATCACACTCCTTGTTGGCTAATAGGGTACTAAGTGACTCCCCCCCCCCCCCTCCCTGCTGCAATAGGCTATTTCTGATGTGCTCACTAAGTGAACCCAAGAGTACTAGTATATTTTATATTAGCAAGCCTTGATAGCAAAGTGCTGAAAGTTCAGGGGGCATTTGTCTCCTTTCTCACAAATTCATTTAAGTACCAGTCTTGTTGGAGCTTTAACTGGGGCAGACAACCATACAAATGACTTGAGATAAAATGAAAATAATGGACTGAGCTGGGTTCTGGGGATGGTAGTTATGCTGAACACACATCAGTAAGCTTGAGTGTGATTCTATGCTAATGCAAGCCTGATGGATCAGCTTTCTCTTTTAGCCTAGAGCACCATTAAGCTCTGCAAATACAGCCCATTGGTTAGCAGCAGTAGTTAACCGCCTGAGATCCCTAATGTGTGAAACTAACATTGTTCAAAATCCTCTATGATCAGGACCTAGATCGGGAAGAAGATAATAGATTGTCTTAATTTGCATAATCAAAGCTTCTCACGTTTCCACCTATAGATAACATAACAGGGGGTGTGTGGCGGGGAAGCTGTGACTTACTTCCATTATGTTGTTAATCTTGAATCACAGCAAATAATTTCCATAAAAATGTAAATAACTTGTTTCAAAAGAAAAGAGTATAATTGAAAGATTTTCTGTATTATTTCTTTGGAATTAAACTGTAGGCACAGTTATGCAGGTTAGGTAATGAGAATCTTGGGGCTGTGAAATATTTAAAAAGTTAAAATAATGATATCTTTTTAGTGATTTGATTCAAACACTAAAACTTGCCTGTGATAAGTCAGATTTCTTTTGACGTGTAAGCTTTGAGATAGATGAAAATTAATACCCTGATCAAAGTAACAGGGAACTTGATCATTTCCTTTTCTCCCAAGAGAAAATGAATCTAAGTTTTTTAATAGCAAAAATTAAAATGAACAACACCAGAAAGGAAACAATGCAAAAACACTGTTGCTTTTATGGAGCACAAATGCTCAGAGGATTCTGGTATTATGAAGAAAAGGGTCCTCTACTCACACTACTCTTTATTGCTTTTACTTCTTCCTTTTTGCATTTAAATATACTACAACTCTGGAAAGCAGTCCTGTGTTTGACTAATGATTATTTTTATATATAATATGTAAAGTTCTATACTTTTTACTTGAGAATATTATTGGTTTTGCAAACTTATCAGAATCATTTACTTCAAATTCTGTGTTCACATTTTTGTGATGTGAGAACTCTCCATTCATTCATTTATAACAGATGACCGTGGTTCTGCCAAAATGACTCAGATATCAAATATGATGCTATTTTTAACCCTATGTTTCCAGACTATGTCAAAAAATTTTTGAATGTAAAGGAAATAAGTATATGTGTTAAAGAAAAATTAAGTGCTTTTGCATGCCTTGTAATCTAGTCTGATGTCTCTATGAAAAACCTAATAAAATTCTACATGTATGATTTTTCCTGCATGCTTAATATATATATGCCAGCTCTTTCCTAAGCACTTTACTCATTTGTTATGTTTAAAACTCTAAATAAGTCAGTGATAGACAAATACCCATAAGATTTCACCTATATGTGGAATCTAAAGAACAATATAAATGAACAAACAAAACAGAATCATACTCATAGATACAGAGAACAGACTGATGTTGCCAGAGGGAGAGGGGTTGAAGGACTGGATGAAAAAGGTGAAGGGATTAAGAAGTACAAATTGGTAGTTACAGTCATGGGTTGTAAAGTACAGCATAGGGAAGATAACCAATAATCCTATATAATAAAAGGCTAATATGCAGATTGTCCCCACGGGTGGGAGTTCCATCGACTGGGAGTTAGACATGCGCTGACCACCAGGGGGCAGCGTGGAACATGGCGGGCGTCACGACGTGGTGCTGGCAGCGGGCGGCAGTGGAGGCGCTGCTGGCCCTGATGGGCCCCGACGAGAGCAGGACTGCAGCGGGATGGTGGAGCAGGTGAGCGGGTGGCACCAGGCCAAGACGGGTGCGAGTGGGGGGCTCCGATTGCCCCTCTGGTCACCCCACAGATTAGCCCTGATTGCCGGCCAGGCCTAGGGACCCTACCCATGCACGAATTTCATGCACCAGGCCTGTAGTATTGTAATAACTATGTATAGTGCCAAGTGGGTACTGGAAATATGGGAGGACACTTTGTAAAGTATATGATTGTACACCAGAAACTAATACGAAATAATAATGAGTGTAAATTGTAATGCAATTAAATAAAAACACCTCTAAGAGGAGGTATTATTTTTATTCCCAGGTGAGGAAAATGAAGCAAAGGATGTTAAATAACTTGCCTAAAACTATATAGCTAGTACTTGGGTGAAATGGGATTAAAACCTAGTCAGTTTGGCTCCACAGTCAGTGTTCTTAATTACTATTACTCTGTGGCAACCTGAAGAAATTTGTTTAGCAGCAAATGTGTTGCTGTATTAAAATGCAAGTTCTAGGAGAGCAAGGAATGTGACTTGTCTCGTTCATCTCTAGCCTTGCACTTAGCGCTGAACCTGGGCTATAGAGGGTGCCCAATAAATATTTGTTGAATGAATGAATGTAAATGAATATGATATCCAAAGTAATATTCTGTATCAAATTCTTTTAAAATTTATTTTGCTATTTCTGCTTTGTGTGTATAATCCAGCACCAGTTGGAATGGCAAAATGATCACTGACTAATGATAAAGTAAGAGTAGAGCCAGAATTCCTTGGCCTTGTCATTCCTGTACCCTATCTGCTCTAGATATTTCTCAGTGGATCACATTAAAATGAGCTGTTATTGTATCCTTGAATAATATATCCTTCCTACCCTTGTATTATGAAAGGGTTAATTCATTTCCAAAATATGAGCAGTTTTTTTCTGGAAATGAATTTACTAGTAGGTAAAATGTAATCTGGCTTCTAAAATGTTTTGAGTAAAATGGAGCAGCAGAGGCTTGCATATCTTTACTTCCAATTTTGTTTCCTTAATCTCTGTTTCTTTGGAGAAGATAATAGTATCAATTTGATACTAAATGATTGAAAAAAGTGATTTGTCATTTACAAGGGAGTTCCTACAAAATTAACAGCAGAAACCTAGTCCAAAAGTTAGTAGGATGATATACCTAAAGCACTAAAAAAATTGTCAACCAAGAATACTATATCTGGCAAAACTGTTCTTCAGAAATGATGGAGATAAACAAAAGCTGAGGTTGTTCTTCACCACTAGATCTGCCTTGCAAGAATTGCTAAAGAGACTCATTCAAATTGAAACAAAGGGCACTAGACAGCAACACAAAAGCATATGATAATATAAAGCTCCCAGATAAAGGTAAATATATAGATAAATATAGAATTCTGTAATACTATAATAGGGTAAGTTACTTTTATTTTTTTTAAAAAATATTTTTATTAATTTTAGAGAGGAAGGGAGAAGGAGAGAGAGAAACATCAATGATGAGAGAGAATCATTGATTGCTGCCTCCTGCACACCCCACCCTGGGGATTGAGCCCCCCATGTGCCCTGACCGGGAATTGAACTGGGACCTCCTGGTTCATAGGCTGACCCTCAACCACTGAGCCATGCTGGCTGGGCTAGGGTAACTTACTTTTAATTGAAGTATAGAATTTGAAAGATTAAAACATAAAAATAAATATAAACTTTGTTAATTAGTACAAAATTTAAAAAGATGTAGTTTGTGACATTGCTAACACAAAGTGGGAGCAGGGTTTTTATATGGGATTGAAGTTATTAGTTCAAATAGATTGTTATCATGTTTCATATATTTGGGTGCTTTGCAGTTGGGTACATATATTTATAATTTTATGTCTTTATGATAAATTGACCCTTTTATCATTAGACTAGAGGCCCAGTGAATGAAAATTCATGCACTAGAGGAGGGGTCGCTCAGCCCGGCCTGCCCCCTCTCACAATCTGGGCGCCCTCAAGGGCCGGAGGCAACCCAGCGATCAGGGGAAGGCGACGCTCCCATCACACCTCTGCTGCTGCCACTGCCAGCTGCGCAAGCCTTGGCCATCCCTGGTTACCTGAGCCTCAGGCAGCCCTGGGCAGCTGGGGGGCTGAGGGGACTGGGGGGCTCCAGAGGTAGGCATGGCAAGGCCCCGGCGGGGCTCAGGGGACTGGGTGCTACCATCTTGTGGCTGTGGGCACCTCCATCTTTGAGGGCGTGGCAGTAAATTAGCATATTTCCTCCTTATTGGCTGTGGGCGCCGCCATCTTTGTGACAGTGTGAGGGTCAATTAGCATATTCCCTCTTTATTAGATAGGATAATGTCCTTTTTGCTTCTTGTGACAATTTTTGACTTAAAGTCTATAGTTTTATAGGAGACAATAAAACTCCCAGACCAAGCATGCTTGTCCTAGAGGAATGCATTGGGGAAAACCTTCATTGCATTGGATTTAGCAATGCTCTCTTGGCTATGACACCAAAAGTAGAGGCAACAAAAGTAAAAATAGACAGTGGGACATAACAAACTTAAAAAATTCTGTGCAGCAGAGGAAACAATCAACAGAGTGTATAAAACAACCTAGTAAATGGGAGAAGACATTTTTAAACTGTATATCTGATAAGGGATTAGTATACAGAATATATAAACAACTCCTATAACTAAACAGCAAAAATACAAACAATCCAATTTAAAATTCAGCAACAGGCTTGAATAGATGTTTAATGAAGATATACAAATGGCCAACAAGCATATGAAAAGATGCTCAACTACACTGTTAATTAGAGAAATGCAAATCAAAACCACAATGAGATATCACCTTACACCCTTAGGCGGGCTACCATGGAAAACAGTATAGAGGGTCCTCAAAAAACTGAAAACAGAATTACCATATGAACCAGCAATCCAGTTCTGGGATTAGGAGCAGAGTTTTTAAGAGATATTTCCATATTCATGTTCATTGCAACATCAATCACAGTATCCAAGGTGGAAGCAACCTAAACGCTCATCAATAGATGAATAGATAAAGAAAATACAATATATAAGTACACTGGAATATTATTCAGCCTTTTAAAAATTAAGAAGTGAATTGTCATTTGCTACATATAATATGGATGAATCTTGAGGACATTATGCTAATGGACATTAAATGAAGCTAGTCACAAAAAGACAAATACTGCATGATTATATGAGTTATCTAAAGTAGTCAAACTCTTAGAAACAGAAGGTAAAATGGTTTCCTGATGTTGGGGGAAGGGGAAAAGGGGAGTTGTTCAATGGATAGAGTTTCAGTTTTGTTAGATGAGAAACTTTTAGACATCTGTTGCATAATGATCTGTTGCATAAAGTTAACAGCATTGCATTGTACACTTAAATGGCTAAGATGGTAAACTGTGTTTCTTTAAATCATAATCCTAATATATAAAAAGCCAGGGGCCATCATGACCGAAACAACTAGACAGACAACCGAACAGCAGGCTGCGTGGGGTGACCAGGTCAGCAGGGTGGTTAGTGAAGGACGACCAAATGACTGAACAGCAGGCTGCATGGGGCGACCAGCCCGGCTGGGGGCAGTTGGGGGTGACCAGGTTGGCAGGGGGGCAGTTGGGGGTGACCAGGCCGGC
>NW_005357115.1:4962929-4976610 GCF_000412655.1 Myotis brandtii
GCAGGCAGGCAGGTGAGTAGTTAGGAGCCAGCAGTCCCGGATTGTTGTGAGAGGGTCTGACTGCCGGTTTAGGCCCGATCCCCTGAGGGGTCCGGATTGGAGAGGGTGCAGGCTGGGCTGAGGGGACCACTCCCCTGTGCACGAATTTCATGCACTAGGCCCCAGTAAAAAAATAATGGCTTACCACAACAACAGTTTATTTTTTATTTATTTTTATTTTTTTAACCTTTATTGTTGAGATTATTACAGATGTCCCTCTTTCCCTGCCCCCCGCCCCCATTACCTCCCTCCACCTGGTTCCTGCTCTGCCCCAGGCCTTTGCCACTCTATTGTCTGTGTCCATAGGTAATGCATATATGCATATAAGATCTTTGTTTAATCTCTCCCCCACCCCTCTTCTCTGTGAGTGTCGTCAGTCTGTTCCATTTCCATGTCTTTGATTCTATTTTCACCAGTTTATTCTGTTCATTAGATTTCTTATTCATTTATTTTGATTTTTAGATTCAATTGTTGATAGGTATGTATTTGTTGCTATTTTGTTGTTCATATTTTTATCTTTTTCTTTTTCTTCTTCCTTTTCTTAAAGAATACCTTTCAACATTTCATAAAATACTGGTTTGGTGGTGATGAACTAACTCCTTTAGCTTTTTCTTGCCTGTGAAGCTCTTTATCTGACCTTCAATTCTAAATGATAGCTTTGCTGGGTACAGAAATATTGGTTGTAGGTCCTTGCTATGCATCACTTTGAATATTTTGCCACTCCTTTCTGGCCTGCATAGTTTCGGTTGAGAAATCTGCTGATAGTCGTATGGGCATTCCTTTGTAGGTAACTAACTGCTTTTCTCTTGCTGCTTTAAGATTCTCTTTTTGTCTTTAGCCCTTGGCATTTTAATTATGATGTGTCTTGGTGTGGTCCTCTTTGGGTTCCTCTTGTTTGGGGTTCTCTGTGCTTCCTGGACTTGTAAGTTTATTTCTTTCACCAGGTAGGGGAAGTTTTCTGTCATTATTTCTTCAAATAGGTTTTCAATATCGTGCACTCTCTCTTCTTCTGGCACCCCCATAATGCGAATGTTGGTACGCTTGAAGTTGTCCTGAAGGCTTTTTATACTACCTTCATATTTTTGGATTCTTATTTCTTTTTGCTCTTCTGGTTGGGTGTTTTCTGCTTCCTCATATTTCAAATCGTTGGTTTGATTCTCAGAATCCTTTACTCTACTGTTGAATCCCAATATATTATTCTTTATTTCAGTCAGTGTATGCTTACTTTCTGATTGGTCCTTTTCCATGTGTTTGGCATTCTCACTACGATCCTTGAAAGTCTCACTAAGTCCCTTGGAGGTTTCTAGACAATTCTTGAGTAATCTTATAACTGTGGTTTTGAACTCTATATCCAGTAGTTTGCTTTCTTCCATTTCTTTGATTTGTGACATGTTTCGATGTCTCTGCATTTTGGCTGCTTCCTTGTGTTTGTTTCTATGTATTGGGTAGAGCTGCTATGTCTCCTTGAGTTGGTAGAGTGTCTTTGTGTAGTAGGTGTCCTGTAGGGCCCAGCGGCTCAGTCTCCCCAGTCACCTGATCTGGGAACTCTAGGTTCATCCCTTTGTGGGTTGTGAGCACAGTGTTGTTGTAGTTAAGACTTGAATGCTGTTGGTGTCACTGGGAGGAATTGACCTCCAGGCCAATTTGCTGTGAGGACCAGCTGCAACTACAGTGGGAGAACTGCTATGCAGGAGACACCCCTATGAAGCAGGACTTGCTTCAGTGGGGCTTTGGTGATCACTGAATCTTCCCCTTGAGTGTGTCTCTTATGGATGTGTAGAGTTGTAATCTGGTATGGTCTGACACTGACTACTGGGTACACTGGCTCTTGGGTTTCCAGGGAGGTGCAAAGTCAGCCACTGCCTGGGGCTACCCAGCAGAAGCTAAGAGAGATCTGCAGATTCCTCCTGTTTGTATCAGGTTTGGAAGTGCTCAGATGAGGCCCAGCTATGAAGCAAGACAGGCTGGTGCTGGTGCTGGGTCTTGGGCCTTTTATTGATAGGTTTGGGGCTCCCTGACCCCAGCTGCAGCTTGTTTGAGATTTTCAAGGACAGGCCATTCATATGCAAAAGCAGCTGCAGGCAGCTTGGGTGGGGTTGTAAATTGGATGAGGTGGGGTCTTAGGGAATCACCAGGGAGGAGCAAACGGAAATGGCTGCCAGTCATCCCTGTGTTCAGGGAGGTCCCAGCACAGGAACAATGATCCCTGTGAGTACTTCCATCTGGGAGAAAGCCACCCACAAGTTCCTGCCTTGATGCCAGATGAATGTGTCCCCCAGAGCTTTGCCCTGGTGCTGGAGCTCAGAGGAAGCAGGACCTTGTAAGTTCAGTTCCTGGTGCCGGCCTTTTAAGAGGAACAGCTGGGTCTCTAACAGCCTCTGTGTCACTGAGCTTCAATCCACACTGGTTTTTACAGCTCTGGGACCCTGGGCTGGGGGTCTGGTGTGGGGCTGGGACCCCTTGCTCCTCCACGTGGCCTCCGCAGAGATGATCTCCCTCCTAATTAAAAAAGCAGCACATGTGGGCGCTGGACCAGCCCGTTCTGCACCTCTGCACCTCCTACCAGTCTCAGTGTGCTTTCTTCTTTACTTCTCTAGTTGTAGGACTTCCATTCAGCCAGCTTTCCGGTTGTTCAGGATGATGGATGTTCTGTATTTTAGTTGTAATTTTGATGTGATTGTGGGAGGTGGCGAGTACAGGCATTTACCTATGCCACCATCTTCCCCCAGCAATCCACAACAACAGTTTTAATATATCTCATCGATTCTGCAGTTCAGGTATTCAGACAGGGCTCTGGTGCTCCTCTTCTGCTCTTTCTGGTGGTGACTGAGGTTATGTATCTGGTAGGTGGAGTGGTCCAACGGATCCAAGACCCCCTTGTCATTACTCCCATGTGCCACGCTTGGCTTAGGTTGGCTAGAAGGTTGAATTCAACTGGGACTGTTATCCTCAGTGCCTGCAAATGGTTTCTTTTGTGTGGTAGTTCTCAGGTTAGTCATACTTTTTATTTATAGGATGGGTGCTATCCCCCCAAACAAATATCCAACACAACTAGCTAGACACTGCATGATGTAGAGTGGAACATACTGTTGCACTAAAACTCATTGGCTACCATTGTCTGATTTTTTAATAGTTTTTTAAAGAAGAGTTCATGGAAACATGAGTTTTTATATATCTGCAACAGTTTAAGGTGTTTGAAAGTTATTTTGGCTAAATAGAATATTATTAGCTCATTTTTAAAAATTAAGTGTTGTAAAAATGATACTCATTGTTTTCTAGTATAAAACTTTGCTTTTGAAATTTGATGACAATCTGATTTCTTGCCTGGCTGGGGTGTCTCGGTGGTTGAATGTTGACCTATGGACCAGGAGGTCACTGTTCGATTCCTGGTCGGGGCACATGCCCAGTTTGCGAACACAATCGCCAGTGTGGGGTATGCAGGAGGCAGGGAATCAATGACTCTCTTTCATCATTGATGATCTATCTCCCTCTCCCTCTCCCTTCCTCTCTGACATCAGTAAAAATATATTTAAAAATAAAACAAAAACAATTTTCATTTTGATTTACTATAGTCATATGGTAGGCATATCAACAGTACCCTTCAAATCAAAATGCATCATTTTTAGGAATTTCTGAAGGGGAAATAGTCTGTGACTGCACTCTCTGAGAACCATCTGTTCACCCTCTAGTCCAGAGGTCCTCAAACTTTTTAAACAGGGGGCCAGTTCACTGTCCCTCAGACATTCCACACATGTGCACTGCGGGCCCGGGACGAGTCGGCTGCTAAGCAGGACAGGCGGCGGGCCAGATAAATGTTTTCGGCGGGCCGCATGTGGCCCGCGAGCCGTAGTTTGAGGACGCCTGCTCTAGTTCCTTAGAACTGAAGCTTGAGGATATCCAGCAAAACCTTTTCTTTCCTTTCTTATTATATAATGTATGGTGACTGAAATCTTATTGCATCTGATTTTTTGCATAAAACAGGATTAAATCACAGTTTAAAAATACGAATGAGATGACTACTTGATTATTTGAAGAACAGGCTTCTTCTTAATATATTTCAAACATCTAAAATGCCTTTTGTCCTCAGGGTAGCACTATAGTTCTTCAGTGCTTGAGTCAATATTGCAATTTAACACTGCACCTACAAAGAAAATTACAGTTTTTAAACTGTTTATTCCAAGTGCTTTCAGAATGAAGACACTACAAAGTGGTAAAGTAGGTTATTGAAAAAAGATGAGATGAGAGATGATTAATTCCTTAAAGATCAAGAATATTGCAAATTCCAATGAGCCCATCCATAATCAATATGGTTTGCATATTGTCATATGTCCTTTTTTATTGTTGACAATGTTACAGATGTCTCTCATTTCCCCTCCCCTTTTCTCCCCTCCACCCAACCCCTACCCATCATCCCAGGTCTCCACCATCGTATTGTTCGTGTCCATGGGGTATGCATATAAGTATATAAGTTCTCTGGTTTATCTCTCCTCATCCTTCCACCCCCACATGGAGGTATGTCAGTCTGTCCCATGCCTCCATGCTTCGAGCTTTATTTTGTTGGTCAATTTGTTTTGTTCATTAGATTCAACAAATAAATGAGATCATCTGATATTTGTCTTTCTCAAAATTGGCTTAGTTCACTTAGCATATAGTCTTCAGGTCCATCTATGCTGTCCCAAAGGGTAAGAGATCCCTCTTTTTTACAGCTGCACAGTATTCCATTGTGTAAATGTCCCACAGCTTTTTTTTATTCATTCATCCACTGATGGGCTGTTTACAAATCTTAGCTATTGTAAATAATGCTGCTATGAATATAGGGGTGCATGTATTCTTTTTGATGGGTGATTTGGGGTTTTTAGGAAATCTTCCCAGAGTGGGATCGCTGGGTCAAACAACAGTTTCGTTTTTTTATTTTTTGAGGTAACTCTATACTATTTTCATAGCGGCTGCACCAATCTGCATTCACACCAGCAGTGAACTAATGTTCCCTTTTCTCCACATCCTCGACAGCACTTGTTGTTTGTTGATTTTTTGATGACAGCCATTCTGACGGGTGGGAGGTGCTATCTCATTGTGGTTTTAATTTGCATCTCTCTGATGATTAGTGACTGTGAGCATTTTTTCACATGTCTCTTGGCCATTTGTATGTCCTCTTTGGAGAAGTGTCTATTCAGGTCCTCTGCCTATTTTTTAATTGGATTGTTTGTCTTCCTTTTGTTGAATTGTATGAGTACTTTATATATTTTGGAGATTAACCCCTTATCAATGTATTATTGGTAAATATGTTCTCCCATACAGTGGGTTCCCTTTTCATTTTGATGGTATCTTTTGCTGTGCAGAGCCTTTTATTTTGATGTAGTCCCATTTGTTTATTTTTTCCTTTGTTTCTCTTGCCCTAGGAGATGTATCAGCAAAAATTCTGCCACGTGAGATGTCTGAGATTTTATTGCCTATGTTTTTCTTCTAGGATTTTTATGGTTTCATGGCTTACTTTTAAGTCTTTTATCCATTTTTAGTTTGTAATATGTTCTTAACATGCACTAGATATGACTTTGTAGCATCAACTATTTACACTTTCCAGCTGCTGAATCCTTTTCTTTTTTGCTGTGAAATATATTCATTTTATTTTGATAATATATATCATAAATATAAGCACAATTTTAAATCTTGTCACATTCAGGTTTTTATGTACTTTATGCACTTTAAAGAAATTTGAGTGACCCAATTTAGTAAAATAAGTTGTCTTATAAAAATTCATTAGCATCCTCTGTTCCATGTGACAGTTGCTCAATAATTATTTTTTAATTGAATTACATTATATTCACAGTTGTTTAAGGAAACAGTACTTAATTTGTAATCCACGGGCCTGGTGGCCTTGGGTAAGTAATATAACTTTCCTGTTCTTTTGTTTCCTCATTTGTAAAATGGAGGTAATATCTCACAGGGCTGATCTAAGGATCAGTGCTTATGAATAAAAAGCCCCTAGCACATGACAAATGGGGGGTTACAAACTCTATCATAGCTATTATTTTTAACCAGTGGCTTATTACTAAAGTAATAAAGTAAAGTTTTCACACAATTATATAAAAGATAGTTTTGGGTCATAGACTCTAAGAAAGCATTATACAGGGGTGGGCAAAAGTAGGTTAATAATAACTAAATAATACAAAAATAAATAAATCCTATATAATAAAAGCCTAGGTGGGGCGACGCCCTCGTGCGACGTCATCACAAGATGGCTGCCGCAAGATGGCCGGCAGGGTAGGGCAGTTGGGGGCAAACAGGCCAGCAGGGGAGGGCAGTTGGGGGCAATAGGGCCGGTAGGGGAGGGCAGTTGGGTGCAACCAGGCTAGCAGGGGATTGCAGTTGGGGGTGACCAGGCCTGCAGGGGAGAGCATTGCGGGGGGAAGGGGGAATCAGGCCTGCAGACATCATCGGGCCTAAACTGGCAGTCGGACATCCCCCAAGGGGTCCTAGATTGGAGAGGGTGCTGGCCGGGCTAAGGGACACCCCTCCTCCCGTGCATGAATTTTGTGCACCGGGCCTCTAGTAATAATATAAGAATAAACTCTATGTTTAGCATATTCACAACTGTAGAACTACTTTTGCCCACACCTGTAGTGAGGATATAGAGAATTTAGGAAAATAAAAAGAATATGTAAACTAAATTTGAGAAACGTTGTGAAAATGTTTTACCATATCCAATTATATCTGCCTATATATCTAATCACTGTCCTTTGAAAAATAGTCCGGCTGGTGTGGCTCTGGTTGAGCATTGAGCCATGAACCAAGAGGTCACTGGTTCAATTCCCAATAAGGGTGCCCTGGTTTTGGGCATGTGTAGGAGGCAGTTGATTGATGATGTTTCTCTCTCATCGATATTTCTATCTCTCTACCCCTCTCCCTTCCTCTCTCTCTAAAAATCAATAAAAACATATAAGAAAACACAAAATAAAAGTCCAGTTCAATATAGTTCATTATTGAATTAATAGGAACTTGGAGATTTGATCTAATAAAGTAACGTACACTTCATAGTACAGCAAATCCATGATGGCATCATAAAATTTGGAGAAGCCCAGGGTTGGGGTATATGAGTATCTACCCTGAGAACTACCTGATATTTACAAAGCTGGTGTATTACTTTCAGTACAATGATATTGTTTACATACAAATATAGTTCAAATTAATTTGCTTAACCCTATTACAAATAGATACTATTTTAAAATTAGATTTCCCCATCCTAGTTGGGATGTTGAAAAAAATTTAATGTTGAAACCTTAAACTGAACAATTTAAAAATAGCTCATGTAGGTCAGCTGGAAAAAATAATTATAAAAACCTGAAAGTATAGATTTAAAGCCCAGTTATCTAGAATTCTTAGATGCTAGTCATTTTTGATTGAGCACTTAGAGCTTCTTCTATTTCTCTACCTTGCCTAGTATCATAGATTTAACATGTAAAATTAAGATCAGTGTATGCTAAGTATTTTCTAAGAATCTCTGATTTTGTGACCAAAGATCTGAATGATAAATAAATCTACGGTGTGTGTTTTTTTTCCAGTAACATAATAAACATCTAGATAGTTGGCTAAATTTTTCAATATTCATCTGTCTAATAGTTCAGGAACAGTCAACATTTCAATAACAATTTTATTTGCTTTTTATAGCCCTGGATTGGGTATTGTTTTGTTTCTTTGTTTTGTCCTAAGTCTACATTTTTTTCTTACCATTTGCTGTAATTACAGATAGAGGTTTAGAGTTTAGCATTTGCAGTATCTTACTGTTGAATTAAAAATGTCAGTTGATGGCATGTCTATAGCAGTATAGTAGACAGTGTTTATTTTCATAGCTTGAGTGCTACTTGACTCTGACTGAATGGTTTTCTGTTACAAGATTTTCTTTGGTTTATAAGCCTGCTTTACCTTGACTTCTGAATATGCTAAAATCCTTTACTTCTGCCCTTGGTTATAACACCTTTTATTTTTGAACATTTAAAATGCTCTCAAATCTTTACCAATAATAAAGGTGTTGGCTATTTTAATTAGTTAGTATGGACAAAATAAAGACAAAGGAAAGTCCTTTGTCTTGTCATTTGATGGCTACAATAAAAACATAGAAAAGTTAATTGATTTTCTTTCACAAGAAAATTATGCTGGCTTCTTTGCTACCTGTTACTACCCATAAAGATTTGAGTTTTTGAATCCTCAACAGTAAACATCTTAAAAAAAATGTATAACCTTGCTTAAAATAACCTAAATATGCCACAAAAAAATTGTCAGCTTTATGGTTACTTCATTATAGAGTGAAATAAACTTGAGGAAGATGGAACTTAGTGTGGCAACTGGCATTCTATAATCTGTAAACACTTTCCTTAATTTTGTCCCTTTGCAGTGAGTGTCAGCAGAATGGCTCTCTTTTTTGTGGCTTTGTTGGCAGTAAGTGACATCAGATTAGCACCTGGGAGATGACTTTGTGAAACTGTTCATGGAAATGAATTTGCAGAGTTCAAGGCTGTGGTTTTCTCTATCTCAAATCACCTAGCAACTTTAGATTCAGGCAGAAGTTGGAGTTTATTTTACAAA
This sequence comes from Myotis brandtii, assembly GCF_000412655.1. Lineage (NCBI taxonomy): Eukaryota > Metazoa > Chordata > Mammalia > Chiroptera > Vespertilionidae > Myotis > Myotis brandtii. The sequence goes on from NW_005357115.1 coordinate 4,971,549, forward strand.
ACAGGAAAAAGCTTTTAAACCAACGTCTTTGAGGTAAATCTGTAGCAAAAGTGAGGCCACCTGCTGTTAAGAAAAGTACTTACACATTCAGCACATTTCTGTCCCCAATAGAGGGTACTGCTGAGTAAAACACTGCCATGATTGTTCAGATCCTATAGGTGGCAGCAGTTCCTGCAGTTTCAAAGCATAACAATGGCTTGATTTGTGGGTCTAAGAATAAAGCTGTCATGAACTCATGGGATCTTTATACTGTAAGGACTCTTCTTTGAAATGTGATACATGAGCAAATTACCATTAGTTTTAGTTTCCCTTTTAAGATTTAAGTAGCTTATCTTTTTTTTAAGTTCCATTTTATATTTTAAATCGTGTCCCCAAATACCAAGTGTTCATGGCCCTAATTTCATGGTGTTACATTATGAAGTATAAATCTTTAGGTTATCTGAGAGAAAGACATGATAGAAACTCTCCCCCCCAACCCACCCATTACAGGAATAATCCATTGTTAATTTTTACTGCCACTGAAGTCTTGGGAAGGAAATCCTAGTTCCTGTATAAGGGTAATTTTCCTCATGTTCAGGATCTGAGTGGTTAAATGGTTTAACATTGTCATTCAACTTATAGGAGGCTTTGAATCAAATTGTAGCACTTATAAAAGAGTGACTTTGTAACTATCTTTAATAAATACTGTGGTCCCTGTAGTAGACCCAGACGTGGGGAAGTAGGCACTCTTAGAGCTTTTCAATCACTTTTTGCCTGAGGAAGAGCAGTCGTTATGAGTGTGACTGGTCACTGACACACACACACACACACACACACACACACACACACACACACACACCTCCAACCACCTAAAAGAAACGCACATTAGATATAAAGAATGTCATTCATTGAATTTTAATGGTCAAAGTGATTATTTAAAAAATTTTTCCTTCCGGTTATTTTATTTAATTCAGGCAGTTGCAAAATCCTAAATGAAGCTAGTGTTTTTTGGGTCCAAGTTAAAATAGTTAAACCTACCTTGAAATGTTTATTCAGAAATTCAGCAAACTTTGTCTTTTTGTTCAAATTAATTATTCAGAAACTTTAAAATGATAATTTATTAAATTATCAAAATCTGGAATTTTTATTTTTTTCATTTAGGGAAGACTATGTCTTTATTTATTATTTAAGATAATAGAGTGGTAAATTAATTGCAATGTATGGGAATCTAATATATTTCGAAGGGAAGAGGTTGAACTGCTAATTTTTGGAACTGATCTATTTTTATTAATTAGGTGCTCTTTTGATTCTTGAAATTTAGTTTTTGGACTTAATCTACATCTATTAAGTAAATGCATTATTGAGCTCTAAAATTAAAACCATATTTATATGTATTATATGTACTACTATACATACAAATATACATATATGTTTCTTATAGATAAAGGAAATACATGTAGGTGTATAAAGGAAAGTAGACAAAGAAAATATTTTTAAGATATTTAACATTTGGATCATGCAAGGGAAAATATCATCCATATATAAAAATATTTATTTACCTGTAAGTTCAGAATACTGTTTTTTATAAAGAATGCCTAGTGTTACATATACCTCCATACCCCATTTGATGGCTATGAAAGGAAACATAATTGTAAAAGCAAAAAAGTTTGATAGGAACTTTCCATGCTCTTATTATATATATTGTGTGTATTGTCTGCTGCTTAAGAAACCTATGGTGCTTCAGAGCAGCTCCAGGAGTAAAAATACACATTAATTTATTTTTGAATACTTTTCATATTATAAGCTTATATGAAAACTACTTCTATGGCATAAGGGTAGTTTAATTTTATATATATATATATGTGTATATATATATTCCTTGTTGCTGTTTTTAGCATATTTAAAATAGCTAGCGGCATAGCCAAAATCCAACAAGTAACATTTGCTTAAAGCAAGTCTCTCTCAGTATTCTGGGAGCATTGTGATCACTCTTTAAAATCATTTCAGCCAGATACACACCAAGATATTACAAAATAAATTCCACATATATTTTTTACAATTATCTTTCAGAACCTTATGTTAAAATTAATTCCAATTAGTTTTTCATGTAAATTTTGAATGTAAGCATGATCAGGTTGGTTTGTGAATTTTATGAAGTATTTTAATCAAAGGATTTATTTCCTTCAATGAATTTATATTATTAGCTAACAAGATGTTCCCTAATATTAAAGTTGATTTGCCTTTCCTAAGTAAAATTATTTTGAATTTGAAATTCTTCTGAAATGAAAAAATAAAAAGCATTTATTGGGTTAGATACGACAAATACTTGGAGTTGTTTTCAGCAGTTGAAATGTATGTGGGCTTAAAATATAAAGTAAAAAATATTTTAGGCATATAAGTGAAGAAATAGAAAATGAGATATTTGGTTTAGCTTGAATTGTTTAGATTCATTTAAAGCCAAGTTTTAGTATTTCTTTGCAATTTCCTATAATTTAAAATTTTGCCAATCTATTTAAAAATGAATTTTATTTCCCCATATTCAATAATCACAAGCTTTAATACTAGTAAATATTACCTAAAAGCTGTTCACAGAAACTGGTTACCAGTTTGATAGGACAGGGTAAGATTAAATTTCGTATTTTGAGGGGAATTTTAAGGCTAGAGATTAGTGTAATAGACTGATAGGGGAAGACTTTCAAGAGAGGAAACACAGTGACTGCTATGTCTGAGTTTAAGAAAGCAGCAGGTAAAATAAAACCTTGATTCTATGTAATGGTTGGTTAATGAAATTTCTTAAGTGGGATATAAAAAAAATAACCATACAGGAAAAGATTGATAAATTGGTGTACATTACAATTAAGAACTTCTTTTGTTGAGGGAAAAGGCAAGTTATAGAGTAGGAGAAGATATTTGCAATGCATATAACTGATTAAGAACTTGTTTTCAAAATATAGGGTGTCCCCTCAAAATGTATATACACACTGAATAATTATAAAGGCAGTGTTTATTAAAATACATTTCATTTTCAAAATTGAGCTATCAGCTGTTAAAGTGTGCATACTTTTTGGGGGGACACCTTGTATATAAAAGGTCAATGGAAAAAGAAAGAACCTAATTTTAGAAATGCATAATACATGATCTGGTACTTCATATACAGGATATCCAAATGGCCAATAAACAAAGAAAAATATGCTAAACCTATATAGTCATTAGGGAAATGCAAATTAAAACCACAATGAGATACTGATACACCCTCAACAGAATGGCTAAAATTATAGATTGACAAAACCAAGTGTTGATCAGGATGTGGAGCAACTGAAACTCATATACACTATTGATGGAACTGTTAAAACCATTTGAAAAACTGTTTGATAGTATCTACTAAAACTGAACATGTATGTACCCTGTTTCTTGGCAATTTCACTCTTAACACATTGCGGACCAGTAGTTTTATTGCTAGCTTTACCCAGTGGCCAGGTAAGTTTCTATTGAATGAGTACAAAAATCATCTTACAGAAATGTTAAAGGCACGCTTTAAAATTAAATACCCATTGCATTCTGACGTTATTTATTACATGTTCTTACAAGCTAATATCTTTTTAAAGTATGATACTTCGTAAAACACTGTGTGCTATGAAGTGAGAATTCTCATGATCCGTCTGCAATAGAAATGTCTAGTATATGTGCATCAAAATATATATACAAGAATGTTCATAGTATTATTCACATACCTAAACACTGGAAATAACACAAAGGCCTATCAACAGTAGAATAATAAATTGTTGCTTGTTCATATAATGGACTACTATAAAAGCAAAGAAAATGAATCGTTTGCACATATAGCCTGGATGAATCTCACAAACATAACGTTGCTTAAAAGATGCCCAACTGAAATAATGCATACGATATCATTCCATTTATATAAAGTTCAAAGGATGTCAAAACTAATCTCTGGAATTATAGATTAGAATAATGGTTACATCTGGGGAGGAGAGAAAGGGCACAAGAAAGCTTCAGGGTGCTGGTAATATCCCGTTTCTCTAACTGGGTTATGACTATGTAGGTGTGTCCACTTTGTGATAATTCTCTCAATGATGATTTTATTTATTTTTCTGTAAATAGTACTTCAACAAACAAGTCTAGGAGAGAGAGAGAGAGAGAGAGAGAGAGAGAGAGAGAGAGAGAGAGGTGACAGTTTCAAGCTTTTGAAATAGAAAACAGCAGAAAAACAGGCCAGAAAGTTCTGGAGGCTTTTTTTCATATTTGGGGGAGGACGGTGATTCACAGACAAGATAAATCAATATTATTCACTTAACCACAAACCCATAGTGTACTGATGTTGTTCATATAAGGCCACAATGCGGCAAGGTTCTGTGGGTGGTGTTTATTTATCTACATCGGGTAGTGATTATACTAGTATACCTGGGTGTTGTCAAAAGCCAGGAGCTTCAGTCATAGAACTTAGTCATTGAACTTGGAGCACATGTTGCTCAGCACAGATGCCACTTCCTCCTGAAAGCCTTTCCTGACCTATTAGTTCTAACCAGTTGCTTTTCTTCCGTGCATTCCCAGTATTAACCCTGGGTGTGCCCACTCCTCACACTGTGAACTTCTTGAGGGAGCAACTTTTTCTTTTGTATAATTAAAATTCCAGTGCTAGCCTAGTGCTTGGTGCTGAGTAAAATAATTACATGAGTGAATGTAAGTCAGATGTTTATAGCATGAGAGGTACCTCTGTTTAATCATGTTATAGATAGATTTTATCATTTTTGAAATATATAATTCTTGTTAGCACAGAAAATTAGGATGAAGAATTTAGGACTATTTTTTAGTCATTTGCCTTTTGTTGTTATTGTAGTTAAGTTATACAGTAAAGTAGAAACTTGGAAAGGCCTGGTATTCCTGCTTCTAGAACATAGCACTTTTCTCAAAACAACAGTGTGCTTTTCTTTTAAAAAAAAAAATCTTTAATTTCTTTATTGGTTAAGGTATTACAAATGTGTCCTCATCCCCCCATTTACGCCCCCCCCCCACTCATGCTCTCATCCCCCTGTTGTCTGTATCCATTGGTTTGGCTTACATG
>NW_005357115.1:4976660-4990626 GCF_000412655.1 Myotis brandtii
GTTACTATATAAAAATGTGAAATTATTTCTTTTTCCTGATAATATAGAGCTTTGTGATATTTTCAAATTGCTCTTCAATCATTTACAACTAAAAAAGAGCTTTATAGGAAAGTTATTATAGATAACTAGAGGCCCAGTGCACAAAATTCGTGCACGGAGAGGGGGATCTCTCAGCCCGGCCTGCACCCTCTCCAATCCCGGACCCCTCGGGGGATGTCCGACTGCTGGTTTAGGCCCGATCCCTGTGGGCCTAAACTAGCAGTCAGACATCCCTCTCACAATCCGGGACTGCTGGCTCCTAACCGCTCGCTGCCTGCCTGCCTGATCACCCCTAACCCCTCTGCCTGCTGGCCTGATCACCCCTAACTGCTCCCCTGCTGGCCTGATTGTTCCTAACTGCTCCTCTGACAGCCTGATCACCTCTAACTGCTCCCCTGATGGCCTGATCTCCCCTAACCGCCTCTGCCTCGGCCCCCTCACCCGGGACCCGGGCTTCCCTCTCTCTGGCCGGCCGCAGGCACCTGGGACCCCCAGCGGCTCTGCCTGGGCTGGCCGCAGGCACCTGGGACCCCCAGTGGCTTCTCCCGGCCCATCTGCAGGCTCCCGGGACCGCGGGAAGCTTCTCCCGGGACCACAGGCAGCTTCTCCCAGGCTGGCTGCAGCCTCAGGTGCCCAGGATCGCAGGTGGCTTCACCCAGGCCCGGCTTTGTCCTGAAGGACATCCAGAAGATGTCTGGTCTAATTAGCATATTACCCTCTTATTAGTATAGTTTCTCAATTGTTTTGAGTTGTTCGTATTTCCTTTATTGAACAAAGTTGAACTATGAACTATAGTTATAATTACAATAAAATAGAAAAGCCAGACTTGAATATCATATTTTTACCATTGGTATGCTTTCTGTCAAATTAACTGTTTTTAAAAGTGAATTTTGACATTTGAGTCATAAGAACAGATGTCTATTTTACACACAAATAATGTTTAATGACAGTGTCAAAACCAGTTAACTTGAATGAAGACAAATGAAATTCTTCTTCTTGTATTGGTCGTTGTGTGAAGGCAGTCATAGACACAATCTGTGTCCTGGGATGAGACATGTGAAATGGATGCAAGTCCTCAAATTGCATCATTTTTGCGCATTCAAATGGATAGGCCGAAGACCAGGAGGCGCTTTAATTTAGAAATTCCCACAGTTCTCAACACAGCAGCTCTCCAGTGGTTTTGGCTGTCACCTTATCTAAAGGCTTTGACTATGTCTTTCTCAGGGAAGTAATTCTGCTTCAGGTAGATTTTCATATTCTTGGCCTACAGGCCAATTTCAAATGCTTTTTGGTATTTTCTTTACATCATGGAACACTTGGCTTATAGGTGGTTTCTGCCTCATGTTCACAGTAGCTTGTTAAAGGTTTCTGTAGTATGTAAAAGAGCTCTAAAATTGAGGTTTTTCCATATATAATTGTAAGAGAAATATTTTAGATGCATGGAAGAATGCCATGAAATATATATATATGTCTCATACTAACATTATTGACATAATGGTCTCCAAAAGACATGTCCTCTCCCCCCCCCCCCCCCCCAAAAAAGCAGTTGTCTATTTTTAGGGCTTTGAAATGTGTAGATTTGCCAGTATATAATTCAGTAATATCTGGCTATGTTATTTTTAATAACTCATTTGTAAAGTGATATTCAATTATGTCGATATAAAATAAGGAGTCAAGACTTTAAGATATTTATTAGAAATTAGAAAAGCCTTACTTTTATTAGGTACATTTAAAATATTTATTAATATGTTTAATTTTCAAAAAATTTTTTTCCTGCAAAAAGCTTTATTGTTTCATTTGGTCCAATTCATGGGAGAGGGCTTCAGGGTGGTTAAGAGAATGGCTAGTAGTTTTGGGGAGAGGCTCAGGTAAAAGCCAGACACTAGGGGATGCAGAGGGGCCCCTCAAAGGCCTCTGGGCTCCACAGGCTCCTAGTCGTGCCTGAGGGTGAGCCTGTAGAAGAGATACTCGCCCAGTCCAGCCTGGGGGCCAGCAGCCTGCGGGCCAGCAGCCTGCGGAGGTGAGTCAGGTGTAGCCCATCTTCTTGATGAGTTTCACCTCCTCACCCAGGAAGTGGTTCTGCAGGAAGTCACAGAGCTGAGGGTCTGCGGGTAGAACCAGGGCCTGCAGCTCCAGGAGGGCCTAGTTCAGGCTCCTCTCCAAGGCCAGGGCGGCTTCCATGCGCCCTGAGTTTTGCCCACTCATCTTGGGGAGACTTCAGCACGACCTGGAGAGAATGCGGCCACTGCACTGGTTTTGTAACGCACTTCTTCTCCACCAACTCGCGGAAGAAGTGGTCCACACCCTCCAGAGCCACATCGTCAAGGTCAAAATAGAAGCCAGAGAGAGGTAGGTGTGGGAGGCCTGCAGGTGCAGGTTGGCTAGGTGATTGACCGCAGCCTCCACCTCGCTGGAATAATTCTGACGAATTTGGAAGCTCATGGTTGTTGGGCAATAAGGAGTTAAGGTAGAAAAAAACCCCGGTGTGTTGGCTGGTCTTGGAGGTGGTTCTGAAGGTGGTGACTGGATAAGACGCAGGAGAGTGATCAGAGGCTGGAAAAAGGGGTGTCCCTGGGTCTGTTCTGTCCAAACACTGTTGAAGCAAGAGACAGATCCGGGACCATCGAGGAAACTGCCTAATTTTCAAAATTTGAGTTGATTTCAGTAGGCGGTTTTTTTGTTTTGCTATACTATTTAATTTTGGAAGTATTTTATTTTTCCTCTAGTCTAATGGTTTCCAGATCTATTTGTCCATGGAAAAAATTTTTGTTGTTCTCCAGTCATTGTTTTTATGTTATTGAATTTATTGGGGTTATGTTAGTTAATAAAATTATATAGGCTTCAAGTGTACAATTCTATAATATATCATCTATGTATTGTATTGTGTGTCCACCACCCAAAACCTAGTCCCTTCCATCACTGTTTATCCCTTGTTTACCCTCTTCTGCCTCCCCCCACACCCTTTCCCTCTGGTAATTACAATAATGTAGTCTGCGTCTTGAGTTTTTTTTTCTTTGCTTAGTCCCTTCATTTTTTTCACCCAGCCCCCTGACCCCTCCTCCCCCCTGACAGCTGTCAGTCTATTCTTTGTATCTATGAGTCTGTTTGTATTTTGTTTGTTTATTTTGTTTATTAGATAAGTGAAATCATATGGTCTCTGACTGGCATATTTTAGTTAGCATAATACCCTCTAGGTCCATCCATGCTGTCACAAAAGGTAAGATTTCCTTCTTCTTTTTTTTTTTCTTTATTGATTAAGGTATTACATATGTGTCCTTATCCCCCAAGATTTCCTTCTTTTTTATGGCTGAGTACTATGTCCATGTAATATTTTTTATATTATGATGTCATGGCAGAACTCCAAAATGAATTCATAAGATATAATAGTACATTGTAATACCTAGATTAAAATTGACAGAAAAATAAAAACCCTATAGACTATTTTCAGTGAAAAGTGGTGATTGTGATACTTATGCTTTAAAATTTTCATAAGACAATGGAAGAAATAATGGTACATATTAGAAAAAATGGGTTGTATAAAGAACAAGAAAAACTCAATTTAAAATGAAGTTTAAAAAGTCTTTCAATGAGGAAAGTTTTTATTTCTTATCACATATCTATTTAATATAAGGATGTCTCATAGTTGGATCTGCATACCAGGTATAACATCCAGTCATATTATTATATTTTATATTTAATGCAGAGAAATAGGAAAATCCTTTTTCACATATATATGTTGTATGAAAAGGAAACACATACAGATTATTTAGCAACATCTAGCTTCTCTTGAATCAGACCATTCCAAAGTGTTTAATTATTTAATTATCAACAGCTCACTGCTCATTTTTTTCTAGCAACTAGAAAGCTCTGACTATTTGTCTTCATTTTGAAGTGCTTTGGATTTTGAGCACATGAGTATTATAGCTCATGTTCCAGGAGCCGTATTTTACTAGTTGAGCAGTATTTTAGTTTTGTTTCTTTCTTTCCAACCTACTCATTCAATAAAATCAAAATTCAACTTTACTATCTCCTTTGTAAAATATTTACAATTGAACAAACTGGAGGAGAAAATGGAAGAGAAGAAAACAGTGATGAGGTCACTTAAGAATGATAAGTAAATGCAGAGTGTGCCGGGGATTAGGACAAGGTCTTTAATATTTTCCTTTTATGAGGTTTCCAGCAGCTCATGCAAAGGGCTGCAGGGAGTTGTGGGGGAGGTCCAGGATAGGGCAATAAGGGGTGTTAGAGAACTTTAAAAAATAATAGAATTGAAAGTCGACCTACTTTTAATTATTACCAGATATCAGCAATTTTAAGAAATGCCAGTGATAAAATATTTCCTACTGGGGTAGACCACTCCCACCAGGACCCGCTCCATTGGTTTCCAGTGTATTAAGAAAAATTGAGGAAATGCTAGAACAGGGTTACAAAAATTGCGAAATATTTTAAATGTCTTTATTTAATAAATTAATTCTTTTAATATAAAAATCAATCTAATTGAGCTATTCATAAGTTAATTACATAGTTATAAAAGTATTAATTCACAGTGCACGATGATAAAATACCTTGTCCTTCAATTCCGTCAGCCTATCTCTTGTGACTATACATCTGACCTCCTTTTGAGCTTCTTTGAAATTGTGTGTGAGGACCATATACTTTTCTTGCTGCTGAGTTCTTTTTACCCATTGCACCCCCTGAACCAGAATAAGCCCTGTTTAATTGGTAACTGATCACCTTAAAGGATCCTTGAGAATAAACATTATTTAAAACTATAAAAAAATTTCTTAACAAAATCTTGGAGAGTATGAAATTCAGAAAATGTTTTCTTTCTTTCTTTTTTTAAAAAATTAAGTAGCCTGACTTAGTTTTACTAAAAATATTGATGCATCTTTTCTCCCCCAGATTTATTGACATATAATTGATTCATCTTAAATCCAGATTCCAAGCTGACCAACTTTTTGAAATACGATGTATTAGTTAGTAGTTTGAGAACTACAGATGTGTGACCATTATCATTTAGATTTTAATTATGTTTATTGGTCATTTGATCATACTACATAAGATAGAGTATGTCCCCAAAAGACCAGATAACTTGGTACTAATAAAAAGGCAGGTATTAAACAGAAATCTGAGAGAGATATGAAGAATAATAAAATTATTTCTCTTATAAAGCACTTGAGATTTTATTTGTCTGCAGAATACTGACATGTGAGAATAAAGAAGGATATTCACTAATACTGACTAACATTTATTTGAAATGTTAACAGAAGCAGATAATACGTGAAAGTAAAGCTTCAACAATGGCTAAGAGTTTATTTTCTCTTAAAATCATCAGCTTTCATAAATGTATATTGTATTTTTTTATTTTCCTATTTTTTATGGTCTGTCAGTATTTCTGTCCAACATGGACAATAGTATAAGCTGTCAAGTTTCTAAAAGTGCTTTAAGTTTCTCAACTCCTTTTATTTCTAGATAAAAAATTAAAATATAAAAAAAAGTTTTAGAAGTTAAAAAACCTGATCGTGATAAGCAGTGTAACTAAGGTGTTTTGCATCTGGAAGTATATTTATTTGGCCAACATAACTGAGGGTTTGCCCTCAGTAATTGATCATGGTGATGACATGTTTTGACATATCCTCCTTGGACCCAGTGTCACTGATGGTGTAGGTTTGTGGGTTGGCCATTCTTCACCACTTGATCCCGTCTTTGATGGTCATCAGTGATGGTGTTACTATTTATCAGCGCTAAAAATAGGATATAGTTCTTTACAGAGCACATAAGGGATAGGCCTTTCTGTAAGGCATTTGTACATACTTTAAAGGTTGATTGTAGCAGAACATGCTTCTTTCATTGTATTATCTTATCTTTTGGGGACGTACTAGATCTTATTTTTTGCTATATTAAACAATGGTCAACAGAAAAAAAATTGCTTTGAGTCCTAAATAAGTTATAGATAAGATCTTTAGAAGAAAGTCACCTATGCCAGGGATCTTAGGCGCAAGAAACAAATTGCCTTTGGATATGTGCTGTGTATTTAAAAACCAAGTGACAAAGCTTTTTTTTTTTTTAAGTTTTAGCTCTGAACTTCTCTTCCAGTCCTGTTTGAAAACCTGTTCTGTCTTTTGCATCTAAGCAACTCAAGAGTATGTACCAGGACTCTTCTTTATTTGTTTTGCAAAGTACTAGTCAAACAATTGATGCTAAAAATAATTTATTTTATAATAATGATTTTTGCTTTTTGTTGATGTTCTTCTTGATGAGATTTTTCCTGAGGCAAGTTGATGAGGACATTTTGACCACGTGATTTTTACCTGCTGCCATTGACTTTTCCTTTTTGAAGTGAGACTAAGCTTTTGACAGCTCTTTCTTTGATAATTCATAGGAGAAAAGCCTTCAGGAAAAATAATTGTACTTGATTGTAAGGGGTAACTAAATTTCTTTGTTGTTTGTTTTTTGGAATTGTGTTAAAGAAAATTGTGAAATGTAATGACTAACTGTATTTTTGAAGGTTTTTACTTTGTTTATTTCCTTCATCAAAACAAACAAACAAACAAACAAACAAAAAAAGCCCTTGTAAGAAAACCAGTAACTGTTAACCCTAATTTATTTTTACTCTTCAAGTGACATTACTTTTAACTGGCTACATTTGGATAATAAAAGCCATGGATTTTAAACCACTTAGTAATTTGGTTTCATTTTTAACACAAATAACACCTTTTCATCCATTTTATATAAACTTCAAACAACATATGTTTTAACTTACTGCCAAATAAGAAGAAATGTGTTACATTAAAGTGCATGTTGTTTGCTTGCGCATTTGGAAATACCATTCATTTTATAGCAATTTTGAGTTATTTTTCTGTCACTTTGTATTCCTATTCAAAGAGACATACAGAAACCCTCACTCAAAACAACTCCCTTAGGGTTTACTCCTGGATGTCAGTAGACATGAGCGGGAGGTACAGTACACAACAAGCTTAGGTCATAGAAATGTCAACTCTGGTGACTTGCAGTTATTATTATCTTTTGAATTGTGCCCTCTTGAAATTCTGTGAGTGGATTTAAATATATTTCTTTTATGTTGAGGTGAGCAAAGGAAAGATACCACCTCACTTGTTTTTTCCTTCTTTCTGTTGATATAAAAATTTGAGACACTCATTCTCTAGGACTTGGTCCAGATTTTAAAAATGCTTTTTCCAAAGGATAATGCATATAGAATGTGAAATGTTAATAAGATAAAAGACTAGAAAATAAAAATTGAAACTTTTTCAATGGTAAGATGCAATTTAAAGTGTTAGATTGTTTCTAATTTCAGGAAGTAAAACAGGTATTAGAGATTCTGAGCAGAATAGATTTTGTTGTGTTCTTGTTCTGACTTTGCGGGACTAGAGGCAGTCTTTTGGTTGAGAATTTTGAGGGATAAGGGAATGAGCAAGTGTAGATACTAATACCTATTTTGCCTCTAATTAGTTGTGTGGCCTTGGGCAAGCCATTTTATTACAGGGGCCCAGGCTTCATAACTGTAAAAGTTTAAGTTCTGATCTGATAGCCACGATGGTCCAGGAGCCCTCCAGGATGGTGCAAGGGACGAGGCGGGTGGGGGGGGGGGGGGGGAGTGGGATGAGATGCCTAAGAAGGTACCTCAGATTTAGTGTTATTGGGTGTCATAAAAACCTATGGGAAAAGGAGGTTATTAAAAATAGCTGATAATATGGATGTTCCATCTTTTTCTTTACACCCCCTATAAACTGCAACAAATTCAATTTAGTAGTCATCAACAGAAGGTGAGGGTAAGATTTTTCTCAGACAATGAGAAACCATCACAACTGTTACACTGATGGCTGTACCATTATATTTATTTATTTTTTTACAGTAGTTTCTGTATTTTTCTACAAATTGAAAAGTTTGTTAGAGAGTGCTTTGTGTTTTTTTCTAGTGCTCTGCAGAAGATTATCTGGCAAGCTCTTTGTCTGGAAAGGGTATGAGGTAGTCTGTTTGCCAATTTACTCTCCACACTGCCTACTTGTCTGTCTTCTCTATTTAAAACAATTGAAAAGCATTGTAGGATAAGATGTAGATGAATGATATAATATAGCTCTTCTGAACCTTCATTGTGGTTCTAAGAAAATAGGTCAATGAAAGGTTAGACAGGATTACTTCTTGCAGAAATATAGAAATATTTTAAAAAGTCCTTTTCCACTTTAAATTATACCAAGAGGATGTGGTTTCTTTTAAAGAATATAGATCAGAGTTATGTAAAACATACTAATTAGTATAGGAAAGAGAGCCCCCTTTACAGCCCCCTTTACAGAAGAGCAGTTTGGCTCTTCTTTAGGTTTAGATATAATTTATCATTAGTAAATTAGAAAATTTAAAAACAGCCCTAGACAGTTTTGCTCAGTGGATAGAGTGTCTGAAGGGTCCCGGGTTCGATTCTGGTCATGGGCATGTACCTGGGTTGCAGGCTCGATCCCCAGCCCTGGTCAGGGCCTGTGCGGGAGGCAGCCAATCGATGTGTCCCTCTCACATCAATGTTTCTCTCCCCTCTCCCCTCCTTTCCATTCTCTCTAAAAATCAATGGAAAAATATCCTCAGGAGAGGATTAACAAAAACAACAACAACAAAAAGAAAATTTAAAAACATCCCCAGGAGCTTTCTCTGACCTATCATATCTCCTGGCCCTATTGAGTTAGGAGCTCCTCTGTGAAGCCCTTAGGGACAATAATCTGTGTTTTACTCTCACACACATCATGACTAGCAATTAATAATCCTACACCATAATTCAGCAAAGACCCCCCCGTCTTGCATTCAGAATAAGGCCATGTTTATACTGGGCATTAATCAAATTTATGATTTTTAAAATATCAAAGCATTTGAAGTTTTTGCTATGAAAGTCCTCAGTATAATTTTACTGTCCTTATATTGACTGATCTAAAGATTTGACTATTAATTTAACCAGCATTATTACACTTTTCCTCTAGAATAAATCAAAGCTCTTTATATTAATTGATCCCTTACTGTCTTATAACAATAAAGAGTATTCAGCAGTCATACTTTTCAGATACTATTGCACAGTATTGTCAATACTCGAAGAGAAGAACAGCTGTTGTCTAGTGAGTGAGGGTTAAAGGTAAACATTCCCTACTGATTCAAAGAAACACAGTAATCCTATGTGTAAATAGAGCTCAGTAGAAAATATGGTCAGATTTCATGTATATTTTATAGAGTAACAACAGCATTTTTCACTTTGGATAATACAGCTTTTAGAGCCCACCCTTATAGGTGACTCGTCCATTGCCATATGCCTGGCAGGCACTCAATAAATATTAGCTCCGGTGAGGTTGAGACGGCCTCGGTGAGCTTGCAACGGCCCCGGTGAGGTTGAGTCGGCCCCTGTGAGGCTGAGACGGCCCCTGTGAGGCTGGGACGGCCCCTGTGAGGCTGGGATGGCCCCTGTGAGACTGAGGCGGCCCCTGGGAAGCTGAGAAAAATACCACATGAACTCACTCATTTATGGATAATAAGGACCATTATAGACTGATGAACAAAAATGGATACGGAGGCAGAGCAGCATTGAGCAGACTGTCAAACTACAGTGGGAACCCTGGGGAGGGTTGGGGGGGCGGGGTAGGAGATCAACCGAAGGACTTATATGCATGCATATGAGAATAACTAATGGACACAAGACACTGGGGGGTGAAATAAATATTAGCTGACGATGAGATGAATATCCTTCCTTTTCAGTTTTGCACATGAGATAACCAAGTTTTTTAGGTAGAGTTAATTAATATCTGGTGGTCTTCTACATTCCCAATGGGATATAGAATATAAACTTTGAATTATCTCTCTTCATCTTAGGTAAATTTGTAAAGTCACCAAAGTAATTGTCCCAGTTTTGGACTTGGGAAATGACATTTAAATAAGTAATGATAAGACATCTAAGTGTATTGTGTGGAAATCTGGGGAGTCTGATATACTTATTTGCTTGTGAGAACCTTGGTGCTCCTGACAGTAATATTTGTTTGCATCATTTTGTTGCATTATTAGTGTAACACTTATTATTAATTCATGCAGTGTATTTGCTATGGTTCCTTTGTTAAAAATGAGACAAAATACGAATTAAAACCAAATACAATTTTAAAGGCTCCAAAGTAAATTAGAAAGATGGTTTCACACATCTTCAAAAATTATGGTTTTAAATTTTAGCATTTTATTAAATGTTTACTTATCTGTCAACATCCCCAATAATAATTAAAACCATAATAAATTTTATTAGGATGTGTTATTCCTAAAATTAAAAAAAGGAAACAAGCAAAAGAGAGAGGCAGAGAGAGAGAGAGAGAGAGAGAGAGAGAGAGAGGCAGGCAGAGACAGAATGCAAGAGAATATGAAGGGCTATCGGAAGTCGGAGAACAGCAAGAAAGTGAAGACTCTACACATCAGAACCTGATTCTGACACAGATCAGTTCAGACACTTGCCGGCTGTGGGGGCAGGATGGGCTCTTCTTGTCAGAAGAGAAATCCGGAGCCTAGGCCAGTGGTGAAGAAGTGGGGGCCTGTGTGTGGAAGGGAGCAGGACAGTAGAGTGGAATGTTGTGATTAAGATTGGACAGGTAAGGTGATTCATGATGAAGATAGGTTGAAATAAAGACATCAGAGATCATGGAGTGTAGTTAAGACATAAGCATTTTGTAAGAGTGTTACCCTGGGAAGCCCTTGGGAATTTAAGTATGTGTGTCTATTAAGAGAGATCAGTCTTAGTGAGCCTTTATTTATTAATTATTAATTAATTATTCAGAAAATAAGTGATACTTAACCTCTCTAGGCTACTTCAGTACAATGACATGACTTCAGGTTGAAGAGTTGGCCAGGTTATATCAACATTCAGAAATATAGCTATCAACCCTAGCCAGTTTTGCTCAGTGGATAGAACAGTCAAGGGCTTATACCTCGGTTGCAGGCTTTATCCCCACCCAGCCCTGGATGGGGTATCTCTCTCACATCGATGTTTCTCTCTATCCCTCTCCCTTCCACTCTCTAAAAAAAATGAATGGAAAATATCTTCAGGTGAGGATTAACAACAACAAAAAAGAAATCTAGCTATTCATTTTCTCAGTTTTGGTGATGACTCATGTAAAATATTTTTTAAATTGTCTAACACAAGGTTTGGCTCTTCTTACACCTAGAAGTTGAAGTATAAGAAGCTCTTTATTAGCTAATAGAGTGGGTTGATTAGTCCTTTGCAAAATTAGACATCTGGAATTGCATCAATGTATATAGGCAGAAACACACACATATACATTATGTAAGGTTAAGATCTATTAAGCTAAATATATTCATTAGTATCACTGAGGAGATGCTCTGTCTTTTGTCATGTCTCTTGCAAAAGCTGCCAGTTCTGTTAGCAGTGGTTTTGATGATAAAATCCTGTAATTCAAGAGGTTGGCTTATTCAATGAAATAACTGCTACCTTGAACAGTGCTGGACCAACTGTGGGGGGTCTGTTTTCTTGAGACCTGGAAAGCTGTTCTGTTTGCTAAACAAAGGAATTGTTGATTTCAGTGATTTAATTCCGCTTTTGGCTAAAGGCTGCTGAATGAAAACAGTGCTTATTTGGGAAGGAATCTGTTGCTAAGGCAACTGATATCTCCTTAATTATTGGCCAATATTCCCATATGAGACTAGTCTCTTTTGATTGTTGGAAGTAACCAAATTTTCCTGAGCACTTTCAAGTCTTGAATTTGGTGGTGATGCTGGGCTGTGGGGAAAGGATTTATCTCTAATATATAATCAGAAAGCTCCCACCTGGTTTGGCATAGCAAAGGTACTATGGTAGTGGTGGTGGTGGTGGTGTGTGTGTGTGTTAAAATATAGATAACCACATCAAATTTGCACAATATCCTGCATTTGAAGAGGTCTTATTACTTAAGATTAATTGTAGTTATGAGATTAGTGACTCGGGTTCATTCTTTTTTAAAAAAATTGAATTCTTTGCTATCTGTAAGAAAATATGTTTAATCAGTCATTTATTCTCAAGAATGGGCAGATATAAAGAGAAACTTATAAATACTCTTGAGTAATTATGCTAACCAAGACTGTCTTTAGAACTGTCTGCTGCCATTTATGTGAAGTTCATTTTTCGAATGTATCTAGTGATGCATATATTGATCTTGAAAAATGACCTCTTTCTGCCTATTACTTTGTAGGATCATGTAAAAGACTTACAGTTTCTTGTCTCTCAGAAGTGCAGTTGCTCGATCATCTAAAATTAATTGAAGCGTTGACTATGGTCAGGCTCAAGTTCTAGTGTATTCATATTATACTTCATAATTATTCATAATTATTCTTCTAGTGTGAAGGTCATATAAGAAATCAGTACAATTCTGACAAAATGGGAGTTTGTCTTTATAATTTCATTGTATCTCTTTTAAATAATTACTGTGGATCATAGAGACCATACGTTATCTCATGTCCTTACAACAAAATGGGAATTCACTGCACTTGTCCTCTGACCAGCCTGGTGAGCACAGATGAAATTCCTCTAATATTACTCAGGGTGTCCCAGGTCTTCTAGGTGAGTGGATGTGAGATTCTGAAATGTGACTGTGATTTTTGTGCTGTGGACCATCTGGATTTTGCAGGAGTTTCATGTGAAAGGCTTTTGTGATACTTTTAGATGATTATGGTGTGCCAAGCCAGCTCAGCCAAGGGTTCGGTGAGCCTGAGGGGGGGAGGGGGCGGTGGCGATGAAGGATGTAGAAAAAAACAGACAAAGAGAATAAGCTGGGTCTAGGTGAATCTTCCTATGCCTGGCTGAGGCCACAGAGAGAGATCCAGACAGCAAGCTGAGCCTTTATTTTATAGCCAGAGGTAAGCAAGGTAGTGGTCACCATAGTTACAATGTTCTTGTGAGTTTCACTTGTTTTGGCAGCACTTGCTGCATCTCCCTCAGCCCCATTAGCTACCCAGATGAGATCTAGGGAGCTTCATAAGGTCAAGCCTAATTATACTAAGAGGGCTGTGCCCTCTAAGCTGAGACTTGTTTGTGGCTTTGCCAACAGGTCAGTCTGAGGCTTAACCTAGTCGCTCCCTACATTATGGTTATAGTTCTTATTCAGGATTAGTCTTTCCACGTGTCATTCATAGGGATGACATTGATTTTACATGTTGGGTTGAATATGAAAAGCTTGCACTATGTATTGGAACAATACTTGAGTTGGATTTCATGTACATATTTATGATCTATTCTAGACTTTCAGAGCTCCACTCTTCAGTTTAAATAGTCACAAGAAGTAAATACAAATAAGATTCATTTGATGAAACAATTAAAATACATGAACATGCACAATAGCCTGCAGCAGTCTTGACTGAAATAAGTGTGAAGCTACAGAATATAGGCTCAAAGTGGTTGCTGTCCCTACGTGGGTCTTCTGTATCTTTAGTCTAGTTCTCATGTGTGAGTTCTGCAGTATTTACCCAAGTTCTTCCACTTAAGGCTGCAAATGTAAGCATACAGTTAAATCTATGATGCATTTTGAATTAGCCTTCTTTTTTATTAATTTAAAAAAATATCTTTTTATTAATTTCAGAGAGGGAGGGAAAGGGAGAGAGAGAGATCGAAACATCAGTGATGAGAGAGAATCATTGATCGGCTGCCTCCTGCATGCTACCTACCGGGGATCGAGCGCTCAACCCAGGCACGTGCCCTTGACCGGAATCGAACCCGGGACCCTCCAGTCCGCAGGCCAATGCTCTATCCATTGAGCCAAGCCAGCTAGGGCAAATTAGCCTTCTTTTTAAAACTCTTTTGAGTTTGTCTTATTTAAATACTAGAGGCCCGGTGCACAAAAATTTGTGCACTCGGGGGGCGGGGGGAGGGGGGTCCCCCAGCCCGGCCTGTGCCCTCTCGCAGTCTGGGACCCCTCGG
>NW_005357115.1:4991855-5051303 GCF_000412655.1 Myotis brandtii
ATAGTTGCTTAGACTTGCAGCTGAGAGGCCGGCAAGTGAGGCGGGGAACGTTGGAGTCTGCAGCAAGCAAGCCTCCCTGCTCGCTTCAGTGCCTGGCTGCCGGCCGCCATCTTGGCTGACAGTTAATTTGCATATACTCACTGATTAGCCAATGAAAAGGGTAGCGGTCGTACGCCAATTACCATGTTTCTCTTTTATTAGTGTAGATGTTGACATCTAAACTAGCAGACATTGTCCTTTGAAAAGTATTTTTTGTGCTTTTGCTTTCAATTCCATAATGCTTATAAATTTTTCAAAGATATTTTCTTTTAGTCATTTATCTTATTAGATTACTTTCTCTGAATTATTTGTAGGAAAAATAAATTTTTCAAAGATTGCACAAAAAAATGGATTCTGTATGTTGATTAGATAGTAAAAGCTTGACCTAAGTTATTGCATATGTTAAATTCTATGCATATCCATCTATTTGTTTTGTCACATAATAGTCGATTCCATTTTGCAAAAAAAAAAAAAAAAAAGCATTTCACCATTTTCTCAAGTTTATTGAAGATCAAAGATGTAGAGAATATTTTGTTAGCATTTCCTTAGCTTTTAAAAAACATTTATTTTGTTTTCTGGGAACTTGTACTTATCACTAACTTTCAGTTTGCATAATATATTCAATGTGAATTGATTTTATATACATATTTATGATAAATCTTAATCTTCATATACATATATATGACGATTTTTTTATTTATGCAAAGGTAGTTGGGTGTTTTTTTTTCTAGTCTATACCTAGTTAATTCTTTAGTTAGAAGTTATTTTTGTTTCTAAGCATGTGTGGTATTTTTCTTTTGAGAAAGCATTGATACTCTATTACTGCTAGATACTTTCATTGAGTGAGATAGAATTGTTGACTGTACTAGTATGTATACACCCAAGAATATAAAAGAACAGAAGAGAAATGCTCCATCACCATTCTGAAAGGCTCCCCTGAAAATGCTACATATTTCTATCGAATCTAGGATTATCATTTGGAGCAAGAGTAAGGAAAGAGACTTATAAAGTTCGTTTTCTATTATCTGGTGCATATAGCACTTCCTATTACATCTTTCTTGGTACCTTCTCCAATTGTTAGGATAACTTCTATATAAGCTTTAGTTCAGCCAAGACTTGGATAAATTCAAACACTGGTTCTACTCAGGGGATATTTCAAAGGCACAGTTAGGTCAGACAGAAAATGTAAAGGTTATAGAAGGCTTCCCTTGGCCAAAACCATCAAATATTTACACATTTATTTTTGATGTTTCCCAAATGCCCAGCCATACCTCATCAATTGAATTGTCTTTTTCCTTCCATAAACCTGGTACAGTGCTTAGGTGCATCATATGACCAATCAGGATCCTTTCTCTGCACTCCCCAGCCTGCTCTCATTCTTCTGTTCCCTTTCTGCATCCAAGCCTTTTTCATCTCCCATGTCTTGCATCCTTTCTACTTCCTTTAAAAATTGCCACTTCTTCATTTCAGTTGCTCTGTGTTTCATTCTTCTAAAAATTAGTTCAATGCACTGGTTACTGTTAAATTGATAATGGTTGACACTGTATTACTTTTTTTCTGGTTTCTCAGGTTAATTAGAATTGTAACTTGCTCAGTTTTGTGTGTGTGTGTGTGTGTGTGTGTGTGTGTGTGTGTGTGTGTAAAACCCTTCAAAGTATACCCCCCTTGAAGGCTGGACTTTGATGGTTAAGATACTGTTTCAAGCAGGTTCTTAGGTATTTGTTTGAAAGGAAAAGAACACTGACAGCCTATCATGCATATCTACTTTCAAGATTTATTAGTTCAAGTATTGCAGATCCTCAAAAAATGTTAGTTCATTCAATGTCGTTTCATTATAACATTGATGAGATGCCATAGGAACTTCACTTTTGTTTATATCAGTCAGCCTATGGTGAAATTAGTTTTGTTATTTTTCCCCAGTTCCAAGAACCCAAAGATGATGTTAAGTGAGGAGTTACTGTATTTGATTGCCCCTTAAGAAAAACTGATTTTAGAAGAGAGGAGGCAAAACTTTATTCAGTAATTACAATCCATAATAAAATACATTCTAGATCCATATTCTTAGCCAATTAAATGATAATTTTTTTAAAAGAAAATACTGTATAATAACAGGATACACAGTTTGGGGAGATAGAAAGCATGTAATTGTTTTTAGTCTTTGAGATGATGACTGCTGATTTGTCCTGTGCTGTTCTCTATCAGAGTTGTTTAGCATAAATTATAGGTAAACTCTCACTTGTTAAAATATGAAGGGGGCATTTTTATTCTGTTCTTTTTATTTTTCTTAGCAAAAGAATGCAACAAAGAAAGAACTAAAGTCCATTTATAAAAAGATTATTTCATCATTTAAAAGATTCCTTTCCCATATTCTATACTTTGTTAGTGTAATAATTAAAAAATTTTCAGGTATTTAATGAACCCTTCTTAAGTTTGTGTCATTCAGTTTGACCCAAGAGGAAGCAACTGAAGTAACTTCCATCTATCTTTTTTTAAAAATTAATTTCTTTATTGATTAAGGTATTACATATGTGTCCTTATCCCCCCATGACCCCCCCAACCCCCCCACTCATGCCCTCACCTCTGTGAGGTTTCTTAGAAATCTCAAATTACAGCTGTCTTAACTCTTTCAAGGGAGAAATACAGGGTTCTGTGGAAATGTCTAATGGGAAGACTTAGGCTGGCTTCCCTGAGGTATGATAAAGTCTGAGATCTGAAGGATGAGTAGCATGTAGCTAGGAAAAGACTGTACCTAAAGGGGTTGTAATGGAAGAGCGGGGTAAAATACCCTCCTAAGATGGGTTCTGTGTGCTGCAGAGGATCTATAGAAATGGAAAAGGAGGCCTAAAACAAATGCTGAAATATGTTTTATTTCTTACACCAATTCACAAGGATTGGTCAGTGGAGAACTGCTGAGCAAAGTGATGCCAGCTGCCTGTTGCCATTTGCAAAGCCTAGAAAATGGGATGAATGTGGGCAGCTGGGCCAACCAGAGCCAGAGCCATAAAACAGGCAACAAATGTGTTTTCAAATGTTTGTTCTTATATAATCCTTATTGGTCCTATGACGCCGTCATTATTTCCTTTTGAAAATGAGAAAAGTGAGGCTTATGTGAAGTACCCAAGGCACAGAGCTAATAAATTACAGAACTAGATTTCAATCAAGAGAAAGGAAGGCCAGTGCTTTTCCCCCCATCATGATGGCCTCCACTCCCTCACCTTCAATGCCTGCCTGACCCTGTGTCCTCTCAGTCTTCATGAGTGAACAGCCTCCCTCCTCCCCCACCTCTGACCCACAGATGGGCTACTTTTTCAAGGGTGCTTCCTCTTGTTTGGTGATGACTCATATTACAGGTGATGACTCACATTACAGGAAGGTGGTCCATGGTGTCCTCTACTGTTCTGATATGTGCACGTGGTCGGGTGGCAGGGCCCACCCATAGCCTTTGTACAAGGTGTAGAGGCTGGTGACCTGAGCCCAACTGCAACCGGCCACCACACAAGACCACTGTCAGGGAGCGGTATCGATGAAGAAATTGCTTCTGCATATGTCTGAGATTTTGCTGCCTGTGGATTCCTCTAGTATTTTTATGGTTTCCCATCTTATGTTTAAGTCCTTTATGGAAACTCTGAATTTCAAAATCAATACTTGTGGAGTGTGAGGAAAAGCAAGAGTAAAGAAGATATAATATACTAGAGGCCTTATGCATGAAATTTGTGCACTCAGGGTGTGTCCCTCAGCCTGGCCTGTGTCCTTGAGCAGTCCGGGAGCCCTTGGGGGATGTCTGACTGACATTCATGGGGAGCGGGCCAAGCCGTCAGTCAGGCATCCTTAATGCTGCCACAGAGGTGGGAGAGGCTCCTGCCACCACCGCTGTGCTCGTCAGCTGTGAGCCCGGCTTTTGGCTGAGTGGTGCTCCCCCTATGGGAGTGCACTGATCACCAGGGGGCAGCTCCTGCATTGAGCATCTGCCCCCTGGTAGTCAGTGCACATCATAGCGACTGGTTGTTCTGCCGTTTGGTCAATTTGCATATTAGCCTTTTATTATATAGGGTAAGACAGAGTCCTTTTTCGTAAGACATTTGTGGTCTGTTAGGAAATCAGGTTACTACAAGCTAGAATAATTTTAAGTTGTAAGATATTTGAAAAAGTTAACAGGCATTAGAAAGAAAAGATAAATTACAACAGGCTTGAGATGTCAGAGAAGTTTTAAGCTGAACTTTGATGGATAGATGAAGGGAAGAGGAACTTTGAGATATAAATGTTAAAATGCTCTCAGCAGAATTCTCAGTCCAAAAGTGATACATGCAACAAACTGAGAAAAAGAGAAAAAAAGATGATTAGCTTCTAGGTTTCCTCATTAGTCCACAGGAAGCCTGTCTAAACCCAGTGGACTGGCCCCTATTTTCAAGTACCCTGTCTTAGTCAACTCTGGCTGCTATTACAAAATGCCATAGGTTAGGTGGCTTAAACAACAGAAATTTATTAAAGTTCTGGAGGTTGGAATTTTGTAATATAAAGGGAAGATTCTCTTCCTTGTATATGAGACAGTTTTTAGAGATTTTTATTTAAGTATAGTAAATTATTTTTCTTATCTGTTCCTGATTAGATTTGATTTTTGACATTTTTGGATAATAGTAGTTATTTTTAGTCAATATTAGTGTAATTTATTCTTTATTTGTTGGAGTTGAAATACTGATTATGATCTGGTCGGAAGTAAACCCCATTTCTCATTGCAGGGGAACAGTATAAATGCATATACCCACAAACCCAGACTTTTCATGCTAATAATGAGTAATAATATGAGGTATTTCTCCTAGTGTAAATATAAAGAAATTCATTACCTTATGCCAATTTCTTTTACTGACTAATTTTCCTCCAAAATTAACTCTGTTTAAACCATTCTTGCTTTTTTGTCATATTTCAAAATGTGTTAGCTAATATTACTTTAAATAATCAAGGTATCATTTTATCTTGCAAATTTATGCTGATCAGAAAATCTTCAAATTTGAAGTATTTAAAAAATGACTATCTGACAGAATGGCAAACATACTCCTTAAAATGTTTTAATTTTAAAAGCTCACAGGCATTTAGAAAGCTAGTGCCTACAAGAAAAGCATTATCTTCAATATTATTTACCTGTTCATTTTGGAATTCATAAAATTTGTTCACTTCTTTTTGGATATTTGAATATGTGGGTATTTATCATCAGAAAGGTATAGAAAAATTGAAGGCAGTTTGGAGCTAAATTGAAGTTATTTTTTTCTTTTTTATTGAATTTATTGGGGTGACATTGGTTAATAAAATTATATATGTTTCAAGTGTACAATTCTATACCACATTATCTGTATATTATATTGTGTGTTCACTTCACCCTAAGTCAAGTCTCCTTCCATCACTATTTATCCCCCTATACCCGCTTTTACCTGCCTCAACCCTCTTTCCCAACCCTCTTTCCCTCTGGTAATCACCATACTGTTGTCTCTGTCTATGAGGTTTTGTTTTGTTTTTGCTTAAATCCTTCAGTCTGTTCTATCCATGAGTCTGTTTCTGTTTTGTTTGTTTAGTTTATTTTGTTCATTCAATTCCATGTATGAGTGAAATCATATGGTACTTGTCTTTCTCTGACTGGCTTATTTCACTTGGCATAATGCTCTCCAAGTCCATCTAGGCCAGTGGTCGGCAAACTCATTAGTTAACAGAGCCAAATATCAACAGTACTATTGAAATTTCTTTTGAGAGCCAAATTTTTTAAACTTAAACTATATAGGTAGGTACATTGTTATTAACTTAATTAGGGTACTCCTAAGGCTTAGGAAGAGCTACACTCAAGGGGCCAAAGAGCCGCATGTGGCTCGCGAGCTGCAGTTTGCTGACCACGGAGCTGTCGCAAATGGTAAGATTTCCTTTTTTTTTTTTTCTTTTTAATGGCCGAGTAGTATTACATTATGTTAATGTACCACAGGTTTTTTATACATTCATTTACTAATAGACACTGGGCTGCTTCCAAATCTTGGCCATTGTAAATAGTGCTGCAATGAACATAGGACTGCATTTAGTCTTTCAAATTAGTGTTCTGAGTTTCTTAGGATGTATTCCCAGAAGTGGAATTGCTGGGTCATAGGCAATTCCACTTTGAATTTTTTGAGGTAATTCCAGACTGCTTTCCACAGTGGCTGCACCAATCTGCATTCCTACCAGCAGTGTACAGGGTTCCCTTTTCTCAACATTCTCACCAAAAATGGTTGTTTGTTGATTTATTGACAATAGTCATTCTGACAGGTGTGATGTGATATCTCATTGCGGTTTCAATTTGCATTTCTCTGATGATTAGTGCCATTGAGCATTCTTTCATATGTCTACCGGCCATCTGTATGTCCTCTTTGGAGAAGTGTCTATTCAGGGATAGTTTGCCCATTTTTTAAATTGAATTTTTTTTTTTTTGGTGTTGAGTTGTATAAGTTCTTTATAAACTTTGGATTTTATCCCCTTATCAGGTGAATTTTTGCAAATATGTTCTTCCGTTCAGTGGGTTGTCTTTTCATTTTGTTGATGGATGGTTTCCTTTACTGTGCAAAAACTTTTTAGTTTGATGTAGTCCCATTTGTTTATTTTTTCCCTTGCCTCAGGTAATATATTAGAAAAAAATATTGCTATGAGAAATGTCTGAGATTTTACTGCCTGTGTTTTCTTCTAGCACTTTTATGGTTTTGAGTCTAACATTTAAGTCTTTAATCCATTTTGAGTTTATTCTTTTTAAAAAATATATATATATTTTTAATTGCTTTCAGGGAGGAAGGGAAAGGGAGAGAGAGATAGAAACAACAATGATGAAAGAATATTTAGCTGCCTCCTGCACATCCCCTACTGGGGACTGAGCCCCAATCCAGGGCACGTGTCTGACAGGGAATCAAACTGTGACCTCCTGGTTCAGAGGTGGACGTTCAACCACTGAGCCACATCAGCTGGCTTGAGTTTATTCTTGTATGGTGTAAGAAGGTGGTCTAGTTTCATTTTTTTTGCACATATCTGTCCAATTTTCCCAGCACCACTTATTGAATAGACTGTCTTTGCCCCATTGTATGTTTTTGCCTCCTTTGTCAAATATTAATTGACCATAAAGGCATGGGTTTATTTTGGAGCTCTCTATTCTGTTTCATTGATGCATATGTCTGTTTTTATTATGGTACCATGCTATTTTGATTACTATGGCCTTGTAGTATAATTTGATATCAGGTAGCATATGGGACCGTTCAGTCCGCAGGCCGACGCTCTATCCACTGAGCCAAACCGGTTTTCAGCAGTAAATTCTTTTTGTCATTATAAATGGAAGGCAAAGGCAAAGTAGTTTTAATTTTGAAATTCAGACCTTAAATCTTTAGTGACCTTCCTTCCAAACAAGGACTGGTTATACTTCTTTGGAGCACTTTAAAAAAATATCTTGGACATTATGAATCATGTAACATATAACATTTTATTTTTTGTATTGACTATTTAAAACACTGAACCAAATTTGTAAGCTACCTTTAGTTGGTATTCTGTCCCCTGTGGTATGCCTTTTTGGTATCTACCCTGACTTCATCTACTTTTTTTCTTATGCTCTTTCCTCATCATTTTAGAAATTCTGTCATGATAATGATAATAATTCATATTTATTTACTGCTTTCTATAAAGATTCTACATATTTATGTTAAATTTAATGTTTAGCATCCTTTTGAGATAGATATTCTCATTATGTCTCTTTTATTGATGACGTGTGGAGCAGTGCTACTGAAAACCTAGACTGCAATGAAATTAGGCATTTGTACATAATTAAATCAACTTACTGCTTCCTTCATCAAGAAATTCATGCTATTAAAAAATTGTCAGTGGAACTAAACATTGTGATTAATGGCATAATTAATTTTTTCTTGTTCTGTGTTTGTTTATTATTTTATCTTCATCTGAGGTTATGTTTTTATTTTATTGATTTTAGAGAGAGAGGAAGGGAGAGAGAGAGAGAGAGAGGAGAGAGAGAGAGAGAGAGAGAGAGAGAGAGAGAGAGAGAGAAACATTGATGTGAGAGAGAAACATCAATTGGTTGTCTCCAATACATACCTTGACTGAGGATCAAACCTGCAAACCTAGATATGTGCCCTGACTGGGAACCAAACCCATAACCTTTTGGTTGTACTGGACGACTCTCCAACCACCTGAGTCACCAAGCCAGGGCATATGTTTATTTTTTATCAACTTAAGTGTTATTCAGCATTAACACATGAACGTTGTTTGATTTGCATAGCTGTAAACCCAGGCCACATCAGTGGAGATTAGCGGAGCAAACAGCAGGCTAGAAGGGGTCAATGGGGAAAAAATGGAAACATTTGTAATACTTTCAACAATAAAGATAAAAAAATGAAAAAAACTCAATAAAGATTTTTTGAAAATGAAAAAACCCCAAAACATCTAGGTATTAATCTTATCTAGGAAAAGCATCATTGGTTTAACCAGTTTGCTTATAGTTAATCACAGCAAGGGAGTGAACCTTTAGGTATATAGGGCAGTAGACCTGTGGTAAAACCAATCAGTAGAGTTTAAGAACCTTGAAACTTCACACACAATGGACTTGTTCCCACTGGAGAAGAACATGTTTCTTTGCTTTCCTCACCTGTAAAGGTTGAATGTCAGGCTGAAAGTTCTGAACCTTAATCTGATGAAAGCACTGCCCGAGTGAGAGGGGAGGTGGGACATCCACACTACAAGGGACCATTGTGGATATCCACCCAGAGGTTAAAGTACTGTGGCTCTTTACCCTACCCCAAAGAAATGTGTGTGTGTGTGTGTGTGTGTGTGTGTGTGTGTGTGTGTGTAATAATAGGAAAGTTTAACTAGATTGAATCATTTTATATTAGATTTTTTAAGTCAAATAATTCTATACTGTAAATAATCTGGCAAGGATAGCCTGGTCAGTTTCCACATTATCATGTTGAGGGCAATGGAGCAAATGTGGTGTGGCTCATTGTACGTCTTAAGCTTATGTGACTTTGTTGTGGGAACACTGAAGCACAGGGAGGAGCTGGATGTAATTCTCATTAGAATCTCAGGCTGAATGACCCCAATAGCTTAATTCTTCTACTTCTTTTTAACTTTTAATTTTAAAATAATTTTAGATTTACAGAAAATTTGCAAAAAGGGTAAGGAGTGTCCCCCCATTTCCCTTAATGTTAACATCTCACCTTACCAGAGAATAATTGTCAAAATCATGAAATTAACATTGATTCACAACTATTATCTACTCTACAGCTTTTATTAAAATTTCACCAGTTTTTTTCACTAAAGTCTTTTTGTTTCTGGTCCAGGATCCAATCCATGACAGTATATTACACTTAGTTGTCATGTATATATTGCAAAATGATCATCACAGTTAGTCTAGTTACTATTTGTTACCATACATAGTTACAAATTTTTTTCCTGGTGATGAGAACTTTTAAGATTTATCTTCCTTAGCAACTTTTAAATATGCAATGCACTATTATTAACTCTAGTTACCATACTGTACATTACTTCCCCATGACATTTATTTTATAACTGAAAATTTATACCTTTTGATCCTTTATCCATTTCACTTATTCCCCCCCCCCCCCACCTCTGGCTACCACCAATCTGTTCTCTGTATCTACAAGATAATATTTTTGTTTGTTGTTTATTTAGATTCCACATTTAAGTGAGACCATCAGTGTTATCTTTCTCTGTCTTATTTTACTTAGAGCATAATGCCCTCAGGGTTTGTCCTTGTTGTCACAAATGGCAAGATTTAATGTTTTTATGGTTGAATAGTATATTATATTATATTATATATATATCACCTTTTCTTTATCCATTCATCTGTGTGTGGACACTTCATTTTTTTCCATGTCTTGGAAAGTGCATAGTAAATTATGGGGGTGCATATTACTTTTTTTGTTTGTTAATCCTCACCCGAGGATATTTTTTCATCGATTTTTAGAGAGAGTGGTAAGGAGGGAGAGAGACAGAGAGAAACATCGATGTGAGACACATCGATTGGTTGCTTCACACATGCCCCTGACTAGGGCCAGAGATCAAGTCACAACCGGTACGTGCCCTTGACCGGAATTGAACCTGGGACCCTTCAGTCCACAGGCTGACCCTCTAGCCACTGAGCCAAACCAGCTAGGGTCATATTACTTTTGAATTAGTGTTTTCATTTTCTTTGGATAAATACCCAGAAGTGGTATTTCTGGATCATGTGATAGTTCTATTTTTAATTTTTGCAAATATCATGTTTTGCATCATAGTTTAGCATCCACCAATTCTG
Source organism: Myotis brandtii (assembly GCF_000412655.1). Taxonomy (NCBI): domain Eukaryota; kingdom Metazoa; phylum Chordata; class Mammalia; order Chiroptera; family Vespertilionidae; genus Myotis; species Myotis brandtii. Next base: position 5,002,207 of record NW_005357115.1, read on the forward strand.
TGGCCTACATTCTTTTGTTTGTTTGTTAATCCCCACCCAAGCATATTTTCCCCCATTGATTTTTAGAGAGAGTGGAGGGAGGGAGGAGGAGAGGGAGAGAAAGAGAGAAACATCGGTGTGAAAGAGACATATTGATTGGTTTCCTCCTTCAAGGACCCCGACCGACTGGGCTGGGGTTTGAACCTGCAACCCAGGTATGTGCCCTTGATGGGAATCGAACCTGCTACCCTGTGGTCTGTGGGTTGACGCTCTAACCACTTAGCATACCTGCCAGGGCCAGGGCCTACATTCTTAATCACTATATTGTACCTTTGTAAGTTGTCTGGAAATGAAACGATACTTTAGTTGAAGGCCTAAAGATCTGCCTCCTAAAACCACCCGGGGCTTTGCTCCAGCAGCCCCCTCCTCTGGACTGTTCCTTCTCTGTGAAGCACTTGTCTGGCTCCCTCACTTCAAGTCATTGACCAATTGGACCTCTTCAATGAGACCTCCATGACTGCAAACCACCCCCTCCAATCCCCTCGCTTTCCCTGTTCCTTTGCCTTGCTCTTCTTTTTCTTGTTTTCACTGTGCTTATCTCCTAACATCACTACACAGTTTGCACTTGCCTCTTGCAATTTCAGACTTCAGGACAGTGAGATAGGAATGACAACATTCTGAGAATTTTACTTGTCACGGGGAGGAAGGTGCACCCAGTGCTTTTCCATCTGCCTTCCTTACTTAAGTCCGCTCTGGCACTTGTGGTTACTGCTGCTACCACTTCCCAAGGAGCTCGGACTCCAGGCTGCTACTACCTTGCACAACCAAACAACCCGATGCTCGACCATTTCTGTGTAATTTTGTACATCAAACAAAATTCCTTCCTCTCGTCTTTGAGGAGGCAATCGTGTAGTGGTTAAAAACGGGGCATAAAGTTGTTAGTGCCTTCCCTTAACCAACCTTTTGACTTTGGACAAATAACTTCACCTTTCTCTGTCTCATTTTCTTTATGAGCTGAGGCTAATAAATCATAGGTTTGCTGTTGGGATGAAATAAGGAAGCACACATAAGGCGCTTAGCATGGCGTGTTGTAAGCATTCAGTGAGTGGCAGCTATTATTGTTATTGTCTAGCTTTTCTGGATGCATTTTAAACAGCACAAAATTGTACTTTATCTCGTTTTGACAGTGTACTACTTCTTTGACCTACATGTACCTAAATTTAAAGGACATTTTCCCTACCCTTTCATTATTGCTAGCCTTTCAAGAGTCTGCTACCTTTTTTGCACGGTCTCAATTCCTGGGATAGGGATGTGTATGAACTACAATAGAATAAAGCTGGTGGTTTTCCTATATTGGAAGGCCAACTGGTTAAAGACAACAGAAAACATATGCATACCTAACTCCACATCTGTATAAAATTTTGAAAGGCATGATGGATAGTCAACTTAATATGGTTTTATTATACCTGCTTCATATGAATTTTTATTTCATTTATATTTTTGCCCCCCTTCAATTAAAATAAGTTTAATGTAAACAAACTTTCTTCCTCAAGCAAGTAAAATGAGGATCAGTGTTCCTAGGATCTCCTGAGGCACTTGCAATAATGTGTTACTTCCATCTGTGTGTGTGGAGCCAGGTTAGAAAAAACTTGTTTAATTTCATTTGGTGTTCACAAGAAATCATGCATTTTCTTAGAATTAAGAAATATTCTGATGAGAACTTTGGTAATTGGCTATATGCGTTTATTTTTATGGTTGATGCTGCCTCTTGGACATAATTTCCACATCGTGCAAAGGGAGAAATGCCTGCAGGCAGCTCTTCTGTATGGCCCACTAGAGACCGCCAACAGAAGTCAGTTCATTCATCTGTCAATCACAGAGGTCTTACTTCTAAGGGAAAATATGAAATGGAAGGATCTACACTGTTATATGAGTCAAAGAGATGACGTAAAAATTGGAGGAACTAATGAATGAGTCAGGGAATTTGGGAGGAGGAACTCTTTTGGGAGGAAGAATGGTCATCTGGTATTAGGAATTCTGAATTTAAAGTAACAGCATGGCATGTTGAAATGTGCAGTAGATAGCTGGGAAGAGCAGGGACACTTAGGTGAGAAGACAAGTTAGGGGCCGTTAGTTCTTTGTCCAACTTCACATTTTATCTGGTGTTACACGGGTTTAGGGTGCTGTATCTATGTGTAGTCTAAGAGCACTAGGACATTGCTGTGATGAATGAAATTGGAGAACACACAGCATTGGCTTCTATGTATTAGAAGGACAGTCTAAAGAACAAGAGTCACAGATAAGCAATTTTCTTTTCTTTGTTGCTATGTTTTTTTTCTTGAGAACTTCTCATTATTTTCAGTGTTCTATCAGGAAATGTATGCTCAAAGCCACACCAAAAATGTCTCATTGCTTATAGTGAAATGCACTAGGTGGCTGATGGATGAAAAAGAAAACCTCATATAGTGCAGCAAATGTTCCAATAATTCTACTCCAAACCTTGTCGGTTCACTTAAAATTTCTTTCTCAGTTCTCGTTAGACTCATGCAGTAAATAAATTAAGTACCTTTACCACTGGGAGTTTTTCAAAAACACTTAATGAAGTAAATGCCACAGCGTTGGGTCAGAGGGGAGCCATGCTACTGAATTATTTTTAGCATGTATTTCTAGTTTAGTGTTTGTTGGCTTCTTTTGGTATAGGCTTGAGATTTAGCCAGATAGTGTGGTTCAAGGGAAGAGGAAGGGTAGAGAGAGATTTAGGTGTAGTGTCTAGTCCACATGACCGAGAGAAGAGAAGCCTTCTTTTTTTCCCCAAAGCTTAAAAAAAATTTATTTTGATAAGTGCTTTTCTAAATATTGAAATAGCTGTATTGGATATGGCTAAAGAAATATGCTATTAACTCATTACCCAATAATTCTATTTGCTTACTTTAACTATATTGCCTTTCAAGTATAGTATTATTATGTACTATTTTAAAAAATAAACATACTTAACAGCAATAAAGTTATTTTAAATATAGCTTAATCTTTATAATTAAGAAAGCTTTGGGGATCTTGAAGGGCCTTGAATCATCATTATGAGAGTTAAATTATTATATCATAAATGTACATGTGTTCATTAATCCAATTTTTGATTACTAGAATTCCTCAAAAAAAACTATAACCACATTTTTTGAATAATTAAAAACAGTTGCTAAAAAGACCAAGAGTAATTAAAAAAAGCTTTTTAAAAACAATGCCAAAAGCATTAGAGAAGATGCACTGTGTCTGGAGGGAAATCTTCTATTTCAATGAATATATTTTCTGTGTAACTTAAGAGTTAATGAAATATAAAGTTAGGTAAATTACAGCAGTAATTTCCCACTGCTAAATCTTTTAACAGACTATTTTAATTTTTCAGTGGTGTGCTTTTAGAAGTATGGGATTTTATTCTAGAGGGGAAAATAAAAGATGGTTTTCTTTTTGCACAGGATCTATAATCCCTCTCTACATGGTCTCAACAGGGAGTGGTTGCAGCCTCTAGTGAGCCTGGCCCAGCCTTTTTGCAATCTCCAGGTACTCAGGCAGTTTTGGAAGGTGTACTGGAGAACAAAGTAGAAACAGCAGTAGCCTAAGTTACAGGCCAAATGGGTAACCCCAAAGGAAAGGTTTTGACAGCCAAAAATATTTCATCTCCAGGTCTCAATGCTACTGTGTGAGAACAGTTTAGCTAGAAAGATCATCAACAATTAGGTGACATCTCTATCACACCTATTACTGAGTTGAAATTTCACTGACATGAGTAATAAGGGGTCTTGTTTGACATTTAACGGTTTAATTAATTTGTTTCCTAAGTGAATGATGTTTTACACTGTGATTTTTCAATACGCCCTCTCCACACACTTGAATTTTTTTCTTTTGCTTTTTTTAGAAAACAATTTAGTTTGCCTTTTCACTTAACAAATTACCTACCCATCTTGGCTCTTGTGCTAGCTAATGTTTGGTGGGGCTTAGGGAGGTGGAGCTAGGGTTGGAAAAATGAAGAAGCTGCACATCTTTCTTCACTTTTTGATTTTAAAGGAGACAATGTGGGAGTTTGGAATATGGTAAAACTTTTTAAAATTCATATTTAGAAAATGTAGTGCTCGTTTGTCTTCAGACCAAAACACAAGTCTTGTCTCTTTGGTCACTGTAGTCATGGAGGGCATCAAGAGCCATTATGTGTAGTCACACCTGTCATGTGGCATAACTATTTGCACTCTTCTTTTCATGTTACTGACTTTATTGGTTTCTGCACACCTTCAAGGTATGCTATATATTAATGTGATATCTGCAGTGCTATTTCTGAAAATAAAACACATAATGTTTGCTAAAGGTCACTTCTAAAATAGCTGCTGTGAAGGTAGGAAGAATGATCCAGCGTGACAATGGAGAGCATGAGTCTACTATGTATTCCTGCAAATAGAAATAGACTTTGAAAAGTTAGTCAACTCCAATTATTTACTCTCAGGGCACCTATACAAACCTCAAACCCCTTCCTTAAACTATTTCCCTTTGCAAAGAGTTTTAAAGACCAAAAATGTGTGGGGAAGCTGCTTCTCTCTCACTTGAACCTGTAGGACTTGGAGGTCAATGATCCGAGGCTATTCTCCAGTGTACAAGTGTCCTTAACCGTCTGTTATGCTGTATGTTTCTGGTGGATGGAGCTTAGCTGGGTAGACATGCCCAGATGAAATCAAGTGAGCGAGTGCACGTTCCTGACAGGTGTGAGTGGGAAGACTGTCTTAGAACCCATCATCTTGAACTGGTGATGCTGAAGAGTTGCAGGTTGAATACTGAAGTAGGGAGATAGGTTCCAGATTTGGGGGGTACGATGGTCCAGGGCACACCTCCCATGTGATACTTTTTTCCCTTGTTATCTGTTCTTATTTTATAATGGTGCCTAAAAAGTAAAACAGGTGCCACCACTTTTCTGAGCTGTCTGAGGGCCAAATATGATGAAAGTGATATGGAACGGATTTTTAACTATGAAACCTCTGGGATGGATGAACTTTTAATACCATCACAAAACACCATGAGATGCTTCTGTATAATAGGGTGCTGGGAAAGGTGAAATTGCTGCTGCTGTGTGTCTCAGACTTGTTAAAGCCCTTCCAGACCTATGGTGAAATAGATTGCTTCCTTCTACTGATGGAAATTGAACTTTCTCCCCCTGCACATGTGTTTATAAATAAGCTGGACATAACATCTTCCTTTGGAACATATTTTGAAGCCGAGATGTGTGTTCATAGAGGGCATTGTGTGTATTACTTAAATGGTTCTTTTTGCAAAACAGCTGGTTTCCAGTTTGTAATTTTGAACCTGTGTAATTTTCATCATGATTTTCTCCTCTTCTGAAAAGTGAAAATACTTTATATTATTTTTATTAAGTACTTTTTATCTTAATACATTCATAGCAAAGTGTCAAGAATAATTTATTAAAGATAATTAGCCAAAGCCCTGAGGGACTTTCTTTTACTATGAAGACTTAAGAAGTACAAGTGTTGAGTCAGCATGGTTTGGTTAAAAAGTCTTTGATGTAGGGCACAGGAGATGTATATTTACTAAGCACATTTACTATGTGCCAGGCACTATGCTTAGAACTCAGCATACATTATCTCACTTGGTTCCAACAACCCAGTGTGGTAGTTACATTATATTGTCTTCATTTTATACATGAGGACACCAAAGCATTTTTAATCACTATGTAATACCTGCATTCATCAACACTCTACCATTAACTGGTTATATTATCATGGATGAGTTACTTAGATTCTGGGGGAAGCAATTTTTTTACTTAGTAAGTGATGGTCATGGTACCTGCTCCTCTTACTTCAAATGTAACCGTGGAAAGAGCACTGGACATAGAGTCATAAAATATGGGTTCACAGACTGATTCTATTAGTTATTAGCTATATGACCATGGATTATTTACCTAATATCTCTTAACTTGTTTCTTCAGCATGGGGATAATCATGTCAGAGCTGCCTATCTCCACAGTGTTGTTTGAGGACCATATTAAAAGTGTGATAATGTAGAGATTTTTGCTTTGTGATAAACTTTATGGATCTATATTTATGGAACGCTCACCCATGGTAAGTAGTATTAAAAGCACTTTATCTCCTTCTTTTGCACAACAACCTTACATTGCAGGTACTATTATTATCCCAGTTTTATAGATGATGACACTGAAGGATAGAGAGGTTAGGCAACTTGCCTAGGCTTACAAAGCTACTAAGTGGCAGAGCCACTTGATTTGACTTTAGTGATCTGTCTCCAGAGCTCATGCTTTCAACCATTATTTATGTAGCCTCCTAAACAGACAGGTAGTTTAGGAGCAGCTCTCATAATGAAAACGAGTGGCTGAAGTAACGTGGGACTGCTCTTTTTGAGGAAAGAAGAAGGTGCCCAGGAGAAAAATGGAAGGGAGAAAAGCCAAAGCCAATAAATCCTGGGGTATGATTTTTCTCAGCAGGTCTAGGCCTATGATTCTTAGTGAGTTTGTTGGTAAATTAGGAGGACCTATGGGGCTTTAGGATTTATTAAAATTCATGGCCCTTCTCCGTGTCCAGGAAGAGACCTCCAATCTGTAGAAGCTCATCATTGAAGAGAGACACTGGAGAGGTGTTCTATCCTCAGGAGAAATTATTTACAGTCCCCCTCAAACCAAAATAGACTCAAGATGCTCCCCTATACTCTGATGTCATCCCATCAAGACAATAACTTGAAGTTCTCTAAGAACTTGTCATCCAAATCAAGTTCAGGTGCAAATGAGGCCCTCGGATATGCAGTTTCTTCAGTATGTTTTCTCTCTACCTGAAGACCTGTGAACTAAAGAGAGAGGTTACCTGCCTACCTCTCCTAAAAACAAACTCGCACACATTGGTGAGATAGGCATTGGAGAGCTGCTAAGGATATTTCTATTCAAAAAGGGGGTGGGTGAAAATAGGACACAACCGGCAATCACCGGTCCAGAGCCATCTGTCCCGGCACATGTTGCCCATTCCAAATTTGTTATAACATTTGGCTCTGCCCGTGCCCTTGGCTCTACTTTCCGAGTTATTTTTTCTCTCCTGTAAGAAATGTCCTATGTTTGCAACTGAGTGGGCTTATCATCATTCTTTCTTGTAAATAGTTAGGGGCCCAAAGACCTCTTTTCATTTTGTACTCTATCTATCTCTTTTAGTCTAAACCCGTGGTCGGCAAACTGGGGCTCACGAGCCACATGCGGCTCTTTGGCCCCTTGAGTGTGGCTCTTCCTAAGCCTTAGGAGTACCCTAATTAAGTTAATAACAATGTACCTACCTATATAGTTTAAGTTTAAAAAATTTGGCTCTCAAAAGAAATGTCAATCGTTGTACTGTTGATATTTGGCTCTGTTGACTAATGAGTTTGCCGACCACTGGACTAGTCCATTCAGCAGCAATCCTCGTAAGATTATAAAAGTAAGAGTAGACAATCTTTGTTTACTTTTTCTCCCCATTAGCTGGAGAAATAAAAGGCTTAAATCCAGGAATAGGGGAGGCTGCGTATTTTAAATCCTTTAAGTTCATATTTTAAACCTCCCAGGAAAAGTGTATTCTGCCTATTTTTAGAGCTCCGTAAGTGACCAATGTTCTAAGAGAGGACTCTTACATATTGCCAGCTACTTCTAGGTTTTAAAAAATGCAGTATTGGCCCTTTTTGGCGACTGAGCATAGCCTAATAAAACTATTGCTTTGCAGAGAACATTTCTTAAGGGAAGTTGCTGTCTAGAGAGACTGGGAATGAGAAACAGATTGAGTTTTTCAACCCAGCAAAGTCCTGGCTCCTTTATAGTAGTTCTAAATTTTGCCTAAAAACTGAACAGTTTATTTTTCAGTTCATCTCTCTCTCCTTCCACAATTTATCTTTGGCAGCAAGAAGAAGACCGGTGACACTTTCAGTGTTCTTTCCAGAGATCTCCCCAGCTAGATCACCAAGTTCCTTAAGTACAGTTCCTACTTTTTATGCTATCACAGGCCAATTAATTGCCATGTTTAAGCCACTATACAAAAAGGATCTACTCTCCTCAAGGTTCTAGGAACATCTTTGCTACATTCTTCCTTTAAGTCCTCACTGTTAGTCTCTAGAGTCCTGTTCTAGAACCAACGCCATGTGTTTTAGATTTTGTTACAACAGCATCATACTCCCAGCAGCCAACTTTGTTCTACTTATCTTCGTTATATTAAGTAGAAAGTCATACCAATCTTACCACAGCCATTGTTATGCTCATAGGTTTGTTAGGTCAGGAAATTGGCAAGGGCACAGGAGGGTAGGCTATTCTCTGCTCCATGATGTCTGGTGTCTCTGCTGGTAAGACTTGAATGGCTGAGGGATGGAAGATGCACTTCTAAGATGGGTGGGGGTGGGTTTGTTGTTTGTTTTTCTCACATGTCTGGTGGCTGAGCTGAGGTGGCTTAAAGGCTGGCTTAATTGGAGGTGATGGGAATACCTCTGTACGACCTCTCTTTGTGGCTTAAGCTTCTTGGCAGCCTTGCAATGGGTCTTGAGAGAGAGTGTCGTGCTAGTGGGCCTCCAGAATGCAAGCATTCCAAGAGCAAGGATTAGGCACAGGTTGCATGACTCTTTCTTTTACATCATGCCCTTTCTTTCACTTTTTTAAAAATTGTTGACACTATTATAAATGTCCCCCATTTCTTCCCCTTTGCCCACCTCCACCCATCCCCCTCCCCCATCCCCTGACCTTCACCACACTATTGTCTGTGTCCATGGGCTATGCATATATGTTCTTTGGCTAATTTCTTCACCTTCTTTTATCCAGTCCCCCACCCCTCTCCCCTCTGAATCTGTGTCTGTTCCATGCATGACTTTTTCTCACCTAACCTCAGCAGTTACACAGCATTGTTTACTCTGTTGTGAGCAGTTATAAGTCTGCCCAGATTCAAGGGAAGGGTAGGATTCACCTCTTTTTTAAAGGGGAGAATGATGATTTTTATTTTTTTAAATGTATTTTATTGATTTTTTTACAGAGAGGAAGGGAGAGGGATAGAGAGTTAGAAACATCGATGAGAGAGAAACATTGATCAGCTGCCTCCTGCACACACCCTACTGGGGATGTGCCGGCAGCCAAGGTACATGCCCTTGACCGGAATCGAACCTGGGACCCTTGAGTCCGCAGGCTGACGCTCTATCCACTGAGCCAAACCGTTTAGGGCTAGAATTCACCTCTTGAAGGGAAGAGTATCAAAGAATTTCGGGTTCATGTTTTAAAACTACCACAGTGATGGTAAAATCCAGATGGTAATACTGTTTGGCTCCATGGACAGTAACTTTTCTCTTAACCTCCCATCCCACATCCATGAGTTTCCCCTTCCAGGGCCAAATTGCAGGTTTCAATATCTTATATCTTATTTAATTAAGGATGGGAATATTTCTATCAAAGGTGGTATTATTTTATTGCCTTCCTTTTGCTAATGGTCTTCTACTTACTTTTTTCATCTTCCTCCTCTTTCTTTTCTTTTCCTCCTCTTTCTTCCTCTAGTTATCTTTCTCCTTCCTTCTCCCTTACCTTCTTTATCATCAAGCAATGTATACTGGGCATCCTTTAGTATCTGCTTTTATTTTACTGTGTTTTTTTAAAATATTTTTTTTGGTTGTTGTTAGCTCTAGAGGCAATCTGAAATCTATAACATCTCAAGCTATAAAATCTGAAAAGAGGACAAGAACACAATAGAGAAAATAAATAGAATAAAAAGGTAGAGTGAGTGTTGGAGAGCATTTTCATCCTGTGAGTGCATTGTATCAGTAAGGAGTAAAGTTGAAGGAAATTATTTTAAAGCAATATATAGTCTCTTGTTTTAACTTCCAGGGAGATAAAGTATGAGAAGCTGTTTGGACTCCCCAGTTTCCCAAAGGTAGCCAGTACATAGTATTTCCAGTACAAATGAGAGAAGGAAACTGCTAACCTCACACAGATCTTCTTATATTGTCAGTGCAAACCACATAAAGTGTCACTGGAACTGGGTGGGGGAGGTGTATTGGCCAGAAGAATCTGTGAGTGTTCCATAAGTATAGGAAAACACAAGTCCATGGTACCCATTTCTTGAGCTCTTAATAGAGTCATTTGTTAGTCATGCATGCTGATGGAGTATAATGATATTGATATTTAAATATCATTGTTTTAGGGTTATGTTTTCCTTGCTTTATACTATTTGAGCTGATACTAATTTATATTGTAAGGAATAAACTAGGATTCATCTAGAATAACAGGTAATCAGTAATCAACTTAATATTTAAAACTTTAAACTGATAATTCACTTAAATGGATAATGCCTTTGCAAACAAAAGGAGATACTAAAAAAATTTGCAAGTGAACTAGGTGAGTAAGGATGGTTCATGTAACTCAAAGAGCTTGTTTCACAAAAATCCACAATAATTAAAAATGTCAATGCAAACCTACTGCCTTGAGAGTCTTCTGCCATATGCTCCCTTAACATCTATCATGTGCTCTTACTCTAACACTTTTAAGACATTAATATCATTATTTACATTGTTTACTTTCCCTGATAGACTGGAAGCTCCTTGAGAACATTCAGTTGGCCTTGTTTACCTGTTTCCTCAGCACCTGCACATATTTGGTGAATAAATGAACTAATCATCAGAGCTTGAGAATTCTGTCCTTTACCTTATCATCTGCACTCCATGGTAGTGGAAGATTCCTTATTTTTGCAGTTAGCCATACCTTACTTTATGCTCCAGGAATACTTTGTATATTCCCCTATTAGCATTTATCTCATTGTTGGAATTATTTGCTTACTTACTTGTGTATGATAATAGACTGGGAACTCCTGGTCAGCAAAATTCATCATGAATCCATCAGGCCTCACACGATGCTTGGAATTCAGCAAATGTTTATGGAATGGTTGAATGAATGAATGATTTTCTCCCTTTGCTTTTCCTCTAAACAATAGACATTATGCCTCCTAAAATCTTTTCTTTTATACTTTAAGCAGTTTAAGAGCCTCTGTATGAGTGCAAGGAATCATAATGAAATTGCCAACTTAGCTTGTTAAGCATACCTTTGTATTATTTTCATTAAATATTCATTTAAATCATTTATTTTATATGTGAATAAGCAAGATTAAGATATGCAGTATATATTAGTAGTTAGTTATAGTAGTGGTAGTGTTGGAAATATTTTTTAGGCATTTATAAAACATCTCAGGTTAGATGATACAAACATTATTAACATAGATTATGATGATGATGATGATGATGATGAAGTCTATTTATGGCTGGCCTGTTGATGACTAAAATCCAACTAGAACCATTAAAAAATTATCCTAAAAATGTTAGTATTCTCTCCTTCTGAAAATTTCACTACACTACACATTTTCACAGAAAAAAATTATAATTATTTCCATTTTTGAGCATAGATTCTTTACACCATCCCATGTGATGCAATCCTTGTCATAATCTTATTAGGTAGAAATTATTATACTCATTTTGTAGATGAGAAACTGAGGCTGACAGAGGATAGTTCATTTGTCTGAGGTCAACAGCTAAATAAATTGCAAAGCTAGGGTTCAAACCTGGGTCTATGAGATTCCAAACCTGTTGTCTTGGCAATACAACTCAAACTGTAATTTTATCTCAATAAATTGAATGTAAATGATCTTATGAAATCAGGTGCTCAGGACATTTACAGGTAATTTTCTACATATACATATAAGAGCTTTATTAAGATATAATTCACATACCATACAATTCACCATTTTTAAAATGTATAACCCAATGGTTTTTAGTATATACACAGGGTTTTATAACCATCACCACACCAATTACATTTTTATCATTTCAAAAGAAACCCTATATTCATTAACAGTCACTTTCCATTTTTTTCCCAACCTCCCTATCCCTAGGCAATCTCCCCAAATTTTTATAATGTTCTGAAATATTTTAAGATTATTCACACTTGGGGACAACCATAGAGCTTTAAGAAGCAGCAGTATTCTGAATTTGTGCAGCATGTTCATGAGTGTTTTATAGTTCTTTTTTTTTTCCTCTCTTAACTACTGTAGAATAGTTTTTAAGAGTCGTTTTAGGTTCACAGCAAAATTGAGCAGAATGTACAGAGATTTCTTATATACCTCTTCTTCCACCTATACACAGCCTCCTCTACTAGCAACATCCTGCACCAGAGTGGTGCATTTGTTACAGTCGATGAACCTGCGTGACATTATTGTCACCCAAAGTTCATAGTTTACATTGGGGTTCACTCTTAGTGTTTTACATTCTGTGGGTTTTGACAAATATATGATGACATATGTATCTACCATTGTAGCATCATACAGAGTAGTTTCACTGCCCTAAAAATCCTCTGTGCTTTGTCTATTCATCCCTTATAGAAAGAATTCTAAGAATTCATAGTGGAAAAGGACCTACAGATTATTTAGTTCAGCCAAACAATTGGGAAGGTTCTAGTAAGAATTGTCAGTCTCTTCAGCTAAATTTATTCTTTGCTTTCTTGTTGACTGTCATAGATATAAACATTTTCTTTTTTTAAATATATTTTTATTTTTATATATTTTTTTATTGATTTCTGAGAGGAAGGGAGAGGGAGAGAGAGCTAGAAACATCCATGATGAGAGAGAATCATTGATCGGCTGCCTCCTGCACGCCCCCTACTGGGGATCAAGCCCGCAACCTGGGCATGTGCCCTTGACCAGAATCGAACCTGGGACCCTTCAGTCCGCAGGCCAACGCTCTATCCACTGAGCCAAACCAGCTAGGGCAACATTTTCTTTTTTTGTAGTCGTCCTCCCCATCCTTCTCCACCCCCCACAATAAATGATCATTTCTAATTTACAGTGAGCCAGGCAATACATTTTAGAATTTAACAAGAAGACAGGATTTACTTAGTTCTTATTTTATGTGTAATAAAAAACTTTTTATAACAGAAAATTTCAAAAATACATAACAGTAGAGGGCATGATATATCGAACCCCCATATAGCTGCCCATTCCAAGTTATCACACATAGCCAGTCTCTCTTCATCTATCCTTCTACCCATTGCCACCCTCACACTGAATTATTTTTTTTTTAATTTTATTTATTAGATTGATTGGGGTGACATTGGTCAACATGAACATATAGGTTTCATGTGTGGGTTTCTATGTTATAAGATCTGTATATTGCACCATGTTCATCACTCAAATATAAGATGACAGGAGAAGATTTGACTTCGGGTTCTGAATTATTTCTAAACTAGAGGCCCGGTGCATGAAAATTCATGCACTGGAGGGGGGTGTCCCTCAGGCTGGCCTGCCCCCTCTCACAGTCCGGGAGCCTTCAGGGGTGGGAGGTGACCTGGTGATCAGGGGAAGGAGCCACCCCCATCATACCTCTGCTGCTGCCACTGCTGGCAGTGCAAGCCTTGGCTGGCCCTGGGTGGTTGGGGGGCTGAGGGGACTGGGGGACTTCGGAGGCAGGCACGCAGCAAGGCTGGGCCCGCCTGGAGGCAGGCCCAGCCTTGCCGTGTGCACCTGCCACCCCAGTGGGTTGAGGGGACTGGGTGCTGCCATTTGTGGCTGTGGGCGCCTCCATCTTTGAGGCCGTGGCAGTCAATTAGCATATTCTCTCCTTATTGGCTGTGGGCGCCGCTACCTTTGAGGGTGGGGCAGTCAATTAGCATATTCCCTCCTTATTGGCTGTGGGCGCCGCCATCTTTGTGACAGCATGAGGGTCAATTAACATATTCCCTCTTTATTAGATAGGATGATTCATAGACATTCATTTCATCCATATGTATTTCAGTTTGTATTTTAAAAGATGCATACTTTAAGAAAAAAAATTCCTTATATCATCAAATATTAATCATTGTTCAAATTTCCCTGAATGCCTTATAATTTTTTTTTAACTGTCAGTTTGTTTGAATCAGGATCCAAACAATATCCACCCATTGCATTTTAACCTGTGGTTTTAATTTATAGTTTCCTCTCCCTTCTTTTTCCCTCTGCCTTGCTTCCTCTTTTTTCTTTCTTTCTTTCTTTTTTTTTTTTTGTTAATCCTCACCCGAGGATATTTTTCCATTGATTTTTAGAGAAAGTGGAAGAGTGAGGGAAAGACAGAGAGAAATATCTGTGTGAGAGAAGCACATCGATTGGTTGCCTCCTGCAGGTGCCCTAACCAAGGCCCCGGCCGTGGAGGAGCCTGCAACCCAACCAAGGTAAGTGCTCTTGACTGGAATCAAACCCGGGACCCTACAGTGCAGGCCGACACACTATCCACTGAGTCAAACTAGCTAGGCTCCTTTGCTTCTTATTTGTTGAAGAAACTGTCTGTGTGAGAGAAGCACATTGATTGGTTGCCTCCTGCAGGTGCCCTAACCAAGGCCCCGGCCGTGGAGGAGCCTGCAACCCAACCAAGGTAAGTGCTCTTGACTGGAATCAAACCCGGGACCCTACAGTGCAGGCCGACACACTATCCACTGAGTCAAACTAGCTAGGCTCCTTTGCTTCTTATTTGTTGAAGAAACTGGGTCATTTTTCCTGTTATTTCTCACATTCTGGGTTTGCGCATGGCATCTTTGTGGTAGTATCTAATACATATTTCTCCTATAAACTGGTATCATTTTTGGGGCAGGAATACTTCATTGGTCATACTGTGCATTTCCATTTCAACCAACTATCTGATTGGCTCTGTTTTGTGAAGTTAGTGGCCATTATTTCATTAGGGATTTGCAAAGTGGCGATATTCTAATGCCTTTATCTTTCTTCATTTATTAGCTGGAATACTTCTACAAAGAGAAATGTTCTCTTATCAATAACCTGAGGTACAGTTCCTCTAGAAAAGGCAGATAGATTAAATGCATGATTTCTTTCCCTTGTCTATCAGTTTTCACAATAATGAATTTGTTTCCCAGCATGCTCCAAAGGAGACCAGCCAGGTTGTGTTTGGGGTTTTTGTGTGTATGTTATTATGAACTCATAGATTTTAACCCATTTGATGTGTTTCAGTCCATTACAGTTATCATTCTATTGATCCTCAAACTTGAAAATGAACGTACAATTTAAAAATTGGATCAGTTAAGGGTAATTACATTATAAATAGTTTTCCTTCATATAATTTATTTAAATAAAAAGCTTCCCTGTGTAGTTACACTTAATTTTTCAGTATACCCAATACATAAAGTGGACTGAACCTGCACAGGGGCCTTATTATACATACTCACTTAAATGAATATGTGTGTATCTCTGGGACTGTGTGTGCTATCCTAAGGAATGAGTATGTGTTCACCTTTTATAAAAGCGATCCGGAGGCATCTGCTTTGAGCTAGCATTGTTTCCGAGGTGGCAGCCATTCTGCAGCAGTCCTTCGGACCATAAAAATGAATGTAGCCTCCGAGCAAGATCTTCGGCTCTGGCCACAGGAGGGGAGCCAGGCTGACTCTCAGTGATTTGTCAGGCTTACCTGCATTTTCATAGTATTCCTTTCAAAGAAATTTGTCTTAAGTGTCAAATTGCTGATTTTTCCAGTGACTGAAAGGTTTCATGGGGACTTCTGTTGTTATTTACATGTATATGGAGAAAATTGCAATCTGTGAGTAATTTGAGGAATTTCAACGGTTTCCGCAGTAGTGATCTAGAAATGGAATGGGTTTCAAATACAATATTCCAGTGCAGTGCTGCATATATAATGTATGTGCAGCATATGCTGAGGTCTTTTTCAAAATATTTACATTAAACCTGTCAGGTATTTATGAATAGCAAAAATTAATTTCCCCCAGTTCTGACATCAGTTAAAGAAATGGATTTTAGCATAGAAGATTGTCAGTGTTTCCTGCATGCCAGAACGGCTCACTTCAATGTCATAGTAGTACACCAGGTGGCCTTCTAAGAGTCAGCTTAATGTGATTTCAAATGATAGGGTAGAGAATGTGAGGGAAATTAAAATAGTATCATACTTATGATTTAAAAGCAAGTTAATTACAAGGGCTTGTTAATAAACAAAGAAAAATTCAGAATGTATTATCTGTTATATAGCATATCAATAGCAAGTGTGATGATTTGAAAACAAAAAAATCTACCACTATGTGACTTTGAGATAACTTAAAAATATTTAATTAAATTGGTGACAAATGGTTTAGTCTACTAATGGCCTTATAGCATTTGAAAGAATTTTTAGATATTCATTTTAGCTCTTAAAGCACTTCTAAAAGCATTGTTTAACTAAAAAGATTAGCTACAGTGTTGGCATTTTATCTAGAAAATCACAGATGATGTGTTGTGAATGACTAACAGCACTGTTCTCTGTCAGTGCTCAGTCAGTGCATTTTCTCCAACTGAATACTGTAAGGTTCTTAAAGGGCCAGAGCACCTGCAATATCACTGCTACTAAAGCACATTTCATTTGATGAATGCTTTAATATTTTTGATGGCCAAGGGTGGTATGCCTCCTTAATGCGCCTCTCTTATATATTAGAGAAAAGGAAAGGGGACAGTATGAGATGTGTTTTAAGAATTATTTAAATTCTGATTTTAAAAAATCATTCTGAAATTTTGATGTGTAGAAAGTATTGAAAATGTCTGTTTGTTAACTTCTGACAATATCACAATATTTCCAGGTCTAGGTTCTTTTAAAAAATTATTACTAATAGTTTAAAAATGTGGTGGCCTTAGAGGAAACAGGAGATGATGACCAGGGCATTTCCCATTGTGTGTATGAACTTGCTGGGAGCCCAGTAGATACATTAGTATGGAGAACAGGGACTGATTTTTTAAACACATGGCTTATGAAAATCTCATTTTCTAGTCACAAGGTAACTGAGGATAGATTCTTCCCTCTCTAGATAATACCTATTCTTTTAAAGATTATTCCAAATAATTTTAATAGTTTTTCTTCCATTCTGTTTTGTGTTTTTTCCCCCCAAAATATATTTTTATTAATTTGGGAGAGGAAGGAAGAGGGAGAGAGAGATAGAAATATCAATGATGAGAGAGTATCATTGATTGGCTGCCTCCTGCAGGCCCCACACTGGGGATCGAGCCCACAACCGGGGCATGTGCCCTGACTGAGATTCGAACTATGACCTCCTGGTTCATAGGTCGGTGCTCAACCATTGAGCCATGCCGGCTGGGCCCATTCTGTTTTTAAGGTTAAGAATTAAGTTCAATTCTTAACATGTCTTCTTTTAAATAATGGATCCAATACAACAGGGTTACATGGAGTTCAAAACCTAGAAATATAGCACTCTACTCACACAATCTATCTATATAAAACCCTAATATGCAAGTCGATGGAACAGTGGATGGACCAGTTGCTATGATGCGCACTGACCACCAGGGGGAGACGCTCAATGCAGAAGCTGCCCCCAGCCAGCAGGCCCTGACCCGTGGCCTGCTGGTTGCCCCACAGATTGGCCCTGATTGCCAGCCAGGCCTAGGGACCCTACCTGTGCATGAACTTCATGCACCGGGCCTCTAGTATTTTAAAAAGTTGCTCTGTTTAATATACTATGGTATAATTTTGAGGCTGTACAACCCTGTTATACAGGATTTATTTGTAAAATCTAGTTCTTTTAAGGTTCTTGGCTAATAGCCCACAACTGCTATGCTGATGTGGATGTAAGAAATTTCATTTAGTGAGAAAGACAACTGACATTATATTTATAGTTTATCAGAGGCCGTAGCATTATTGTCACAAAATTAGTGGTGTGATTCCAGTCATATATCCCTTTTTTCCATAGGACTTCTTACTTTATTTTTATAAACATCATGTATATCTATTTTATGTAAAATAAATAGTAATACTGCAAATCTCTTTGGTACCTATCAGCATCTATGTTATTTGAGGTTTGTCTATGTCATAGCAATTTTGATAAACCTTTGAATCTCATGATATTATACTTGTGTATTTTTAGTTACATACAGTTTCATTTTAAGAAAAGTATACTAAATGTTTTGGAGAACATTTGAAAAGAACATAATTTCTGCATTTTTTTGGTCTTATCACAGTGTTATAATGCTATGCCATCACTCTGAGTCTTAAGGTATTTTCTATGGGAGTTTAAGCATTAGAAAATAAAAGGCAGGAAAGGATATTTTTAGAGACTATTCAACTAACTTGTTATGTCATAGTAATTGAGAATTAAGACTTTTGATTCTATTTCTTGAAGTCCTATGTATAGCATGTATGTTATACATGCTTTTTCTGAATATGGCTTCTTGCTGATCCAGTGTCACTTCTATCAATATTTTAATCAATTCGTCATTAAAAATGGTACTTACAGTGTAGCAAGAGACTAGCTATTTGCTTTTGAAATGTCAATATGTTGGGACAATAAGATGTTTTGTTGATCAAAGTTATAATGTACAGATGTCTAAGAAATTACAATTATTAATATTACCACATACAGGTTATGTTGACAAATACATGGGCATATGAATTCAAAAGAAAGTGAACTGGATGATCTGTTGATGTATAAAAAGAAAACAGTCACTAAAACAAGAACCATGGGTTGGAAGGAATCCAGAAATACAAAACTTTGAATATTTCCTTGTGTACTATAGCACTTGGAATATACTTACTAGTAGACATGTGCCACAAACATTTATTGAGTTCCTACTGTGTGTCAGGTTCTGTGTTTGGTACTTGAGACGAATATGACAATTTGCCTGCCCTCATGGAGCTTTTAAGTATATTGGAGAAACCTGACATGCAAATAAATAATGACAATGCATAATAGATATGATAGGAGGCATTCTTTCCAATGGGAGGCAAATTAATTTTTCTGTGGGAGCTAGGAAAGGCATCACTAAGGTACATTGGTTGGGTAGGCAGAAATGAAGTACTGAAGCTGAAAAAATTTATGAGGACTTTATAAGTTCATGTTAAAGAATTTTCCTTTTATAATAATTGCATACCATTGAATATTTTTTTGCAAGGTAACAGATTACATTTGTGTGTTAGAAATGTAATTTTGGCCCAAACCGGTTTGGCTCAGTGGATAGAGCATCGGCCTGCGGACTGAGGGGTCCCGGGTTCGATTCCGGTCAAGGGCATGTACCTGGGTTGCGGGCACATCCCCAGTGGGAGATGTGCAGGAGGCAGCTGATCGATGTTTCTCTCTCATTGATGTTTCTAGCTCTCTATCTCTCTCCCTTCCTCTCTGTAAAAAATCAATAAAATATATTTAAAAAAAAAGAGGGAAAATTTTGAAATGGCAGAGTAAGTATGGCAGTTACCTCCATCTTTACTATGAGGAACAAATCCAATAATCTCATTTTTTAATAATGGGAACGGATGCATAGGCTGATAGTGGGGGCTTTCCTGAACTCCCCCCGCCCCCTCCATGGTCTTGAGAAGTAGGTAGGATGAAGCATGTTGTAGGAAACAGGCTCTCAGGGAGAGGGTGAAGGAGTTGAGGAAGAGAAGCTATCATGAGCGGTCAGTGGAGTGCTAAAACTTCATTTGGCTCAGGAAGGAAAGGCTCAGAGAATTTATTCAACCCTATGTCCTATTAGAAATCCCAATGGCTTAATAGCCCGGACTGTTGGTCTAGGCCTCCCCAACATGAAGATCATGCAAATAGATGGTCTTGGAAAAATTCAGCTTGCTCAAAAAACAGTAATAATTTTAAAAAATAGAGTCAGCAGGGTCAATACAGAAAAATTACAAGGATAATGAAAGAAATAGACAGAGAAAAGCGACAAATAAATACTAGAAAAGTATTGAATTAGAATAGAGGCAATAATGTTTGGTCATAAATTTAAGATGGATGGGTAGATAGATAGATAGATAGATGGTGAGAAGGAGAAAGGAAGGAAAGAAGGAAGGAAGGAAAGGAGAAGGAATAAAAATCTTAATGAAGTAGTTGCTTCTATAAAATATGTGCGAGTGCCACCACATAAGCCTTTTAGTTGTTGCTGATCTGATAGGTGATAAATGCTATCTTAGTGCAGTTTTCATTTGTATTTATTTTATTATGAGTTAACTTGGACATCTTTTCATATGTTTGTATATATTTGTATGGATTCTTGTTTTATTCAATGAATTAAAATCTTTTGCTTTTATTATTTATTCTGGTGCTCAAACTGTCTGAGATTTTTGTCAGTAGGAGCCCCTTCAAGCTGAACACTTTGTCCTTTGAATATGGTCCTATCATTTCTAAAAAATATATATATTTTTACTGATTTCAGAGAGGAAGGGAAAGGGAGAGAGAGGTAGAAACATCAGTGATGAGGGAGAATCAGTGATTGGCTGCCTCCTGCCCACCCCACACTGGGGATCAATCCCACAACCCGGGCATATGCCCTGACTGGGAATCGAACTGTGACCTCCTGGTTCATAGATCGAAGCTCAACCCCTAGCCCGAGCCACACTGGGCGGGCCCTATCACTTTCATGTAAGCTCTTTAACTTTTTGATCCAACAAGGTATTTCAGGCTCATTTATACTTTCCCTGACCTGGTCATTGAACCAACCAACCCTTCAAGGAATACTGGTTCTGTTTAGTAAAAATGTAATTTAGAAACCCAGATATAGGTTCCAAGTGTGTTCATTGTTACTGGGTGTGATTGTTTTTAGACCCTCATAGGGAACAAAGCTTAAAAAAATTCATAGCCTGGCCAGCATGGCTCAGTGGTCTCAGGAAAGCATGAAGCAAGGGCCAAATAAAAGGTCATTCCAGCATGGCTTCATCTAGTGAGCTGTATGTGGAGATAACACTAGAAACCTAGACTAATGTCAGATGGTGGGAGACCCTGGGACCACATTAAAGAGCTTGACTTTATTTCCCTGCATCTTTCATTCCTCCCCCTTATTAGCTTTAAAAGCCACACTTTCTTTCTTATTATACTAGGGAACATGGTTTATGTACCATACCGTTTCTTTGATGCAAATGACCTCTTATTAGTTGGTAAATGGAAGAGTGAAGTAGGAATAACGTGGATCTTGTGTTGGTTTACACGTGATTCTCCCATTTTTTACATTAATGTTTTGAAGCCATTGGGGCCAGCTCTCTCCAATTAAAGAGAAAACCTTAACACTTTTTGGAGACCTTAAGAGAAAAGCGAACATCTACAGAAGAGCCTTCCTTTAGGGCAGAGCAGTGGCTCACTTAGTGGCTTTAAGAACCTCTCTTCTTTCCACTGTGATAAGCCATATGTTATAGCTCCAAGTGCAGATGAAGAGGCTGCAGAGACATCCCTCTGTATTGAAACAATGAATAAATGAAGGACACTGTGCTCTGGATTAGTCATACTTTTTAATTTTACTGGAAATGGTTTCTTTAGAATCACATGCCCTCTAGGACCTACATGTCTAGAAGGAGGAAGCGTGAGCCTCATCAAGGTTTAAGCCTGCAAAGAATTGACTAAGTGTAAATAGCAGAGCGAACTATGCTAGTATTTTAATGGGATTGTTATTATTTTCAGTTATGCTCTGGTTAAAATGATTTAAGAGGGCTGACCCAACCCTATTTTTCTTATAAGCCCTCATTTTTTTTAGTGCATAATTTCACAGAATGCAAAGATTTTTCAAGAAAGACTATGTGGTTGGATTTATAAGAAAGCAAATTTTAATAGTTACCAAAGATTTACACAGCATAGTTGATCTAATGCAGTAATTATGTCTTTTATTTCTTTTAGAATTGTAACCTCACTTATGAGAATTCAGAATACTATAGTATTCTAGAGTCTTATTTAATTAACTTTATTTGTTGACTGATATATTTTGAAATGAAAATCAATGTAGGTGAATAATCTGATTGAGTTAGCATTTATTTTAATTTCTGTTCAGAGGATTGGTCAAAACAAAGCCAAGGGTCCATGATAGGCCAAATGAAGTTTATGAGATCCCATAAGTGTGCTAGACAACATCTGCTAGGCTATTGTTGGGGATAATAATTTGAAATAAATATGTTTTGGCAAAGACTTAATATTTTTAATTTAGTGCCTCTCAAAAAGAGAGGTATGAGAAAGTAATTTCAATTTAATATTATTTAATACATCCCATGTATATTCTTAAAATCAATGAAATTCTTTTCTTCATTAAAAGATGATTTTGTGATTACCTGGACCTTTGGGAAACTTAGCAATTAATGTCAACAGTTATTTATTCTATTGCTGGTTCAGAAATGTCTGTTTATACAAATCAAGAGGGATTTTCAGCAGCTTGAGCCTTCTTTTTCTCTTTAAGATGGCAGAGCCAACGGTTCAAGGACAAAAATTCTAAACTGATTGAGTTACAAATGAACACAGTGTTAATTAAGCTAGGCCATTGTGTTTAAAGTGGAGTCAGTACATTGGAAGTCAGATTTCTCTTGCTGTTTAGTCAAACTGCCTAAGGCTGCACTGCTTCCTTATTAAGTTACTGGCTATAGGGAGATGTCATTGTTTGCTGCTGTAGCTGGGCTTTCTGTTAAAAATCACAGCATGAGGCTTAAACTGCTGCAACCATTATCCAGTGCTAACATGTCACTAAAGGTCTGCTAATAGAACAAGAGGAAAAATATCAATCTTTAATTTTAGAACAGCTGAGTAACCTGTAGCACCTGTTCATTTTCTCTCATCAACCCACTTAAAACAAGACTAGAGTGATCCTTTGATGGGCAAGTGGTAAGATCCTAATACCATTTTTTTCTCTCTTACCAGAGGAAAATTTAGAATTTAAGAGAGATGTAAGAAAAAAAAAAAAAAGGTAAACTATAAATAAATTTCTTTTAAAAAATTATTTAAAGGGTAGGATAATCTATTGTAATCCAATGATGACTAGCTTATTATAAATACATTTTTAAAGGATAGTTTTGCTTAATTTTCTGCAATGCATTTTGTAGATAAAAGCTAATTACTAAGGACATACTATAGTGGTCAAAAGAGCAAGTTTTCTATAGAAAGCAGAAACTCTTTCCAGCTGTAGGTAACAACCAGCTTACATTTACCTACTTAAATATAATAAACAGAATTAGAATTTAGCAGCTGCTAGCTTTCTCTTATGTAGAGCTCAAGGCTCCATCTCAGTAGGAGGCAAGATTAAAGAAGGCATTGTGGCCTGCTCTTAGGAGAGGTGAAAATAAAGTCTGGCTTCTACAAACCTCCATTAGCAACACGAGTTCCCAAGCATTTCCAGTGATGCTAGACCCAGTAGTCCATATCTGGCAAATAAATATATAATAATAAAAGCAACATATAATTTAGTAAACCTTTACAATATCAAAGTATATCTATCTTTTATTTAGTTAAATTACTGTTCTGGGCCAGTTACTTCACTAGGTATTGAGAACATCAAGATGAGTAATAATACATGTATCCTGCTCTCCATCATGAGATTTGCAAGCTATTATCGATCTGCTACATAAAACCTTTTTGCAGAGGTAGTACACATCTAGTTTTTGTTTTTGGTTATTTGCCTAAGGTTACAAGATAAATGGCAGCACAAGGATGAAAAGAAGTCAGTATTCTGACTTTTAATCTAGGGCTTTTTTAAAAAAAAAACACCATATTAAGATGAAGGTACAGTTTTAATGGACACCTTGTGGGATAATACAAGAAAGGAGGAACAATATGGAAGCATTTGATTGAAAAATTAATTCTAATGATGAAAATCCAGAGGCCAGATATACAGGGGTGGGACAAAGTAGGTTTACAATGGCTGGTATGGAAAATAATACAATAATTAATAAATAATAACACAGGAACAAACTCTTTCATGTACTCATGACAGTAAGTTCATGCATCACAGGTTCATGACAGTAAACCTACTTTTGCCCCCACCCTGTATTTTAACTATCTTCAAAAGGAAATGTCAGTAAAGTAACAAATTGTACCTTTTATAGAACGAGTTATCTTTTGTTTGTAGCATTCATTGGCATCTGATCATATTCTCTTGGACTTGCCAATCGGAAATACCTTAGACTGCTAAGAAACACACAACACCTCCCCCCCCACCCCACACACACGTATACCTTTGACCAGTTTCACATCTGCAATGTGACATTTAGCCCTAAAATCTCCTTAGCCCAAAGCTGCTGTTGTCCTTGTCTTGAGCGTTCCAACTTTGAGCATTTTCTTCCATGGTCACTCGTGTGCTGCATCTGTCCTGAGGTTGACTTCAGAGCAGGCTCAGCCTTATTCTGCCACGACCATTTCCATCATCACAAGTACTTGATCTGTTTCACGTTTTATGGAATCGATAAATCTCATCCCTAAAGAGTCCAGCAGGCCTTTGATTCCTGACCTGACATTTGCTAATGCTATTCCTGATGACCTGCCACTACGGATCTGCAGCCCTGCACTCTGTGTTTGACAACACTCATAATATGAATCAATATTCAGCATTCAGTAAGTGAGCTGGGGAGTCATTTCACTGCTGCAAAAGGCAGCATTGCCCCTGGGCAGCTGTCAGAAATGGGTAGTTATTAATAGCCCTCTCTTTTCACTTAGCATAGTCAGTAGGGGTCAGGCATGAAATGATTTAATCAGTTTATGATATCTGTGACAGAGAGCACTTAAAATGTAATCACAAAATTTAGGTAGAAGTGTCCCTGGGCTGTTGTAATGTTTTTCTCACTTAATTTTCCCTAATGCTGATACAGTGCAGTGCACACTGAGAGACTGTCCAGACAACAAAATGACACATGACTTGGTGTTGGTTGCATTTCTCCCTCTGTAAACTTGCCTTTTTAGCAGGATTTTCCACTTTAAAATATAGACTGTAAATCCCTAAGGGTAAGTAAGCTAAATCTCCTGGGTTGGCTTGCCTGGTTGTGCAAAATGTGCCTGGTGTGGAGGGGTCTTGTGGGTGGGGAAAAGAGAACCTGATTGGGCAGATGAGGCTCAAGCTAATAAGTCTCTGATTCCCAAAGAAAATGCAAATGCACTAGAAATAAGGGAACATGATCCAGGTACAAAAACCTCCACTCCAGTATTGGTAATCTTCTTGGGCCATGAGGCAGCCACTTGGAAATTATTTGGGCAGAAGAATAAAAGCTGTTCTAGGCCGATGGTCTGGGAGGACAGTGCCTCAGCAAGGATTGGTCAAGTTGGGAAATCGGGGTTCAGATTAGGTGCAGAGAATGAAATCATTTCAAGTTAATGGTCCTGACTCTGTTGGATGTCATAGTTAGACAAATAAATGCCGCTTCTAGTCCCCGATCTAGAGTTCTCTGTGAATCCAGAGCCTTGAAAGCTCTGCCATGGCCCAAGACCATTTCTCTCTGGGTGCTTTGGTTTGCACTATTCTTTGCTTACTTTTATAAACTAGGAAGCCATGGTCTCACATGGAACCATAAGTCCTAATAACAGGTGTCTCCTGTGATAGGCATGATTCTAAAATGGCCCTCATGAATCCTGGCCCTTGGCGTGCACACACCTTCTCCCAATATTTAGTCAAACACTAACCTAGGTATTGCTGTGTGTGGAAGGATTTTGCAGACATAATTAAGGCCCCATATCAGTTTACCTTCAGGCAGGGAGACTATCTGAGTGGATCTGACCTAATCACATGAGCCCTTTAACACTGGGTCTAGATGTCAGAGACAGGAAGTCAGGTTGAAAGCATGAAAAGGATTTGCTGACTTAAAGACGGAAGGAGCCATATGGCAAGGAATAGGGGTGGCCCCTTAGTGACAACCTGCAAGGAATAGGGGACTTCCGCCCTACAGCAGCAGGAGCTGAGTTATACCAACAACAAGAATGACATGGAAGTGGATTGTCTCCCCCTCAGTGTCTCCAGATGAGAAAGTATGGTCAACACCTTGATTTCAGCCTGTGATGCAGAGAACCCATCCACACTGTGCTGGGCCTCTGACCTACAGAACTTTGAACTAACCAGTGGCTGCTATTTTAAGCTGCTATATTAGTTACGAAGTAATAGAAAACAGATACATCTTTCTTTGGCTCTTGCCTGTTTCACATTAGTTGCCTCCCAGGTCAGAAGAAAACATGATCTCCTTTTTTTGTTTTCACATCCTATGTCCATTCCAAGGTCATCCATTAAGTTCTTTCTGTTAGAGGAAAATGTTCTCAGTTCATTTGCAGAAAGAGATGGTTGCGGTCTTCTGAAGCTAGTGAGTGACTAAGGTTTTCTTACTTTACCAGCTCTGTCCACTTCTTTGGATTCTCTCTGGTGACTAATCACTGAGGCACTCCCCCTCCCCCAGGGGAATTCTCTGCCAGAGTGCTATGATTATAGTTATATATAATCCCCCAAACACTGAAAATGTACATTGAGTGGCAAACATAATTCGCCCCAAGGGAAGAGGAGAATCCTTCTCTCACAGCAGGAAGACTCGTGTTTTATTTTTTCCTGTCAAGTCACCTGCCACAGCCTCTTGAACCACTCATGTATTTTCAACCCATTTCTTGGCAGAGGATTGTTATCCTTGTGTTTAATGGGCTTAACTTAAGAATCTCAAAAGCCTCAAACTCCAGCTAGCCTATTCCTGTGTGATATCTACCAACCCCACCTGATCCTGGGCTTTCATCTTAGAAGGACAGAATGGGTCTTCTTGAACTTCTTGAACTTCAGCCATCCATTTTTGTCCCAGGCTCAGCTCTATGATGTTAAAAGTCATGGTGTTATGTGGAGAGCATCTTTATCCTTCTTTTGCTTATTAACTCTAGATTCTAGGATTTTTAAAATATTAGCGATTCACTCTGATCCACCTGTCTTGGAACGAACATCAAATGGTGGGCAGAGAATGGGGAGGGAAGCTGTGGGGGGAAAAGGGAGTGCATGGGTAATCACATTCACAGAAATGCCTTGCTAAGGAGACAATGTCAGTGCAAAGAACAACAGCATATTCATATATTTTAAGACTGACGTTAAAAGTGTATTTACATAGGAATGCATATATGAAAGTTCCATAAGTGGAGATAGGAAATGTCTTAAATCATTTATGGAATGTCTCCTAGAAAGTCAACATTAAGCTGGGCCCTTGGGAAGACAATGAACACAGAGAGCTTATAGGTACCTCATTCTCTTTTTGTCTATGTCTACACAGTGAATATAGAAGGAAGTCAGCAACCAAATTATATCTGTTGAGCATTTACTCACTGTCTTCTGAACCAAAGGAGTTCTCTAAGAGCTTACAGTATCTGGATAAGTTAAATTCCGTGGTTCCCTCTTTTCCACTTGTCTTATAGTTTGGGAGTAAGCCAACGGTGTATTTATTGCCTCATGCATTGAAGAGGCACCTAACGACTGTTGCAAGATATAAAGGGAATTGTGGATGTTCTATGTCGTCTCTGAATATCTTCACAGGGACCGCCAAGAATGGGGCTTGGGGCTAACGTTTTAAACTACCTATCAGTGAATGTCCAGCTACTTAAATTCCTGTACATAATCTATGACAACTTCAAGACCTGAAAGCCAATTATTTTTAAGGCAGTTTCTTCAGTGTTTTGTTTTGGGAAAAGTTATCTATTCCACCGCTTCATTTATTCCAGGCAGTGTTCCAGGGTTCGAGGCGGAGTACGTGACAGTAATCTCATCACATGATTACTTAGTACTGTTTAATTTGGGGGGCATCTGCAAAATCTTTATTCTCTTTCTTAGATTGTCCTGACAAAGAACCGGATGCAGGGCTTCACACAGTGTCATGCGGTCGGTGGGCATTGCCTGATATGTCACATTAATTGAATCTATAAATTGACTCCAGAAACCTGAGCACAAAGACCTTAAATTCCCATTGTCCAGGTGACTCTAAGCAGTTGGTTCAGGCATAATGTTGGCAGGGTTGGAAGTTCTGAAGGGAATTGTACTTGCTGCCCTTTGTATTCCTCTGGCCATTACCGATGGGCCTTGAAGCTCCCTGGAGTTTTATGCATAAGAAAAAAAGGTGTCCGATTTGCCTTCTTGAGTAGTTTTATCAGGGGCACCTGTGGTCTGTATTTAACATTCAGTTGCAAGAGAGAGTTCTCAACAAAAAGCTGCTGGAACACAGCCAGTCCATTAGCATCGAGGCCATGCTTTCTTCAAAACATCCTGACTGGGCTCTAAACTAAAGAATGCTTTTTAAATGGAAGCAATGGAGTGATTTGTTGAAATTTTATGTCACTATAGATGAATTTGCGTGGCAGAATAGAGATGATTACCAGCACGGTAAACTTGAGGACATCACAGTGAGGCACTGTGCTAAGTGCTTTTGCACGTTCCTGGGAATCACATGATATTGCTCTCACTTTACATAAGAGAAAACTGAGGTCCTACCTTTGTATAAGTATGAAGAACTGTCCATAAAGGTATGTTGGCATTTATATCAGAACTAGATTAACTTTATCAAGACAAAGTGCAATATGGGTTTCTAACCTATAGTGTGGGATATATATTCACAGTGATTTTGTCTATAGTCTCTACTACTTCTGAATATTTTTAATAAAATTCAGAAGAGAAAGTTTTTTTTTTAAAAAAAAACCTCATTTTATTTCTGGCTTTCTCATTAGCAAGCCACAAAAACTGAGCCAAGTCAGTTTGACATTCTATCTAGGGCTTGACATTCTTCTCTAGAATGGAAGATTTTACTTGGTGAGCTTTGCAGTCAATAACAGCTCTAAAATTCTGGAATTGTATGCAATTGGGGTACTTCCACACAAAATACTATAGCAGTGTTCAGAATCTGGTATGAGGTCTGGACATATTTTTCATTTATTGAGCACTTATTATATTTCAGGAACCACACTAAGCAATTTATATACATTATCTTATTTAATTCTTACTACTGTCCTGCTAATATCATTCCAATTCTACAAATGAGGAAATAGATATACAGAGAAGCTAAGTAATTTGTCCAAAGTGGTGATGCAGTTGAGATATGAAAACCAGCCTGTTTGACCATAAAACCTGCCTCTTAACCATTGAGTGATTATTCAGCCATAGAGACAGAGTACATTTATATAGTTTAGGCAGGACATTGTCTCCTGATAGTCATTAGAAAAGTCTACAAAGATTTTAGAAGAAAGAGAAATATTTTAGAAGAAGGAGAGTTGGAAAGAAAGTAAGAGATTTCTCTTTTAAGTGTACATTTTCCTCACCTAGTATTAGGAATATTAATGTATTGTCAATGTTGGTAATATTAGTATTAATATTGAGCTGAAATGGTTGTCATACCTGCCATAAATCTTCAGGCTTACTTGTACCTAGATGATCAAAAATGGTTTTCCATTCTTCATTATTCCTCTGGATAGTACTAAGTGTGGACTGTCTGATGTCTTACAACCATTTCTGTGCCTGTAACAGGCAGGGCTTAGGATGACCATATAATGTATCATACAAATGGGAACACTTTTGAGAGTGAAAAGGGGGTGCTATTAATAATTGTGCTAGAGCAACAGCTTAAACCAGGACTGTCCCAGGCACACCAGGCAGTATGCTAGTCAGTCACTTTGGGTTAAGGAGAATAGGTTTGTGGTTCTTAACCTGGTTGACAGGACAGAGGTTTTCAGATATTTAGCCTAAAATACAAAATTCTCTTTTGGACTTACTAAAATTTAGTAAATATTCATGGCAAACACTTGTTGGGCAATGTCCACGTGCCAAATTCTCCTTGACATATAGTATGCCTGAAGTCAAATGGTGTTTAGCCAAAGAGTTCAAAGTCAGAATGGTCCTTCATTATAGAAATTAAGTACCAGACATGCTATGATTTAAAGTTTTACAGCACATCAAAGTCTTTTGTTGAAAATCTGTAACATCTTCAGCAAATAGCAGACATTATTCAAGTACCTGTATCTGACCAATGCAATACTCCACTGTTGGCACTCTGTTGACCCAGAAGGTCAGATATGCAGTTAGCACACAAACCTCTACTCTGTTCTCTCCTATAAGTGCTATGATTCTGGTGTAACTATACAGAAGTTCTCTTAAAAAATGATAAGTTGACTTTTAACCTCTGCTATATATCATTGTATCCCATTAAAAGGACATAGCATCCTTTTTTTCCAGGGGCGAGACGCAGTTTTTTAAGTTATAAATCACCCTGAAATAAATGTATTCCCTCTCTGTGGCCGACTAGAGTTGGATGGAAAGATACTCAACAGTTGTGTCCTTTTCCTCCCTATTCTAATAAATGATACAACTATTATCATAGCTTGGATGGAGTTTCTAAATTTAAATATAATTTCACACTAAAATACAATAAGTTACCAAATGAAGATATTTTCACGAGTTTAAAACTTAAGACCTCCCTCTTACAAAGTAGCTTTCATCTGCTAGCATATTGGTTACCTGTATAGTTTGGTTGGGTATTCTGGTACTGTAAACCACAAAATCTTAAAAATAGGCTCTGGCCATTAATGTTAAGTGACTTGAAAATAAATAAGTATGGGGAACCTTAAGAAATGGATATATGTTTAATTTTTAAAAAATGTTCGCTTATCCAGCATGACTGTTTTTGCAACCTTATCCATTGAACAAATTTCTAGTGTCTGTGTACTAAGTAGCAGTTACTGGGATAACCATTAGACATTCGAAGACAAAATATAGTTTCTGCCTTCAAGCAATTGACTTTTCTGGAGGAGATGGACAAGAGAGTAGGAAAAGTCAGTAATCCAGTAAGCATTATGATAGAGGTGTGCATTGGGTATTGTGGGAGCGCAGAAATCTTCCTGGTAGTTTAGTAAATGGAAGCTGGACCAGATCACCACCTGGGTTTGAATTCTGACTTTGCCACTGTTGGCTGTATGGCCTTGAACAAATTACTTGACCTTTTTTGTGCTTCTTTTTTTTTTTATTTGTAAAATGAGGGTAAATAATGAGTGAATATTTATAAAGCGCTTAGTACAGTGCCTGCTACATAGTAAGTGCAGCATTGTTGTCTATTAAATAAGTAAAAAAAGAACAGATGAGTAGGAATTAACCAGATGAAACGAGCTTTAGTTGGGGTGGAAGTAGCGGAGATAGAGTAGTTCTAGCAGAGGAAATTGCATTTATAAATGGACTTGACAGTAGTTGTCTTGCAACTACCAAAAAGAGCAGAAAGGGGGCAGCAATGAGAGAAGAAACTGGAGAGGTAGCCAGGAACCATATTATACAGTCTTGTGTAAAAGCCTGGCGATGGTTTGCATTTTCAGTTTCTTGTTTTTATAATATTTACAAGGAAGATAGATTGGAAAGGGAGACCATTCAGAGGCTGTTGACATAGTTCTGATAGAAAATCATTGAGGCCTTACACTAAGGGTATTGGTAGTGGGGTGGAGAGAAAGAGAATTGATTAGAGAGCTGTAAGAAAGTAGTTATTAGGATTTGCTGACTGTTTGAATGTGTGGGATAGAGATGGGACAGGGGTGTCAGATGCAACTCCCAGGTTTCTGGCTTGTTACCAGTAGACAGGTAATGCTTAAGCAGAGATGACAGGAGATAAGAACAAATTAGGGTAGAGGTGGATCAGGACGGTGGGTTTCCTTTTAGGTATTTTGAATGTGTGGAGTCCATAGACAGTTAGAAGAACAGCCGTTGCCTGTTCAGAAGGTCTAGAGGCCAGGAGAGAGGACTCAGCCGGAGACATGAATTTGGGGGTCCTCTTTAAATGCATGTGAGTTGATCGTGGGTGAGATTACATTAAGAAGAGAAATAAAGGAAGAGTAGAATAAAGTTTAGGATAGATTCCTGGGGCTCACTAATTTGAAGGGTGGACAGTAGCATAAAAACATGGGAAACAGACTGAAAAGGAATGCCCAGAGAGGAGGAAAACTGGGAGCAGGTGTTGTCATAGAAACCAAGAGAGGAGCAACTTTCAAGAGGGAGAGAGTGGTCAACCATGTCAAATCCTGCAGAGATGTTGGGTAGGATGAGGACAGAAAAGTGTCCATTGAATTTAACAACAAAGAGGTCATTATTGATTTTGGCCAGAGAGGCTGCCAGGGGGTAATAAGGAGTGGCAGCCAGATTGCAGCGGGTTGAAGAGTGAATGGGAGGAGAGGAAGTCAGGCTTGTCTGTGAAGGAAAATCAAGACACAGGGCAGCGGAAAGGGGAGTGTAGGGTTATGGCTGTCTGTGTCGTAAGTGGCATCTTCATTGAAAAGTGAAAAGACTTAAAAAATAGCTAGACGTTAGGAGGATGTAATTTTACTTCAGGGAGAAAATGTACAGAAAATATCTATCCCACCCCACCCCCTTGATGCAAAAGTTTATCTTTTTTTACTCTTGCTTATGTGGTTTGCTTTGCCTCTTTTCACCGAGGAAATACTTTCTTTATTAATTTTCCAAGTTAAAAAGAGTCATTCATAATTAATGATAATGTGGTTTGTAAGTATTATTTGTCACAGAAATATTCAGTAGAAATGATATTGGTAATAACTGTTGTCTCCTCTTTTTCACATTCATAGCTCTGTTGAAGGACAGATAAAAAGCATTTGGAATGTGTTCAGTTTTGTTTCTGGGGTTTTTGGGGGCTGAGGGAGCTGTGTTCAAATGCGAGTGCATTCCCTCATTTGAGGAAATAAGACCAGCACATGAAACAAATAGGAAGCAATAGTGAACTGTGTTTAATAAGGCACTTAATTGTGGGGTACTGTGAGGGCAATCCTTTTGTTTGCTTGGCAATCCTCTTTTGAAGAAGGGGAATGTTAGGGGTATGGTCGGGGGGTTTGCTCCCGATCTTGAGCTGAACTTCGGGAATACTTTGCACAAGTCATGTAATTTATTTCTGCTTGCTCCCCTTCCCTTCCTTCTTCCATGTATAAAACAGAAACAATAACAATGGTAATAATCTCTTTAGGAAAGGTTGGTGAAAAAATTTCTAAATAATTAACAGAATGGTTGGTACCATATTTCTGAGTCATTGTCCATTGGCTTGTTACCAGCAAGTGATTGATCCCTTTATGGGGAGAGGATTTTTTAAGTGTACTTTCCATTGTTTTCGAGACTTTCCCATTTTATGTTGCTATTTTAAAATTATAAAAGACAGACAGATGCCCTTTATATTTAGTATATAATATCATATTAAGGGAAAATAATATGTTAAGGGATAGGAGGAATTTTAAGCATTACATTAGCCATCACTCTCTGCTTTCTATCAATTCAGGTCCCCCAACCCAACTTAAAATACCTGTTAGCAAGACTCTGACTAGAAATCTTACATGATGAGTTTCTCCTTGAGATAATCAACTGCAGAATTGTCAGTGTGTTAAAGAGCTCTTTTGCACTGTCAAGCTTCCTTGTCACTTGCCAAATTTAGGCTTTGGGATGGGCCAAACTAAATATATGGAAGGATAGAGGGGATGCTTTTATCTACTGTTGTAGCCTCAGAGGATGTTTTCTAAGGCAAAAGTCGACCTTCATTAGACAGGGTTTATTAGAGAGCTGTTGGATTAGAAGCACACCCAGTGGTAGTGTTTTAATTAGGATACAATATTCACAGAATCATGGACTAATAGTGTTGGAAGGGGCTGTGTTAGTCATCTATTCCATCTACTCCTCAGTGCAGTAATCCCTCCTATAAGGATCTTATGGGTGGTTCTATTAATAGGTTAAACTGTTGCAGGTGCGAGAAAGTGTGTATCATGAGTCTATGTGTACCTCTCTGTTAGAATAATACGTTGTTTGTCCTGCTCTCTGAAGCACCACCCTATTTTCACGAGAGTCCTTCAAATATTTAATGACAACTGCCATGGCTTTTCTAAATCTTTATTTCTTTAGACTAAGAATTTCTATTTTGCACAACCACTTATTTTACATGATCTTCAGAATTTTTAGCCCTTTTTCTACCAAATCTGCCATTCATTCAAAAGATGTATCTTGCACAGAGTCTAATATGGCAGACTAATACCTCAGTACATCTGAACCCTCTATCTGCTGACTGATTCCTACTTAAGGAATGGGTGAAAGAGTCTAGCACAGTGCCTGAAATAGTTGATTGGGTTAGAATTTCATACTTTATGGCTATTGGAAATCACCTTATTTTTCGTTTGAACTATTACCAACCTGGTTCTGCTGTAATCTATACATGGTACTTGATTTTTTTAAAGGTAAATAAGGTTTATATTTCTACCTGCCAAATTGCATTTGAATTGGAATAATATTGGCTTTAAACATTTTTTATGCCAATCAAAGTTAATTCAAATTTATATTTATGAGATTATTAACTAACCTTCCTGCTTTGGCTATTGGAAAAATAACCAAAAAGTTGGCCTTTGAAGTCTTTTTCCAAGTTGTAGATAAAATTTTCAAATAGGCTGGATCTAAACACACCATTCTGGGAATTTCTACTAAGGCATGTTGACATCCATCAACTAACATGGCTGCTTGTTCTTGATCTTGTCCATAGGATCTTTCTGGGTCTTAGTTAAATGCCGTCTTGAAATTAAGAGATACTCTGTGGCATTCTTCCAACAACAGTCTGATCGTTCTGTCAAAAAAAGGGGGGGGGGAATGGAATGAGTTTGGCATACTTTCATTTCATTTATTAATATGTAGTTTTGGGGGGAGGGGTTATAGTTATACATTTTGGGGGTTATAATTTTACCTTTAAAAACTCTGAACAAAGCCTGTGCTCATCTCCATTCTCCTGGCACCTCAGGCCCTGTTTTTTGGGATGTCTCAAAATTCCTAATTTTGATTCTGCACGCTCATCCTCAAACTCTTTCAGTATCCTGGAAGGTAGGTCTAAGTTTGCAAGCTTGAATCCACTTGAAATGACTTCATGCTGTTTTCTTACTATCTTCCATCTTAGATGGGCTTTGAGTCTTCCTTTTTGATTCCTTGTTCTACCCTTCCCAGGGAAAAAATTAAAACAGAGCAAAAAAAGGAATTGATCTGTATCGTCTTCTTCCTGTCACCCTTTATTATTACATTGCACACCCCGAACACTGATCCGGTAGCATTCTTGTTTACCTTCTTGTTCCAAACAACCTTATATAATCTTTATCATTTTTTCCTTCTTCTTCCAAACCTCAGCATTCTGGAATTTAGCATAAAAATAAACAGGAAGGCTGAATTCTTGAAAGTTGGTGGTGTTTTTTCAGATCTTTGCACACAGAGGTAGTTTGCTATGCAATGTTGTTTTGTCATATAACAACATGTGCTTATGTGTCGGTGCAGGCATGGGAGTCTATAGCCCGTAACTCTGTTGGTTAAATTAGATGAGGCTAAAAAGGAATTGAAGATTACAAATTATCTCTACTGGCTGTTGAATATTTCATGTCAATTAAACATTTGCAGAACCCAAGTATAGTATTATGATCCACTCATAACCATTACGAGACTGGCACATCTCCATATAGCAATAGCCATTGCTGGTGCTACTGTACTATCCTGGCACGAATAATAATAAACTGGGGTCCCCCTAGACATAATGAACAGTAATATAATTTTGTACTTATTCTCCTAGCATGATGAAGCAGCAAGCTAAATTGAGTTTTTAGATAAATTTTGACATATGGGTCTTATTCCTAAAGAAAAAGCGCTATTGTTGCTCTGGCGTTGTTCCAGAATTCTGTAGAAATCCACATGGTGGCTTATTGTTGTATTACAAAAAGGTACTACAAGTATTTTTTTATGAAAGAGAACAAATTGCTAAGTTCAATTAATCCTTTGCGGCAGATTTTGGGATTTCTTTTCAGTCTGACTGCCGGATCCTATGTGAGCTATTGTTTGACTCACACAGGGGCAGTCTTAAAGGCCTAGGAGCCACAAGGCCACTGTGGGAGCTTCCAGTTGATGGTGGAAGGATCAAGCAGCCTCTTCGTCACAGCAGTGAAATGGGATGTTAACATCATTTTTTTTTAAAAAAAGATCAGCCATAAGAGAGGAGGTTAAGAAGTTATGGCAGAATCTTACCTTTGCGACAGCATGGATGGACCTGGAGCTTATTATGCTAAGTGAAACAAGCCAGTCAGAGAAAGAGAAGTACTGTATGATCTCACGTATATGTGAAAGCTAATGAACAAAATAACCCGACAAACAAAATAGAAACAACGCGTGGATACATGGAACAGACGGACAGCTGCCAGAGGGGGAGAGGGTGGGGGGGACTGGATGAAAGAAGGTGAAGGGATTAGCTAAAGAGGACAGCTGTCAGGGGGAGAGGGTCGGGGGGACTGGATGAAAGAAGGTGAAGGGATTAGCCAAAGAACACATATACATAACACACAGACACAGTGTGGTGATAGCCAGAGGGAAAGGGGGTGTGGGCTTGGTGGAGGTGAGCAAATGGGGGGGGGGAGTGGGGACGGAAAGAGACTTTGCATGGGATGACGGGCACCTGATGCAGTGTGTAGGTAATATATGTTGAGTTGTACACTTGAAACCTGTATGGTATTGTGAACCAATGTCACCCCAATAAATTCAATTACAAAAAGGAAGTTGTGGCAGAATCTAAACAAATCTCGGCTTTTTGACTGACAACCTGAGAACTCCACTTGGCATTTATGAGTAGATGCAGTCTGAGAAATTGTGTAAGGATAGTCAGTTCAAGGGTGCTTTTAATTAAGCAATTTAAGATAAACGGAAAACATACATGTAAAAACATCTCAGTTGACAGGTCTCTTATGCTTATAACAAGGATTTGTAAGTGTGTATTTAAAAGTTGGGCCCTGATTTGTAAATATTTCTCAGGGAGACAAGATTCTAGGGTTAAACATCTAGTGGTAGCAGAAAGCAGAATTGAAGTGTCAGAGGAGAGCCAAAGTCAGAAGCTTGAAGGAGGACTGTTACCATAGGGACCAGTATTCCAGAAGTAAATTCTGCCTATGAGTGTAACAAGTTGACCAAAAGATTCCTATGTGGGTTTGTAAAATATCAAATCTTTTGTATGTGGGTTTATACAGTGTTCTCAGTATGGAATTATTGGGATGATGTAATGGAGGAAGAGCAATTTTCCTGCAGCTCCTTTAGTTGTACTGGCTCAGTCTTGAGTATCCAAAGAACTCTGAGATTGTCCTAATTAACATTAATTCAGCCCTTCTGTCAAGTGTATATGACATATGCAATCCAGCCATCAGTCAGTGGCATATGAAAATGCTCTCCACAGGACCACAGAGCTGTGGGTGACCACTACACGGACATGTTTGCTGAGCAGGAACACTCATATTTCTGCCCTAAGCACTGCACAGAGCAACAGCTGTCAATTGTAATGGAAAAAGTACGTTCATTCAAGAGAGTCTTGAACGTCTTGCTTCTTTCTCATGTAAATTCTTTGTCGTAAATATACAACACACACAGTTTTGAGTAACAGTGTTTAAGCAGGTGCACTGATGGAAGTGGGGTTCCATTTGGAGGAAGCTGAATTTAGGTCTCAGCTTGTTTTCTAGAAGGAAAAGATTGTTGTTAGATAGAGGCAGACATGAGAGGGATGAGAATCGAAAGAAGATAAAAAGAGAGGCCTTCCCATGTCAGGCTTCTTTGTAGTTAATGTGTGTTGTCCTGGCACAACCCTGCTAGTACAACTTTTGACAGAATCCAAAATTTGGGAGCCAAACCAGGCATTAACTGGTTACTTCAACAGCACAGCCATAGAAGCTGTTTTCAAAGTTGATGGTCGCTGCTCTCTGTGGATCTAGAGTTATTCATCCCAGTGTTTATTGGCTGTTTACTTAGCATGGGGGAAACTGGTGAATGAGACACAATACTATTCCTGTCCTCATGAAGTACAAGCAAGACCTGGAAAGGTTAATTGTTTACTTGTACTATGATAAATGTTGCTGTTAGAGCTTATAACAAGGTCTAACTTGCCATGGTGGGCTGGAGAGATCAAGGTATGCATTCTTGAGGAACAGTTAAGCATAAATTTAAAAAATGCATGTGAATTAGAGGCAAAAAAAGAAGTGGGGCACAGTGTTCTGGATAGTGGGAAGAGTGTATGCAAAGTTCCTGAGGCAGGAATGAGCTTGGTATTGAAGAAACAAAAAGTCTAAAATGGCTAGCCTGGTGTAGCTCAGTAGTTGAATGTTGACCTATGAACCAGGAGGTCACGATTCAGTTCCCTTTCAGGGCACTTTGCCTGGGGTGTGGGCTTGATCCCAAGTCGGGGGCATGCAGGAGGCAGCCGATCAGTGATTCTCTCTCATCATTAATGTTTCTCTCCCTCTCTCTCTCCCTCTCCCTTCCTCTCTGAAATCAATAAAAAAATATATTTTAAAAAATTATTTATAAAATGGCCAGCCTGGCTAGAGCAGGTGAGCAAAACAGGAGAGGAAAGAGAAAGAGCCAGACTTCGCAGAACCTCATGGGCTGTGGCAGGGGTTTTGGCCTTTCTCCTAAAAGCGGTGACAAAGCATTGAAGGTGCAAAGCTGGGGGAATGACATGCATAGCCTGGACTTATGAAGAACCCTCTGCTTACAGAATGCACAAATGACAAGGGCTGGAATGGGGTGTGGGCTCTGAGGGGCCCGGGGAGGCCACTGCAGAAGCCCAGAACAGGAAACTGGAGCGAGGGCGAGGGCAGTGGAAGACACAGAAGGGAGAGAAGTGGAAGCACTCAGGATATATTTATAAGGTACAATGGTCAGGTCTTGGCTTAGATGCCATGATGGTGGTTGAAATGCCAGTCTTTAGGGCAGTCTCCAAATTTCACCTGAGTAGTCTGGCCATCTTACTTCAGTTTCTGGATTGTTTATTTAGATTAATGCTAGATTGTTAGAATCCCAGTGTGTGTTCTGGCAGACGCTGCCTCATGAATAAAATTCACACTGTCCCGTTATTTTTATTCATGAAACAGTTGTACCTAGAGATAACTCAATAGGAAAACTATTAATAACTGGTGATAACACCATCTCACTGCTTCAAAATAAATGTTTTTCATTTTCCAAAGTTCTAAGTTCGGTTACTTGCAATATTTCTGTCTACCTGCTAAAGGTCTAAAAGTCAAGATGCAAATATCATATAGGCTTCTTACAGTTTATTATAGGAATGGGAATTTTCTTGGGAGGTATTTTACAACATTTGCATGTGTAGTGAAATGAAATATATTTCTTTCAAATAATTTTGAGTCATTTTCATTTTTCCCTATTTTAAAATGAGTTTAATAACCTTACATTCCCAATCTACACACTATTACTATTATTACTTTCCCTCAGTAGTTCTGTAAAATCCCTTCCAACTCTCAAATTCCATGATTTTCCTGCCTCTCTTCTTATCTCTCATGCCACCTCTTCTCTCTGTTTTCCATTTCTCTCTCTCTGTGGAGGTAGTGGCTGGCATGATCGATGTGGGTTAGAATTGTCAAGGAATGTAGTTATCAAGGGAATCTTGGTCCTCCGTCATTGCCAATCCTCTTTCCTCCATTTCCTCTGTGCATTAGCTTCAAGTGCAGTCATTACTCATTTAGTCCTCAAATAAAATGCTCTTTGTTGCAATGACATTTTCCCCCTGGTATAAGGTAAAACGACACATCAGTCTGATAATGTGAATTTTATAGCAATTGGCAGATTTTATTTGTGTGGGGAATTTTTATAGTTGTTGGTTACCTTTTTTAAAAGTTGCCATTTGGATCAAGGAGGATTTTATTTCTTAAGTAAGATTATTTTTTAAAATCAGATATTAATTTAGAATTGTTTTTCCCCTCTAAATAACAAATTCAGAGATGCTACATGGTTAATTTTTTTCTTTTTAAATTGGATCAGCCCCATATCAGGTATTTTATAAAGCCAGGATAAATGTATTTGAGAGAAAATATCCATCTTATGAGTGATATTTCCCCCAAAAACAATGAGGGCTATTTAAAGGAATATCTGAACTAAAAGTAATCCTAATGATAGATCTAATGCATCAGACCCATTGAGTTCCTTTAAAACTTATTCAATAAATGCCTGATTAATAAGTAATCCTGTTAAATGAATAAAACCCTAGCGTGCCAAATGGAGACATACAAAGCAATCATGATCAGACTTGTTATGGGAAAATGATAGATGAATAAATCTACTGTGCAATTAATTTATGACTGAACTATGATGAACTCCCTGTGGCAATGCTAAATCTGTTAGAGCAATAGATTTATCATCTTCTTTCAAACAATTGAATTCCAGGAATTTAACAAAATACTATACTAAGTCTCCTTGTATCTTATTTATTTACATAGGGGTAGACAGTTCCTTCTGTGCAGTCAGAATTAAGTAAATGTTTATTGTTATTGATACTGACCACAGCTGGAGCAATCCATGGTAGAAACTACTAAGGCCTATAGCTATTCTTATCTGCTTCTATATCTTTGAACTTGATCAAAGTCGCCTAATTTTTTAGATAGTTTGGTGTGAATAATTCTACTTTTTAAAAAGATTAAAAGCAAACCAACACAAACAGGCCACAGGCTGTTTTGAAAACAATCTGTACTACTGTATAATGTGGTTCCACTTAGCTTATAAAAGCACAAATTTGGGGACCATGTTTTAAGAAGATCATCAGAGATTGACAGAATATCAGAGTGCTGCATATTTTATCTTGTAAAGACAGTCTATATTATTTTAGTGTTATTTTATTTTTAGATAGGCACTCGTTGAAACAAAAAATAAAAAATGTTTGGAGCTGAAGGATAGATAATTGGAAGTTGTTGAGTACTTAAATTCAGAGCATGGTGACAAGGTTAAAAGGGACTTTAGGATCAATAACCAAAACTGTTTAATGCAATCTTTCTTTTGTTTTTGGGGAACTAGAGCTGATATTTTAAACCCAGTTCTTTTTACCAATATAACGGGATTTAAGAGAGAAGATCTGAATTAAAAGGTAGATTTGTACAGTAATATAGAAAGATGTGGACTTTAACTAGAAGTTTGTTCTTTTTTTTTTCAGATATAAGAATGGAGACTTTGTAGAGGTGAGGTA
Source organism: Myotis brandtii (assembly GCF_000412655.1). Taxonomy (NCBI): domain Eukaryota; kingdom Metazoa; phylum Chordata; class Mammalia; order Chiroptera; family Vespertilionidae; genus Myotis; species Myotis brandtii. The sequence continues at coordinate 5,042,935 of NW_005357115.1, forward strand.
AAAGAGGAGGAGGGATTTCCTTAAAACATGAGGGAACAAAGAATTTGTTCCATTGGGATAGTATTTGAGGTCAGGTTTTAATAGTGTTTGAGGTCAGTGTTTTAATATGCATTCAATAAACACACAGACTTAGATCAGTGCAAATAAAACTAAAACATTATCCTACTTTAAATTTACTCTGTTCTTTTCACAGTTAGTAGCTAGGCATCATAATTTTTTAAAATTAATATCTGAGTGCAGCAATTTTGTGGAGTCTATTGTAAAGCTTAATAACAAATGAATACAAATACATATATGTAGTATGCTTCATTTGCACTATTTTTCATGATCAATTTGTTCATATAACATTGTTCTAAGGTATTCTTTGATATAATGTTGGTTATAAATAAAAAAGGAATATAAGTTATGGCTCTTGCAGAACTTATACTGAGACATTAACATATAAACATGTTCCTTAGAACATTGTATGGCATGTCAATCATTTATGAACTGTTTTCATGAATTATTGACAAATACTCTGCAATTTAAGAATATTTTACTTTTTATGGTGATAAAATATGCATAACATAAAATTTGCCATTTTCAAGTAAATGGTTCAGTGGCATTTGATACATTCACATTGTTCATCTCCAGTAGATGAGGATGGATGAGATGAAGAACTTAGAGAGGGGAGAGGCAGAAGCAAAAGAAGACAGGGAATCTGAAGTAAAGAGGATAGAAGTTATGGGTTGTGGTGCTCTGTGGCTTGGGAAGCAGTCATCTGCTGAAAATGCAGGGTCAGAGGCAAGTTTGAATGGTGGAGGATACTTACTGTGAAAAAAATAAAATAGAAAGCTTGTTGAATTTCATGAGGATCCAGCATGAATGTGATCACTGATCAAAGGTAATGTGGTTTTGTGACTTACACTGATAGTATTCAACAGCCATAGGAGCAGGTAAGGAGGCTGTGGTTGGTGAGATTACTCGGGTCTGAGGATCAGTGTGTTTGGGTTAGTGAGAGAAGGGAGTCAAGAATAATACTCAGTGCACTGATGAAGCTAGAGAGTGCTTATGATTTGTTTAGAAATAGCCTCACTTGCACAATTTTAAAAATGCAACTCAAAAGGTAGCCATTGACACTTAAGTAGCTCCATATCTTCAATAGTCATCAGAACCAAAACAAAAATATTGCAAAGGACATTCATTCATTCAGTTTCTGTGGAAAGAACACTGGTGTTCAATTCTGGACCTCTTTTCAAGGAGTTTATTTCTAAATATTTACTTTCTTTGACCACTTATTAATACCATTTCTTCAAAGGTATATTCAGATATGAAATACCTTCTTTAAGCATTCTGGTGAAGTGATTCCCCAGAGCAGGCAAATCACTTTGATGCTGGTTGTACCAGGGAAATGCCATGAATTCCCAGATGCTTCTTTAATACAGATGAATTGTAATAAAGTAATGAAACTTCTTGAAGGCCTCCTTTTTTATTATAGCTTTATATAAATTCAGCATATAATGACTGAAAGTAAACATTGTTAAGGATATACAAGAATATAAAGTACTTAACATTTATAAGAGGCCAGTTGTTAAAGAAAGTACTGTTATATAATAATGAGGCTAATAATTTCACATGGAAATAACACTGTATTAGTTTGATGTATTCACACTAACAGTGAACATGATATTTTAAACTTTGCTGTCACATAATTATGCTGTACTTCATGAGATATTATCCTGTCACCTAGATAAACTCTTGAGTGCATATCTGTGATCTTCAGCTTTAGATGGCAGATTGTAACATGTCACTGAGGTATTTTTAAGCGAAGAGGTGGGAAAGCTCCTGGCTGAGTCATAGAGCTGAGGATTTTTTCTTCCCTAAGCTAATACCTGGAGCAAGGCTCTCTAGAATAACACTGGCCTTTAGCAAAGAATTGAAACACCTTTCCTAGTTCTACAGGGCGAATTGGGTAATTGGGTGTAATGTTAGCATTGGAATGAGAAGGTATCTTAGGGTTGTGAATCATGGCCTGTATAAACACTTGTTGCTTAAAAAAAGAAAACATTCAAAGGGAAAGTGAGAGTCAGGAGGATTTGAAGACCAAATAATTCTGTATTAGTCAGCAAACAGTAGCATTGCAACTATGAATAATTATTTGATACAGGCCTCTTAGCTCCTTGACTCTATTACTTACCTGTACTGTTTTAGGGAATATGTTTCTGTAAGGAAAATGAACACATTTTTAAATCTGCATTTAGTGAGTTTAATTTTTAAAGATATGGATTACAAGATTAAAAGCTACAGCACTCTTTTTTTTTCTTGCTCTGATGAAAGGCATCATATGTTTTTTTCTGTATCACAAAAGTAGAATAAGTTCAGACTTTTTTTGTTTGTTTTGTTAATCCTCACCCCAGGATATTTTTTTTCATTGATTTTGTTTGTTTTAATCTTTTTTTGTTGAAGGTATTACATATGTCCCCCCTTTTCCCCTATTAACCACTTCTAGACCGGCCCCGCCCCCATTTATTTTTTAAAGAGAGTGGAAGGGAGGGAGGGAAGGTGAGAGAAGGAGGGAGGGAGGAAGGGAGGGAGGGAGGGAGAGAGAGAGAGAGAGAGAGAGAGAGAGAGAGAGAGAGGTAGATGTGAGGCCATCGGCTGCCTCCCACACGCGCCGCAACCGCAACCGGGGCTGGGGCAGGGATGAACCCCACAACCAGGCATGCGCCCTTGACGCGACCGTTCAGTGCGCGGGCCAACGCTCCAACCACCGGCCGGGGCTCAGTTCAGTTCTTAACGGAGGCTCAACGGCAGAACCGAACCGGTGGCCTCGGTGCAGGGGCTGGAGGCACGGCTCACAGAGGAATCATTAAACGGTCCTCTTTCTGGTCGATGCCAGGGGCCACTCCCACAGGGAGCTGACCATGTGCCAGGTTTTCTTGCCAAATAGCTGAAACTCGCATAGGACGACCTGTTCCCAGAAGCCGTTGTTCGGTCGGATGATGGGCCGGCAGGACTTGGTCCACGTGTGCGTATCCAGTAGGGACACGGTGTGATACTTCACGGGGTAGGCGAGGCGGAGGGCGGCCCGGCTTCACTCTCCGCCCCGTGGATGTAATCGGCGATGGGGTCAAAGAAGTCACAGAGACGTGAGCTGGGGTGCGGGCCGCAGGCCCCTGTGCGTACTGGATGTCCTCATGGCAGGTATTCACCACCTCCACTGAGACGTTGATGACCTGGTTGCCGGGAGCCACCCCACTGCTGATAGACAGGCTGCTGGCGACCCGGGACAGGCCGCCGGCCGAGGGCTGTCGGGGTTGAATCGGGCTGAATCGGGCTGGTACCTGGGGATGCTGTCATCAGGCCGGTGGGTCAGCGGCCAGTGAGGCAGAGAGGCCGCATCTTTCGGCGAGGCCGTGTCCATGGAAAACCGGTTACCCGTCCCACCATCACGCGACCACAGCAGTCCCGGTGGAGAAGTTGGGTCTGCTCAGCGCCCACAGCCCTCGCCACTGGCCCAGCGCCGGGCAGCCTCACAGCAGCGGCCAGGGACAACCCTGCCGCGTCCGGAAAATAAATACACATTAAAGCAACTGGTTACAAAGTGAAAAAGTGGAAGCACTGGTGCACTGGAAGAAATAATGCCTCAAACTTGACTCAGCGGTGGAAGTGAAACCAAGATACAAAGCGACGTCTTGGGCTAAAGTTTGCTCACATTTCAGGAAGTAGGTTGAAGTGACAGTGGGTGATACAAAATAGCAAAATAGACATATTTCTTGCCGTGATGTTTTACAGCTGTCACTGGCCGTGTGTTTTCTTAAACTGATATCAGCTACTATTTATACACTTAGAATTTCTGGTCAGATTTGGGTGGGAGGTTGTGGTACCCACGTATATAAAGTAATGTAATAACGTTCTTTTTGGAACAAATTTGTTACATAAAACGTCAGGTGAGTCATTTTGCTCATGTCAGATATTTGAAAGTAATGGAAAGATGCCAATGCGGAAGCCCAGTAATTCATGCACTGGTGTAATGGAGCAAATGAAATGCAAAGCTCTTGCACAGGTCCAATTTCAGCACCAAACGCTTACCTGTCAGTCAGCAAAATTGTCCCTGAATAAAAATGAACCCTGTCTGAGAGGCAAAGCATTTTAATATACATCACATTCTTTGGCTCTATTTCGAGGTAGAAGCCGCATGGAAAGAGAGAATGCGGCTGAAAAAGACATTTCACAGCAACCCCTGAGCATGCTGAAAATCTTGCTCGCACTGCTGCCCACAAAAGGTTTTGGTTTGCCCTTTCTCTCCTGAGTATTGACAAACTCTTTAGCATTGCTCCCCTCTTCCCCTCGGTATCTCTTATCTACATGGAAAGGCGGCCGATTTACCCCAGACGGGGAGAGATTTGGCCACTCAGGAATGTGGAGACCAAGTTTTAGACAGGTAACTTCATTGCTGTCTGGGTGCAGCTGGGGGATGTTTTTATGAACGTGACAATGTGTGCCGCACAAATCGAAAGTCAGACATACCCTCGTAGAAATGATTATTGTGGCTCAAAGTGACTGCCATTCTTTTGAAAAGGCTTTCATTTTGCAATCGGTTCCCATTTTTCTATATGAGTAAGCACCTTACAGAAATGAGGTGTCCTAGTTTTTTTTTTTTTTTTAGACCCAATTCCTTGTGGTTTTTAAAAAGCAAATGGGAAAGTTAAGAATTTGTATGCTTCAGTGCCCACACACCCAGGGCTTCTTGAACCCTACGTCTAGGAGTCATGATTTGTTCTACCTTTGAAATGTCTGTTTTCCATTTCTGTGTTTTAAGACTCTAAGTACTTATAGGAACCCAAGCAGCTATTGAAAACCAGTAATGACTAGTTCTTCTAAATGTTAATGATTGAGAATGAACTAGCAATCAGGGCTGAAAAATAAAAGAAAATAAAGTGTGCTGTATTAGACACGATCATAATTAAATCAAGCCAAGGTGCTCTATACTTATGACCGTACTAATGCTTGAAAAATTATGAGTACGGGGAAATTTACATAAATCCTCTTTAAATGGTGTATGTGAAAAAGGGAAAGAAAGAAAACCGTGTTCACAGGACTGAATTTATTTTAATCCCCTGGTTCAAGTGGTCCTAGAAATAATCATACTTGTATCAATCTATATTGCATGACTTTTGTAAGATGTGAAAATAGTGTTTTTCACTAAATTGTCACTTATTATTGTTCATTTAGGGCCACTAACGTAGAAAGATTTCTCAGCTACAGTGTCAAAAGAATAGGGACAATTTGATGTTTTCTTTTGATGCTGTTTGTTGATATCTAGACCACTGTAGCTTGATTGCCTAACATTAAACCTATAATAACAGTGCAATCATAGCAGTATCATCATGAACGTCGTTACAATAGAAACAACATTTACACGGCTTCAGAATGGTAATTATCAAACTTTTTTTGTCATGAAGCGCTTATTTGCTAGCATTGATCTGCCCCGGTCAGCTGTTAGCTCTTCTCATCTGAGGTGTATTGATTGTATAATCAGTAGATAGAGGCTGTGGGCAGATGAAATTCAGTGTTGTTGGGCAAATTATCGGCTGCTTGCCTGTTGACCTGGACCCTGCTGGTTATACCTTGGACGCCGGTGGGATTATTACTCATTTCGGTGATCCTACTTTACAATGGAGCACTCTGTATTATTATACAAGATAAATGCCATCCTGCTTGCTGTGGTGGTGGTTGACTACACAAATGTCAGAAAATAGCTTGTCCAGAAACTAGGCAGTACAAGCATGTTTCAGACGAGGTTAAAAAGAGACATTTTCAAAGATTTTACCTTTTCTGTATTTGTCTCTCCATATGAATATAGTGATGAGGAGCCTCTGTGTATCCAGCTGATGATGATAATGAGACCTTACATGTGTATAGCGCTTTATCATGTCCTAAGGGTTGTGACAAGTCAGTTAATATTCTTGTTTTACCAACGGGAATACCGAGGCCTGGATTAAGTTCAGCAAAGGGGCTCAATGAGCCCAAGAGCTAGAAATTAAATCTATTTCCTCTGTGTATAAGTTGAATTTATTATGTCCTATTGCTCTACCTTATTAGGTTATCTGACCTGACCATTTTTATGTGTGTGCTGAAAAATCTAACGTTTCATCCAGCTGGCTTTGTGGGACAAAAGACCTTAATGTGATTTAACTAAATGATTGCATTGGGTGACTTTGGAGACTACTTGAGCCATTAAATATTTATAACATTCCAAAGGCTAAGGTCTAACATGGGACTGTTTTAAGACAAAATTGTTTCATGTAAAATGAACCAAATAAACTGATGATCAAAAATAGACCCAGAGACATAGAAACATGAACAGACTGTTGAACCTCAGAGGGAAGGCAGAGGTGGGTGGGTGGGAAGAGATCAACCAATGAACTTGTATGCTTATATACATAACCCTTGGCAGACAATGGGGTGGTGAGGGACTGGGGGGGAGGGGGGGACAGGAGCGGGCTGGAAGAGGTTAATGGGGGAAAAAGGAGGACCTATGTAATACTTTCAACAAAGATTTTTTAAAAATAAATAAGTTAAAATGAAAAGAGCAGTGTGAATTTCATAGCTGGTAGCTGTTTAAAATCTAGATGTTTCTAGAATGTTTAATGATGTGGGAATATTTTTCAAGGTTATTTCTTTTGCCATTTCTTACTCTCCTTAGTCTGGCTTCTCTTGCAATTTGGAATCTTTCTACTCTTCAAAGGTAACTCCTAGTTTCAGAATTAGCATTGTACCCTAATACCTAGTCTGGGCCTTTCTGACACTATGTGGAAACCTATTTTGATATGAAGTCATCCAAACATGTATTTTTAAAAACCTGGCAATGTTCACAATGGCATATTCACCCTTTCTTTCAAAAAGGGGTGTAAAAAGGGTGTCCTTCACTAACAGTGCAATGCCACAAAAATATTAACATTGTTCAACTGATAACCTGAATCTCCAAATAATACTCTCGATCAGCAGTTCTCAACCTGTGGGTCGCGACCCCTTTGGCGGTCAAACGACCCTTTCACAGGGGTCGCCTAAGACCATCCTGCATATCAGATATTTACATTATGATTCATAACAGTAGCAACATTACAGTTATGAAGTAGCAACGAAAATAATTTTATGGTTGGGTCACAACATGAGGAACTGTATTTAAAGGGCCAGAAGGTTGAGAACCACTGCTCTAGATGAAGGGACACTTACCTATGGTTCTACATCTCTAAATTCTCTCAGTTGTGCCTAGTAAGCTGTCTCAACCACTGAACCATTGTATTATAAAGGTCAGTGGTTACCTGCGCGTTATATTTTAAAGGCATACTCACAGCAAGTAGTTCTATAAGCGAGTCCAGTAGTACCACATTCTTCTTTGGTCTTAAATTTTGCCACTGTTTAATTATGAGTGGGGAATGATTTTTTCCCCCTTGAAAACTATTTCTTATATTCTTAGTTTTAAAAGACCAAATGAATCTGAGAAAGACAAATATCATATGATCTCACTTATTTGTGAAATCTAATGAACAAAATGAATTGACCAACAAAAGACCCGAAGCAGGGAGGCATGGAACAGACTGATATACCTTGATGTGGGGTTGCGGGGGATGAGAAGAGATAAACCAAGGGGTAAAGGTGGGTGAGAAATGGGAGATATCTGTAGTGCTATCAACAATAAAAAATATTATAAATAAAAGACCAAATGACTGATCTCTTGCCTAAAATACTGCAGGAGATAATGGGTGAAGTATGTGACAGTGATATGCAAGGGTGGCCAGAGTTGAGATATTCAGCATTTATATCTCTGTGAGCATAAAAGAAAACAGCTGTGTACTCCTTTAGTCTTACCTAATCTAGGCAAATAGCTAAAAGGTAACCCCCAGTTTCAGAATTTCAAGCCTTTAAAGAGAAGACTTAACTTGTGTGCATATTCCTTTCCTTTATCTATGGCTGCTGAAACACACGCTGAGTACTGAAATATTTAAAAGAAAATAGTTATCTTTTTCAGGTTCTCTCCCCACTCCCTAAAAGCTAAACCACATATAAATACGTATATAGTCATTATTTGTGTATTGATCCTATTGTGCTGTTAGCTCTTCATCTCCTACCTGTTTTAATGTTTCCTTCATTGCTTAATGCTATGTTTTGTATGTAGAAGGAACTTAAATATCTATGAGAATGGACTGGACATTCAGTTAACAAGCATTTATTGATGCCTACTATACATTGAGTGGCCAGATTATTATGACCACCTGACGTTTGTAGGCAAATTAGCTATAATTTTGCGCTGAAGTTGCTAGAGGGCCAGACCATTATAAATAGAGAAGCAGGTTGTTTACCATGACAGTAGAAGTGATTTTTTT
>NW_005357115.1:5052123-5055956 GCF_000412655.1 Myotis brandtii
AGTATTGAAGGCAAAAGGTGGCCCAACAAAGTACTGATGGGGTGGTCATAATAATCTGGCCACTCACGTTCAAATATATCCCACGTTCAAAGGCTGTTAAATTGTGTTGTTTACCCATATCTTCAGAAAAAAAATCACTCTGTCGTAGTAAACAACCTGCTTCCCTATTTATAATGGTCTGGCCCTCTAGCAACTTCAGCACAAAATTATAGCTAATTTGCCTACAAACGTCAGGTGGTCATAATAATCTGGCCACTCAGTGTATAGGAGACATGGTGGGAGATATCAGATATAGCAGTGAGTGAAAAAGACATACACCGTCCCTGCTCTCAATGCTTGTGATGGAAAAGAGATGAAACAGACATAAGAAACTAATTACATATTTCATTGTGTAATGCAATTTTTTACTTTAATATTTTATACTTAAACAAAATTCAACACATTGGGGTTTTCCCAATAAGAAATCAGATCAATTTTATGCTTCTCCAGTACAGGCACTTTTAAATATCAACCTTTAAAATTCTATTGTACTTTTAAAAAATGTTCACTTTTGGTAAGTTTGGTCAAGTTTATATACATACCCATATGTAAGTGTATATCTAAGTATGTAGGTACATCTAAGTATATATGCATATAACTAAGTGTATACATATATGTAAGTGTATACATATATGTGTATGTATGTATGTATGAGTGTTTATGTATATTGGTATATAATCATCACCTCAATCAAGGTATAAGATATTAAAATCACCCAAAAATGGTAACTTTGTACTCTTTCACAGAGTACAGCCCATGACTTCCCTCAGGCCCCTACATTTGTCTTTCCTAGAGTTTTAAAGAAATGACATCATAACGCAGTAGGCAAAAATAGGTTTACAGTTCTCTGTATGGTAAAAGACATGCAGGTTATGATTATTGCAGTAGCTTTATTAACTGTGTTTTGTGCAAATATAAGATCCTGGAGGGCTGGGACTGTGTTTAATTCATCTTTCTTTCTCGGTACATAGGGTCTTGCTTGGCACATAATAGGTCATCAGAGTAACAGAATGGTATGCTGACTAAGTGCTTAGGCTCTGCAGTAAGACAGACAAGGATTTAAATCCCTGCTCTGCTAATTAGCCAGATTTCGTACCTGTTATTTAGTCACTTTGAGCCTCAGTTTCCTTATCTGTAAAATGGAAATAATTGCATTGCCTTACATCATAGGGTTGTTTTGAGGATTAAAAGAGCTAATTGTGATAAAGAATTTAGCAACATGCTTGTTATATAAATTCTCAATAAAAAGAGCTATTATTTTTTTTTAATTTGTAGTTTGTAAAATGTTTCCTTAAGCTGACCTCAGATAATTGCTTAAAAGTTCCTCAGTGATGTTTGTTTATATCTTACTTGAATATTTTATAAAATATCATCTTATCCAATGAGATTATAGATTGGATGCTGCTGCTCCTTAACTTATTGCCCATAGGGTGGGATGAAAGTAGGGGTATTTTTTATTTGTGAGCCGAGGAAATGTACCAGAGGACCTGCGATATTACCTTATATTTACCATATATGAATAATATTGGCCCACATTGAAATCATTTAATTCCCAAATGAAAGTCTGTTATAAAGACAAGCCCTACCTTTAGAACATTGTTTCATTGATAATTTAGGAATAATATTAAATGTTCTCTATGTTGTTGAGTAGAATGCTGAACCCAAATGTGAGACACCAATTTAAAATTAACCTGATATAATGCACTGTGGGGTACTTGTGGAATGCAGCAATAATTTTGAGAATTAAAATTCGAGTCAACAAATATTTATGGTTTTTACACATAAAGCATAGTATTCAGTTCTATAAGGAATAGAAGATAAGCAAGATGGAGTTCCCTCCCTGGAGGTCCTGTGGTCTAAAGCAGGAAATTGGGTATCTGAATGCAATGATAAAAAAAAAAAACAACAACCAGTAAAAAGGTTTGTTGATTAAGTCAAAGCAGTTTTAGTGCCCAGCTTTATAAAAGGGGAGCAAATTATACTTCCTCTAAGCCAGGCAGGTTAATTTTGATATCTTTAAAGATTCTGTGCTAGATGAAATCATTGAACAATCAGTTACCACATAGCAGAGCATGAGCACTGAGTAGTCACTATCTTGGCTTTGCAAAGAGCAAATTGTACCAGATCGATTTAATTTCCTTTTTCAAGAGGTTGACAGTTTATATGGACATTTAGGAAGTAGGATATGTAATTTATCTGAACTTCAGAAAGGATTTTGATTCAGTCACACATGACATTTTAGCACTAACTTGTGTGCATATTAAGCTTTTATTATATAGGATAATTGACCTACTATAAATTGCATATATTTCAAGTGTAATGTATGGTCCAGTCCAGACCATATTCCTGTAGGAAGGGGCCTAACTCACTTACAAGTCACAATTGAAAAATGGTTACTAAGGGCTTAGTATCAACAATGAATCTTGTTTTATAAATGCATACCCCAATGCTGAAGTTATTCTGAACTTCTATCTGTGTCATAGATAAATAATTGAAAATAAACTCGTGTGTTAGCCAAAGAAAACTCTAATACAAGTACTTTGTAAGGTTGTTATAGTTTAAATGAAATGATCTTAAACCATAAAAATGAACCATTATATACTTTATGAAGGGCAAAGGACCAAGTTCAAAATAACATGCTGTGGTCATCATGAGCAGTACTGAAGGGCAATAGAAGATGGGAGCAGCTTGGCCACAAATATGGCAAAAAGACTTGGGAGTCAATAGTGGAACCCAATCCATGTATCCCTGAGCAATAATAGTGCTTTTGTTGATAAGCAACACATAATCTTAGGATGTGTACAAATGAATATGATTTGTAAGCATGAGGACCCCAGAAGTCATCACTCTGCAATTAATCAGTTGTAGTCACAGCTCTCAGACTATGGGCAGTCCTCTGGTTACGTCGGACTTGACGTACGTCGTTTCATGGTTATGTTGCCATCTCCCATTTATTTATTTAAAAAAAAGTTCCATCATTTCGATGTATGTACATATGTGCTTTATGCTTTTTATTATTAATTTACCACAAGTAAAGGTCAGGAATTATCTTTCTTTTAAATGTTTTTTACTGTTTCACTTCATTACTGCTGTGTATGTGCTCCATGTGAGTGCGGTAGGTGTTTATGTAGGTGGATTCCCACTTACGGTGAAAATCGAGTTAAGTTGCGCTGTAGGAACCGATCTCCGACGTAACCCGAGGACCTACTGTAGTGTAATTTTACACTGCAGGGAAGCTAGAGGGTCCAGAGAAAAGCATTCTAAATACATAAGATGATGAATAGATACTTCTTTAAAGTTTAGACTAGAGAAGAGAGGCCACTCTTCAAATTATACAGAAGTATCATTTAATTTCATAGTCATTTATTGAGTAGCAACTATTGTTATCCATTTATGGATTAATTGTTTTCATTTTCACAAGTGAGATATAAAACAGTTGAGTTTAAGTGTAGCAAGAGTTTCGTAAAGGAAGTACTCTTTTACTATTGAGGTAATTGAACATTAAAACATGTTATCAAAAGTTTCTGAAATATGCTTTCTTAAAAGCTGCTTGGCACAGATATTGAAGGTTTTGATTTAGTTTAGTGGTTCCAAAAATCTGACATTGTCAGGATTTCTTGGATAGAATTTGTAAAAACATGACCTTATTGAAGTTCTAGAGGCCTGGTGCACAAATTCATGCACGGGTGGGGTCCCTTAGGATGCCCTGCGGGGATTGGGCCTCAGCTTGTGCCCCCAGGCTCACAGCCCCAGCTCGCGCCCCCTGCCTCGCAGCCCCGCAGCTGTGCAACCCC
>NW_005357115.1:5056149-5067855 GCF_000412655.1 Myotis brandtii
CGCAGTCCCACTCTCATCGGGGCCCATCGGGGCTGGCAGCACCTCCACTGCCGCCCACAGTCAGTGCCGCGTCACCGACGCCCGTCATGTTCCGTGCCACCCCCTGGTGGTCAGCGCACATCATAGCAAGTGGTCGAACTCCCGGTCGAATAATTTGCATATTAAGCTTTTATTATATAGGATAATTGACCTACTATAAATTGCATATATTTCAAGTGTAATGTATGTACCAAAGAAACTATTACCACACTCAAGACAATGAACATATTTATCACACCCTCCCAAATTTTCTCATGTCCCTTGTAGTTCTTCCATCCCTCTCAAGGCAACCGTTATCTGCTTTCTGTCATAGGAGATGAATTTGCATTTTCTAGAATTTTATATAAATAGAAACAAACTGTTTATACTCTTTTTCATCTGGTTTCTTTCACTCAGCATATTTATTTTTAGTTTTGTCCATGTTGTAATGTTTATTTAGTTTAATAGTTTATTTATTTTTTATTACTGAACAGTATTCCATTTATGGATATACACATGTATATATAGGGTGTCCCCAAAAATATATACACATAGTTTGAATAATTATAAAGGCAATGTTTATTAAAATACATTTCATTTTCAAAATTGAGCTATCAGCTGTTAAAGTGTGTATACAGCTTTTTGGGACATCATATATATATATTCATTGATGGACATTTGGGTTGTTCCCATTTTTTGTCGTTACAAATAAAGCTATTATGAACTTTTATATGCAAGCTTTTGTACAGACAAATGCTCTCATTTCTCAAGGGTAAATACTTAGGAGTAGAATGGAGCAGCTCTGATTGGTTGGTGAAGATGTTGATGGGGCCCTAGCTGGTTTGGTTCAGTGGATAGATCATTGGCCTGCAGACTGAAGGGTCCCAGATTTGATTCCAGTCAAGGGCACATGCCTGGGTTGTGGGCTCGATCTCCATAGGGGGCATGCAGGAGGCAGCCAGTCAATGATTCCCTCTCATCATTGATGTTTCTATCTCTCTCTCCCTCTCTGAAATCAATAAAAATATATATATTTTTAAAAAGATGTTGATGAGGATATATATAGATAGCTGCATAGCTCTGATTAGATGGGGAAAGCCTCAGTCCTATTGGTTGATATAGGATTTCAGGAACTCCTTTATAAGGGCTGGCTCAGATGGCAGAAACACAGTGCAAGCAGGCAGGCCAGTGCAGGGACAGGTATTTCAGTGTAGTCTTCTCCCTGTGTAGAAATGGCGCTAGGCTCTGTTTTTGTTTTGTTTTGTTTTTGGAGGATATTTCCTCCATTGATTTTTGGAAAGAGTGGAAGGGAGGGAGATAGAGAAACATCAATGTGAGAGAGACATAGCAATTGGTTGTTTCCTGTTGGCACCCAGCCTGGGGCCGGGGATCAAGCCCTTGACCAGAATCAAACCCACGATCCTTCAGTCTGCAGGCCGACACTCTAACCACTGAGCCAAACCGGCTAGGGCTAGGCTCTGTTTTTTGTTTTGTTTTGTTTTTGTTTTTAGTTTGAGCCCAGTTAGCCACTGGGAGCCCCCTTCAGTAGGTATGTTGTTTCTCAGGGAGTATAATATCTATGTTTGTGAGGGATATTGATATGTAGTTTTCTCATTGTGTCTTTGTCTGGTTTTTGTATCAGATTAATGTTGTTCTTATAAAGTGAGTAAGATAGTTTTCTTGCTTTTCAATTTTCTGGAAAGATTTGAGAAGAATTGCTATTATTTTCTTTCTCAATGTTTGGTAACATTCGCCAATGAAGCCAGCTGGGTCTACTGAATCTCAATCTGTGGGCAAATTTAAAAAGTCTGTGTATAAAAAGATAAAAGAATTTGTATCAAAATCCCCATCTGATTCTGTGGTACATCCACATTTTTGGAAACACTGATTTGATAAAATATGACCTTAAAGTCCAATCCAGTCATCAAACCACCAGGAATGGGGCCGTTCTCAAGAGGCAACAGGACCATTCATGATCAGCCTCTGCACGTCAGCTTTGAACTGTACCAGCATCTTCAAGAACCTTCACTGCTGAACTAGAACTCTCTACCCAGAAAATCCGGGGCAGGAGGCCATTCTGACAGAATGGTAACCAAAGTTTACTTGGTATTTAGTATCATGCATACAGATTCCTTTCTAATTCATAGCTAATAGAAAACCAAACATTTGCTCAAATCTGACATAAGAGGAAAATTTCTAGAGAAAAATTACATTTTTATAAGGAAAATGAGTTATTCCTTAGGAGTGATTAGGCCTTTATTAATGTTTGGGATGATTCAAGTCTTTTTCAATAATTGTGAAATTTCTCCCAATAAAAGTCACCTTAGAAATTGTTTATTATGCATTAGATTCAAGTCAGTACTTTTCTCTTCTGTAGAACAGCTCTCTATCTGGGGGTGTCAGTAGTGGCAATTCCCTAGGTACATGCTAATTGATGGGCTGATTTATCTGTAATATATTTGGTGAACCGTGCTGTGACTATTTTCACAAAGGGCCAACTTTCACACAGATTAGTTAACTAAGTTCCGATCCTAGGAAGATGGTACTAATTTGAGAATAATAGATGTCCATTCACTACCTACATCCATCTACTTGGTTGACTAAGTATAGAATTATTTAAAAAGCCTAATGTCCATAATTCTTTTCAGTAAATCTATAATCAATGCTATTAACCAGTCAGTGAAATCGCCACTGCATATTGGAGGCATGTCACTTTATGGGCACTTTGATCATCCTAATTTTATGTCCCCATAAGAAATCCTATATAATAAAAGCCTAATATGCGAATCAACCAAATGGCAGAACTACTGGTTGCTATGATGCACACTGACCATCAGGAGCCAGACGCTCAACGCAGGAGCTGCCCCCAGCCCGCTGGCCCCAGGACAGCCAAGACAGGTGCGAGTAGGGTACCCTGATCACCCCACCAGTCGCCCCACAGATTGGCCCTGATCGCCGGCCATGCCTAGGGACCCTACCCATGCATGAATATTGTGCACTGGGCTTCTAGTAGAAACATAATATTATGTGGTAGATGTTGTGTAAGTACATGTATTATAATCCTTCTAGCTCAGAGGTTAAACTTTATTTTTATACCATGGCTCCTTTAATATCTGGTGATGCTTATGGATCTTTTCTCAAAAAAATGTTTCAAATGTATTAATAAAATTATAGGAATACAAAAGAAACCAATTACATTAAAATACAGTTATCAAAATATGTTTAAGACACAATTCTGATATATGTGCTTTCTTATTAATACAATAAAATAATCAGATCTAGTTGCAGCTCTAATAACTATTATAATTTTTCATTGACAATGAGCTCCTTAGTGGCATTTTGAAATGACTGCAACAACTATACGGTTACATGAAAATATCATTGTTCAGAGTCTACATTTGTAATAGAAGGAAATGCTAAATTTCAGTTCGTTTAGTAAAAATAACATATTTTTTTCTTTTAAGTTCATGGACCCCCTGAATTCTCTCCAGGAATCCTAAGAACCCCTGCCTACCTTCTGTTCACTTTTAAATTTTTAGTTTTTGAATCACAAAAACTAATTTATGCAAAAATAAATTGTGAAAGAATATGGGAGGAAAAAAATGAAGGTCCAGTTTTCTTGTGGAATTGGCTAAAAGGCTTTATTCAACATTTCGATATACATTTTTTTCATTCCATTACTTCCTGCTGGAATTAGCATTGTCCTCTTCAATGAACCACTAATTGAACAGCCTGACAAGTATGACTTAATCATACAGCACTTCTAATCTTTGAAACCCATTTAGAATGTTAGCACAAAATAGAAATATAATGATATAAGGGAGAGAATTATATACCATAATGAAATTTCAGCTCAGAAGAACCTAATTGGCAGCAACCTTGGGACCCTTAACTCAGAAGTCCTTTGGGTTTTGTCTTAGAAACTTACTTCTGAAAGGCTCTGGGGGCAAAGTGATGGTTAGAGGATATAAGCAAACAAAAAGGAAGAAGCAGGTAAAGTCATGTTTTCAAAATATTACGTTCAGAAGAGTTGCATTCTATCACAGGTGTTCAGTTCATATGCCAACCCTCATATTTGCAAGTTGCTAACTGGCATTGCATGATTAGATTAAGTAATTGCACACGTCAGTAAAAAGCCATAATTACCTAAGAAAAATGTATGCATTTTGTCTGGGTAGGACTTAGGACTCACCCATTTAGCATGTCTTTTAAATTTTGACCAATTATAAATCTGTTAGCAACACAGAGAGTAAAATCCTATATTTTCTGTGGATCCTGACACAGGTGGGTTCTTGAATATTGTTTACTAAACAATTAGCTTTAACATTTAAGATGGACTGGAAAAAACACCTACAGCTTGGGAGAATTGCCTAGCTTATGAGAAGCCTTGGGGACTTTGTTAGAAATTTCGGTTGTTCTCCATTTCTCAAACATGTGACAAAAACTCATAGCTTATTTACAAATTGAAAGTAACACTTCCAAATACCTGACAGCTTTCAGAGCTAGATTATATCTGTCCTTGTCTGAAGGGCTCCAATAACACTATTGTAAGATATTTTCTTCTGACCATCTGGCAGTTCTTAGGAACCAATCTCTCTCAACATTTCATAGCTACTGCACTGGTTACAGCTAATCCTTTCAATGAATGAGCTGGAAAATGTAGATACATCAATATCATATTCTTTTAGAGTCCATTTAATCCATGCCCTATTATTATTTCCTTTAATAGGGCCATTATCTTCTGTGAAAATGAAGAGTAATTTGTCAGAATCATTTTTTAAAATTTAAAGATCAATCTATGTAAATTTTTTTAAAATAAAAGAAACCATAGATTTTTTTTTTAAAAAAGAATCTCGAAAACACTCATTAAAAATCTCAGAAATGGGAATCTGGGGCTTAGATTCCACACATGTCTTGGGTCTTATTTTTCATTCTGGGTTTTAAAACGTCTAGTGTAATAACTGAGCTTGTGTTGGGCTGACAGTATTCCTGAGAAAGAGTGTATGTTAACAGTGGTGTTGAAACCTTAGCAAGGTTGATAAAAGCAACTTGTGTTTGTTTCTCTTTTGTTTGTTTTAAGACACTAAGGAGAGATTCATTCCAGTATGAGAATTTTGTGAATTTTCCTTCAAAACAATTTGGTACTCAATGGACTTTGAATAACTAATGGTTTTTAAATACCTTGCCTTGCAATTTATGAATATATCATGGGAAGTGTTTAAGGTTTTTATTTTAACCTAGGTTTTACTTTAATATTGGTTGAAGACTTTTGTTAGGCTGTTACTTATTTCCACATTCTGAAATTGATATTTATCATTGAATCGAAGTGAAAATAGTGATTGATCCTTTTTTTAGATTGAGTTTTAAGCTGTTCACAGCACTATCTCTAGCTTCACCATTCCACTATAGACCACCACCATCACGAGGTCACATGTTTCACAGAAACATTTTCTCCCCTAGTGTTTTGCACTTTCATATTTAGGCACTTTAACCTGGGCAAGTTTTTCTTACTGTTGTTCACTTAAGACACACACACAAACCCATGTGCTAGGCCAACTCTTCATAGGTTGTAGGATGATATTGATTTGTTATGCCCATAGTTTTTTTGGTATCAAAATTAATTTTCAAAATTTCTATAGAGTTTTATTCTGAAATATCTTTTTATTTTCTCTCAGATGGGGATTAAAATTACCTCAATGTTAAGTAGACTCAGGCAGGAATTTATGGAAGGTTTGGCTGTTAGCTGACTGGATTAGAGTCCCTCCTTTATTGGTATTCTTTTCTTCTTCCAATTTCCAGGTTTCTGTCGTA
The DNA here is from genome assembly GCF_000412655.1 of Myotis brandtii. Taxonomy (NCBI): domain Eukaryota; kingdom Metazoa; phylum Chordata; class Mammalia; order Chiroptera; family Vespertilionidae; genus Myotis; species Myotis brandtii. The sequence continues at coordinate 5,061,979 of NW_005357115.1, forward strand.
GCCTAAATTTAGGGAGGGAATAATGTCTCCAAATTAATTATAATATCTGGCTACATATTTTTTTAAAAATATATTTTTATTGATTTCAGAGAGGAAAGAAGAGGGAGAGAGAGATAGAAACATCAATGATGAAAGAGAGTCATTGATCAGCTGCCTCCTGCATGCCCCCCACGGGGTATCGAGCCCACCCAGGCATGTGCCCCGACCGGAATCGATCCCGGCCCCTTCAGAGCCGACACTCTGTCCACTGAGCCAAACCAGCCAGGGCCTGGCTATATTTTGACACTCTTTGATTGAATATACTGTAAATATCAGCTATGCCATTACTTAAAACAACAACTATAAAACTAGAAGAGATCTCAGGAGGTCACTAGCATAGCTTCCTTTCTCAGAGAGACTGTTTCCAGAAAGAGGAAAGCTATAGTTTCTGTTCTAGCATAGAGTTACTTTTGGTATCAAATACTTCCATGTGATTAAGCCAACTCTTTCTTACTATTCACCAAACTCCATTCTCCTTATTTCATCTCCTCTTATTCTAAAACATTGGGCATCTTTATTTTTTTAAAAAGTTATTTTCAAAATGAGAGAGTTTAAACTCATTATTAAACATTTTCACTATTAATTACTTTTTAATGTTTCCTAAGACAGTTTGGAAAACACACAATGTTAAAAGGAAATTTAAAAATCATCATCCCATGTTCTCTAAGAGCTGGCTGTGCTACGGGAGGCAACACGAACACAGGGCACGAAGCTGGTGGGTGTGTCCCTGTCCCCTCTCAGATGTGAACCTAGGTGTCTTCTGTGGGGCCACAGTGAGGAGTCACTTAGTTAGTGATATAAAAACAGCACATGTTTAGAAACAGGGAACAATGACAGAAAAAAAATATCCTCATCCCATGTCCAGAGTAATAATTTCGCATATGTCCCTTGCTTCTTTTTTCTCTATGTACTTTTTATTTTGTGTTTTACAAAAATAATATACTGCACATACTATTTTACACTTTGCATTTAAAAGATTTATCAGTCAATTTTTATAATATTCTTCTACCCCATTATTTTTAATGACTACATAATATTCCATAGTGTGAATGCACCATATGACCCAACCTGTTCTTCCAACATTTTTATTAAAAAAACAAAACTGCAAAAATGTTAAAATAATGTTACAGTGAACACAAACATAAGGTTCTACAGCTAACATTTTATTATACTTGCTTTATTTACATTTTAATTGAACTAGCCCTCTCTCTACCTATCAGTCCATCTTGTATTTCCAACTAAGTTGTAGACATTAGTGTACTCCTCCCTTCAAGTACTTGAGCATCAGTAACCAGAGTTCAATATTTTCTTATTTTCCTAACCTATATTTTAAAAATCATTTTACTTTTAAATTGTTTTCCAATTTATTGGGTAAAATAATATCCTACATAATAAAAGCCTAATATGCAAATCGAATGAACAGTGGAATGACTGGTGAAATGACCTGTCACTATGATGCGCACTGACCACCAGGGGGCAGATGCTCAACGCAACAGCTGCCCCGAGCCTGCAGGCCCCAACCTGCGAGCAGGCTGTGCCAGGCCAGCCAAGGCAGGTGCCAGTGGAAGGCCCCCGATCACCCCGCTGGTTGCCCCGAAAGATCGGCCCTGATCACTGGCCAGGTCTAGGGACCCAACCCCTACCTGTGCACAAATTTTGTGCACTGGGCCTCTAGTTTATTAATATAATTGAATCAGCTTGATATTACTATGCAACCAAATAACCAAAAATTTAGTGGCTTAATAAGAAACACTTTATTTACTCTTGAATTTGTAGGTTAGCAGTACAGGTTGAGCTCAGCTGAACAATCTTTCTGCTAGCCTCAATGAGATTATTATTTTTTTAAAGAATAGTTTTTATTTTTTATTTTATTGTTGTTGTTAATCCTCACCCGAGGATATTTTTCCATTGATTTTTAGGAAGAGTGGAAGAGAGAGGGAAAGACAGAGAGAAATATGGATGTGAGAAAAACACATCGATTGGTTGCATCCTGCATGAGCACCTACCGTGGCTCAGGCTGGGGAGGAAGGAGCCTGCAACCAAAGTACATGTCCTTGACTAGAATCGAACCCTGGACCCTTTGGTCTGCAGGCCAACACTCTATCCACTGAGCCAAACCGTCTGGGGCCACACTGCGATTATTCATGCGATTATTCATGAGACCAGTCATCTGGCAGCTCTCCTGAGTCCTCTGGAGCAAGATGTCCTCACTTGATAGATTCCTAGAATTGGAGTTACTTTATATAAGTTAGATATACACATACCAAATTATCCTCATTAATTATTTAAAACTAGAGACCCGGTGCATGAAATTCATGTGCTGGGTGGGAGGGTCCCTCAGCCAGGGCTGTGCCCTCTCGCCATCTGGGACCTCTTGCTCCTACGGCCCGCCTGCTTGCTGCTCCTTACTGCTCGGCTTGCTGCTCCTTAGTGCTGCCACGGAGATGGGAGAGGCTCCTGCCACCGCCGCTGCACTCGCCAGCCGTGAGCCCGGCTTCTAGCTAAGCAGCGCTCCCCCTGTGGGAGCGCACTGACCACCAGGGGGCAGCTCCTGCATTGAGCGTCTGCCCCCTGGTCGTCAGTGAGTGTCATAGCGACTGGTTGTTCTGGTTGTTCCGCTGTAATGGTCGCTTAGGCTTTTATTATATAGATGGTTTTCTTCCCTTAGTTTCTCTTTGTATTTTTTTCAATTCAAAGTCATTTTAGTTCAGAATAACTTCTTGAGATGCTTGCTGCATTTATTTTATTGAATATATTGAGTTAGGCATTAAGAATGATACAAGAGAAAGAAATACAAGACATTGTGTTTGTTCTTCAGGAAATTATAATCTAATTGGGAAGATAATACCAACTCTACTTATAAAATAGTCAAATGGATTTATATGGCCTTATATGGTTGTCAAATTGCTTACCTCTTTCCCCCTTTTTGGAAGACAGGCTGGGTTAATTACTTGACATCTAGTAAACATTCAGTAAATAATTATTTAGTGACTACCATTAAATTTCAGAGAAGGGCTGAGTAAAGTTCTCTAGACTAGGGTTTTTGTTAAGGAGGTGGGACTTGATTTAGATCTTGGACTAAAGGTAAAATTTGTTTTTTACTATTTCAAAAGTTTATTTAACAAAAAGTTCAATATGAAAATGTACATGACCCAATTTTTATTTTGTGGTAAAACAGGTGCTGTGGAGAGGGGACATGTGGAAGCAGTTGATTTCTCTTGCGAACGCAGACATTCTCGTTTCAAGGCTTCTAACATGATGATACTATTTCCTTGTATTACCACCATTCCAATATTGTTCTGTCTAGTTGCTATCTCCACACATTCATCTATCCCAAGATTCTTAAAGGGATCAGATCCCCACAATATTCTTTGGACATGTCTATCACCATTTAATTTCAATGATAACTTCTTGTCCAAAAATGTTTTTTAATGAGAGGGTGAGCTTTTGCTCATGGTGTCTACTCAGTGAGCTCACAGATACCTCCAAATGGAATTCTAGAGATACAATTTGATTAGTCTTTTTTTTCTTTTTATTAAATATATTTTTATTGATTTCAGAGAGGAAGGGAGAGGGAGATAGAAACATCAGTGATGAGAGAGAATCATTGAACAGCTGCCTCCTGCACACCCCCCACTGGGGATCAAGCCTGCAACCCAGGCATATACCCTTAACCAGAAACGAACCCATGACCCTTCAGTCAGCAGGCCAACTCTCTATCCTTTGAGCCAAGCCGGCTAGGGTGAGATACAATTTGGATAAGCTAAGGAAAACTGTATAGATTCATATATGGAATCATTTGAAAGTTATTTTATTTTTAATTTCTCAAAAACTTTCTGGTTAGAAATTGCCTTCCTATTTATTACGAGCACAATACTTCTCTGCTGAAATATTTGTTGACCAAGCCCATCAAGGGATGACCAAAGTGCTTTTTTCACTACCACATTTTTATTTCTGACCATCTTTTATAGTACAAAGTGTGACAAGAAGGGAAACAACCAAATTCTCAAATTCAGAAACTCTTATCTGCAAACCCCATGAATTCAAAGTTGGAAGATTTACATCATATTGGGGGAAATATGTTTGGGGGATTTTGTGGGCACAAGCAAGCTTATAAAAGCTCATCTGATTTTTTTTACAATTACTAAAATAAAATATTAATCTCAGCACTCTAAAATGTATATTAAAATAGTTATGAAATTCTGAAGAATTAAAGCTATAAACTTTGAAGGTTCTCTATCATTCTTTTTTTATTTATTTATATTTTTTTATTTTTTATTTTTTTATTTTTATCTCAGCACAAAATGTATATTAAAATAGTTATGAAATTCTGAAGAATTAAAGCTATAAACTTTGAAGGTTCTCTATCATTCTTTTTTTATTATTTTATATTTTTTTTATTTTTTTTTATTTTTATTTTTTATTATTTTTTTATTTTTTATTTATTTTTTATTAAATCTTTATTGTTCAGATTACATTTGTTCCTCTTTTTTTTCCCCCCCATAACTCCCCTCCGCCCTCACTCCCCACCCACTGTCATCCATAGGTGCACGATTTTTGTCCAGTCTCTTCCCGCATCTCCCATTTCCCTTTCCCCCGCAAGAATAGTCAGTCCATTCCCTTTCTATGTCCCTGATTCATTATAATCACCAGTTCATTCTGTACATCAGATTATTTATTCACTTGATTCTTAGATTCACTTGTTGATAGATGCATGTTTGTTGTTCACAATTTGTATCTTTACCTTTTTCTTCTTCCTCCTCTTAAAGGATACCTTTCAGCATTTCGTATAATACTGGTTTAGTGGTGATGAACTCCTTTAGCTTTTCCTTATCTGTGAAGCTCTTTATCTGACCTTCAATTCTGAATGATAGCTTTGCTGGATAAAGTAATCTTGGTTGTAGGTTCTTGCTATTCATCACTTTGAATATTTCTTGCCACTCCCTTCTGGCCTGCAAAGTTTCTGTTGAGAAATCAGCTGACAGTCGTATGGGTATTCCCTTGTAGGTAATTGAGTCTCTTTCTCTTGCTGCTTTTAAGATTCTCTCTTTGTCTTTTGCTCTTGGCATTTTAATTATGATATGTCTTGGTGTGGTCCTCTTTGGATTCCTTTTGTTTGGGGTTCTCTGCGCTTCTTGGACCTGTAAGTCCATTTCTTTCACCAGGTGGGGGAAGTTTTCTGCCATTATTTCTTCAAATAGGTTTTCAATATCTTGCTGTCTCTCATCTTCTGGCACCCCAATTATTCTGATGTTTGTACGCTTGAAGCTGTCCCAGAGGCTCCTTACACTATCTTCGTATTTTCGGATTCTTTTTTCATTTTGCTTTTCCGGTTGGGTGTTTTTTGCTTCTTCGCATTTCAAATCTTTGACTTGATTCTTGCGCTCCTCTGGTCTGCTATTGGGTGTAATATTCTTTATTTCAGAGCGTGTATGCTTAATTTCTAGTTTCTTTATCATAGCATCGAGGGTCTCATTAGTTTTCGTGAAGCTCTCCAAAAGTTTATTGCAAGCCCTCAAAATTGCGTTTTTTAGCTCTATATCCTCCATTTCTGTCATGTTTTTTTGTCTCCGCATTTTTTATGCTTTCTTGGTGCACCCCCTAGTGGTCTTTGTGCGCAGTCTTGTTCTAGTTGAGCCTTGATTGTTGTAGTTAATACTAGAGGGATTTGACCACCAGGCCGACTGGCTGTGTGAATCAGCTGTGTCTGCCGCGGAAAACTTCTGTCCTCTGGGGAGGTGCTAATCTAGCCTTTGCCTGAGGCGATCCGGCAAATGGCTCTGCGCAGGGCTTGGGCGGGGCGGGCTCAACAGGGCGGGCGGAGGGAGCGGTTATAGC
>NW_005357115.1:5067978-5081626 GCF_000412655.1 Myotis brandtii
ATTTTCCACACTGCGCCTCCTCTGAGCCTCGGTATGCTGTTGTCTTTCCTTCTAGTTGAAGAGTCTCTCCCCAGCCAGCCTTCCTGTGGTTCTGGGTGATGTCCGTTCTGTCTTTTAGTTGTATTTTTGAAGTGGTTGTTTGCGGCAGCAATCTCTGGTGTTTACCTATGCCGCCATCTTGGTTTCCTATCATTCTTGATTTCAACTCTATGCTTACAAATTCATTTTGCTTTTGTTGCTGAGGGTGCTCATACAAAAAGATTTTCTTTTTCTTGAGTGTACTTGTTGATCCTCCAGCAAATTTTATGATGCAGAGTTCCTACCATGGTTCCAGAGATAGATAAAACTGGACATATAAGCTATTAGTGGTTCATTGTATGTAACTGATGTGAATGCGTATTCCCCCTCCAACCTCCTATTTCAACAGGTGTTACATTGCCTTAGGTCCCAACTGAGTGCCATTAGTTCCTGACAATCCATCTTCCTCAACCTAAAAGGTAAAGGAGTCCAGTTCCAAGGCTTTGGTGTACTTTTTCCGTTTCCTGTCCCTCTCCCAAGTCATTTGTGGCAGTAATTCTGTTCTCCTCTACTTTATTTCCCTTTTCTTATTTTCTATCCAATTCATTCCTTTCTTATTTATGGGATAGGGAACCTAAAACTCTTGAGGCTGAAGAAGCCATGATTGAAAGTGTAATTAAGTTAAGGGGAACTGAAAGTTGAGAAATCATTATTTCTCGTATCCATACTTGTTATATTTAGTACATATTGCCTTCTTCATACTTGTTATCTTAGCCTAACTCTGCTGCTATTGCTCGAAGCATTTTTGTATAGCCTTTTCAAACTGTAGCGCATTCTCTTGAATATACTTGGTTGTGGCAGATCTCTCTTGAGGGATAAGGTTGTTTTGGAAACAGGTACAGGTTATTTACAAACAATATTGGTGGTTTAAGTGGATGGAATCACATTCCCCAATATGTCTTCATATACGTATACATTCACTTACACAGGAATACTGTAAGGTCTGGAGCTGGGAAAATAGGGTCTTTCCTGATCCCACCAGCTGAGTTGGACAAAACAACCCAGAACTGCCGAGCCACATCCTGCTGGACAATAGCTGCCATCCTGGGACCTACCAGAGCATCCTGTTGTGCTGATGGCCAATAAATAACCACCGGAGACTTCTCAAGATGGCCAGGGTGCAGCTGCACCAACTTCCCGCTCATCAATAACCCGCCACAAGCTACCTCAGATAAACCTGATTGGTCCAACAGCAGCATAAAAAATCTCTGCCAGGCATAGGCGGGTATGACTCCCCCGGCCTGCACCCCCAGACCGTGGGACCTCACCCGAGAGCTTCCAATAAACGCGATATTTCGCTCTTACCCTGCTTGTCTTGGTCAATTTATTGGCTTTGGTCAGATTAAATCTTACATCTCAGATTAAACCTTACATTAAACCTAACAAATACAATTACACATATATAAAGTAATGAGACTACTTAATATTGGTCTATCATTGAAAAAGTATAGTTTCCTAAGGTATTTGTTGTTGTGTTTGTTTAGGCACTACACTTCAGAATTTTAAGAATCAAAAGGTCATAACTAAAAGAAGGCTCAGAGGTTATTTAATAACCTAAGGCAACTAAGAGAGATGAGATAACTCATCTGAGATCTCATGGTTAGTGATTGGGAACTCTTGAGATATTCGTTTCTTTGTCTAGAATCACACATCTTCCTTGTCCTAATTCTCCAACACAAGAGTGAGTTCTGATGTAGTAGAGCCTTGTATGTGGAAGTTCTTAAGAAATCATGATGTTAATGATAGAAAATAGCCACCTTTATCACAGAGCTTCTTTACAATATTTTTAGTAGCTCCAAATTCTATTGATAGGATTATAATAATCTATAAGCAAATTTTCCCTTTCATCAGAAAAATATAAAAGTAAGATTTCTATATGATCATTTGAAGAATTTGAGGCTATACTCAAATACATGAGAATTATTCAAAATAAACTCCACGATCATCAACTTTTGTGTTTTCTGAGTGTTTAAATCTACCATTTCAAGCATATTATAAGATCAGCTAGCTACTTACTTTAAAAAATCTGAATTTTTAAACTAGCCTCTAAAATACTAGCCAAAAGTGATTCCCTTGCTACAATAAACTATGTATCTAAAGTACTTATTTCATAAAATGATTTGGAAAGGAAAACGGCTGGTGAGGAAATTAGATGATAATACATAATCATTCAGAGAAATAGATTGGCTGAAAAAATTGCCTCTCAAGATGACCAATATACTTTTCCATTTAAATAATCAAAAAGATCAGCTTCTCTAACATTTTGAGAATCAAAAGATCTTAGCCTCTGTGATTCCCACTCAATATTGGAAGGGATGGTATGGAACAGTGGTCGGCAAACCGTGGCTCGCCAGCCACGTGGGCTCTTTGGCCCCTTGAGTGTGGCTCTTCCACAAAATACCACGTGCGGGCGTGCACGTACAGTGCGATTGAAACTTCATGGCCCATGCGCAGAAGTTGGTTTTTGGCCTGGGCGAGTCTATTTTGAAGAAGTGGTGTTAGAAGAAGTGGGGGGTGTCGGTCAGTTGGTCGATGGGAGACGCGGCGCAGGCGGGCCGCGGGATACGCAGCGCGGGGGAGGTACATTGTTTTGAGGTACGTTCGCTGAGGTCGACCCCTTCCAACTCTCCCATCCACACTCGTCTCTGCGGCTCGAGAGCCACATGCGGCTCTTTTGCCCCTTGAGTGTGGCTCTTCCTAAGCCTTAGGAGTACCCTAATTAAGTTAATAACAATGTACCTACCTATATAGTTTAAGTTTAAAAAATTTGGCTCTCAAAAGAAATTTCAATTGTTGTACTGTTGATATTTGGCTCTGTTGACTAATGAGTTTGCCGACCACTGGTATAGAATAATGGGGTCCAAAGCTAATCCACAGACTGGTACTAGCCCATGACAAGCAGTCTGTGATAGCACTTCCGTAGTGAAATGAGAAAGAGGAAGATAATGTGGTGAGTTTGTCATAAAGCTAAATATACCCAGCTTTTTATTATTGAAATGTCACTTTTTAAAATGGTAGTGAAAGTTGGAATCCCCAAAATAAAATTTAAAAAGTTGTATCATTCAGGAAATTACAAAAATCTGGGCACCATTGCCTTAGAGGCCATCCAGCTCAATTACCTACTCTTTCAGAATATGAATAAAGTGCCTGTTATAGAACTTCAATTATTTAATAAAAGTGGAATAAATTAATGACACGGTTCTTAATATGACCTCCTCAAGATTACTCTGAGAGACCAGTCTTCTATCGTTCATCATCAGTAGTTTGTTGCAGGTGTTTCTAGGCAGTGATTGTACTGCTTCCCCCCTCCCCCCACCATTTTTATGGCCATCCTGAAGCTTTCACTGAAGCTCAGCCTGCTTATATAGATTCTGAATCATTTGTCGGTATTAGTAGCTCATAATTGCGATGTGTCACACAGCACCTCTTACTGTTCTTATAACAGTTCTGTGGTTTTAAAAAGGTATTTTGGTTCCTTTATCATCAGAGGGAGCATTTTGCCTCAATAGGAAATTCATTCTGTGCAGACAGGCTGCAAATTCTCATGACATGGCAGGCTCATCTGTCAAAGAATGTTTTTTTATTCCCATATTCCTCTTTGATTACGTTCAGAATATGCCCCAGTAATGCTTGATGAGATTATTCTAACTCTTACAAACATTTTCCTCATGTTTTCCATCATTTTCAATAGCATGAAAAGGTTTAATTCACAGAGGAAATAGTAGAGAAGTCTCTATATTTGTCTTTGGAAGGTAATTTTGGGAAGGAGTGTTGAGATATGAAACTCTAAAAATATTTTCAAACTTAGCAGTACCTGTGCTTATTTCCTAACTGGATACTAAGTTGCTCTGGCATGTATCATATTTCCATATGCTATGGGTTCTAGCTGTGAACATTAAAGCTCTAATGATTTACAGAAAAAAGGTATTTTCTGTTTTTATTTTTTGTCAATTCTATTTATAATGTATTAAAAGAACAGGAAATACTATGAATTATTGATACTTTTAAAAGTGAAACGTGGTGTTTATGTACCATAACGAGAAACAAAATAGAAAAATTTTTAGCCATAGTGATTTAAGAGCAGAAATGTATAATTGATGCAATTAGATACCTAATTGGCATTTTAAATGTAGTCTGTATTTGTGGGTATGTAAGTCATTATAATTTGAAAATATCCTGAATGTTTATTCTCTATTTTTTCCAAATTATAGTACTATACTTATGTTTAATACTTAATTTTTTATTTTTAACAACTTTTTATTATAAAACAGTCATAAAAGTAATGACAATAATATGAGCTTAGTATACCCATCAACCCTAGGGATTAGAGAGTTTGGTTCAGTTTTATTCTTATTCTAGAGGCCCAGCACATGAAAATCGTGCCCTGGGGGGGGGGGAGGCGGTCCTCAGCCCGGCCTGCACCCTCTCACAGTCCGGGACTCCTTGGGGGATGTCTGTCTGCTGGCTTAGGCCCGACGACCGGGGATCGGGGCTAAGCTGGCATTCAGACATCCCTCTCGCATTCTGGGGCTCTCGTAGTCCGGGACCCCTTGCTCCTTACCGCTCGCCTGCTCCTGCCACCACCACTGCGCTTGCCAGCTGTGAGCCCGGCTTCTGGCTGAGTGGTGCTCCCCCTGTGAGAGCGCACTGACCACCAGGGGCAGCTCCTGCATTGAGCGTCTGCCCCCTGGTGGTCAGTGTGCATCATAATGACCGGTCGTTCTGCCGTTTGGTCGATTTGCATATTAGGGTTTTATTATATAGGACTAGAGGCCTGTTGCACGAAGAGATTCTTCCGTCTTCTGTCTTCGCAGCTCCGGCTCACCTTCAGTCTTCGCTCCGCCGCTTGGAGCCTACGTATACAAATTAACTGCCGTCTTTGTTGGCGGTTAATTTGCATATCACACTGATTAGCCAATGGGAGGCGTAGCGAAGGTATGGTCAATTACCCTGTTTGTCTATTATTAGATAGGATGTTAGGGTTCTAAAAAATCAGCTACCAAGAATCCCTGAATCTCTGAAATATGTGCAAAATTCTCTATATAAAAGTGTTTTTCAGGCTCTATAGCTTTCAGCAATTTTTCATAGAATTCCCAAATTGTAACTTTATATAGCAACTTCTTTCTCATGAGGTTTTTACATAAATAGATTGTTGAGAGTGGTTTTCTATCTGTTTTCCACTCCCAGCACATCTGAGGGATGTTTGATGATTCCACCAGTAGCAGGGATTCACTACAACAGTAGCCCTCAACTCTCAGGAGGGATGGGGTATGGGTGTGGGAGTGGAGGGTCCAAGAAATAGTGCTAATGGGCAGAGTGAGGAGGAGGCGGTGCAGAAGGGCTAATCTGAGCAAAAGGGGGATGAGCTTAGGGACGGGGGTAGTCCCAGGATATCACCTGAGACTGGGTTTCCATATGATCCTGAAGGCATATTTTGTAGTTAGGCTGAATCCACCTAGAAAGTGTATACTTAGGTATTTTTGGGAGAATATGGACAAACTTTGACTAAAATTAATGGTGGAAAATGAAGAAAGTGCAAAGTAAGTTACACTACCCCTAGTAGATTTGCTTTTAACATGTGGGCTCTGAAGGACCTGTAATGAGGAGTTTAAATTCTCTTCTTTAGCCCAGTAAACCTGGGTACCTTTCAAATAACGCGACACCTTTAATATTACCACTTACAATTTTTAAAGCACTTTATTTTACCCTTATGCACAAGAATTGTGTTTGAACACTAATAGGGAGCTATTGTCATTAAAATGATCAAAGAAGAAAGTTAATTCCTGGGAATGGTCATTCATGAAATAGAATAACCAGACTATTTTGCCACTTTAAAGGGGGACTAGCTATCAACATATGCTATCAATAAAATTTTCCAGAAAATTTCTAATCTCTCCCTGCCAATCAATAAGTCCTCAGCCCGGCCTGCACCCTCTCACAGTCCGGGACTCCTTGGGGGATGTCTGTCTGCTGGCTTAGGCCCGATCCCCGGGGATCGGGGCTAAGCTGGCATTCAGACATCCCTCTCGCATTCTGGGGCTCTCGTAGTCCGGGACCCCTTGCTCCTTACCGCTCGCCTGCTCCTGCCACCACCACTGCGCTTGCCAGCTGTGAGCCCGGCTTCTGGCTGAGTGGTGCTCCCCCTGTGAGAGCGCACTGACCACCAGGGGCAGCTCCTGCATTGAGCGTCTGCCCCCTGGTGGTCAGTGCGCATCATAATGACCGGTCGTTCTGCCGTTTGGTCGATTTGCATATTAGGGTTTTATTATATAGGACTAGAGGCCTGTTGCACGAAGAGATTCTTCCGTCTTCTGTCTTCGCAGCTCCGGCTCACCTTCAGTCTTCGCTCCGCCGCTTGGAGCCTACGTATACAAATTAACTGCCGTCTTTGTTGGCGGTTAATTTGCATATCACACTGATTAGCCAATGGGAGGCGTAGCGAAGGTATGGTCAATTACCCTGTTTGTCTATTATTAGATAGGATGTTAGGGTTCTAAAAAATCAGCTACCAAGAATCCCTGAATCTCTGAAATATGTGCAAAATTCTCTATATAAAAGTGTTTTTCAGGCTCTATAGCTTTCAGCAATTTTTCATAGAATTCCCAAATTGTAACTTTATATAGCAACTTCTTTCTCATGAGGTTTTTACATAAATAGATTGTTGAGAGTGGTTTTCTATCTGTTTTCCACTCCCAGCACATCTGAGGGATGTTTGATGATTCCACCAGTAGCAGGGATTCACTACAACAGTAGCCCTCAACTCTCAGGAGGGATGGGGTATGGGTGTGGGAGTGGAGGGTCCAAGAAATAGTGCTAATGGGCAGAGTGAGGAGGAGGCGGTGCAGAAGGGCTAATCTGAGCAAAAGGGGGATGAGCTTAGGGACGGGGGTAGTCCCAGGATATCACCTGAGACTGGGTTTCCATATGATCCTGAAGGCATATTTTGTAGTTAGGCTGAATCCACCTAGAAAGTGTATACTTAGGTATTTTTGGGAGAATATGGACAAACTTTGACTAAAATTAATGGTGGAAAATGAAGAAAGTGCAAAGTAAGTTACACTACCCCTAGTAGATTTGCTTTTAACATGTGGGCTCTGAAGGACCTGTAATGAGGAGTTTAAATTCTCTTCTTTAGCCCAGTAAACCTGGGTACCTTTCAAATAACGCGACACCTTTAATATTACCACTTACAATTTTTAAAGCACTTTATTTTACCCTTATGCACAAGAATTGTGTTTGAACACTAATAGGGAGCTATTGTCATTAAAATGATCAAAGAAGAAAGTTAATTCCTGGGAATGGTCATTCATGAAATAGAATAACCAGACTATTTTGCCACTTTAAAGGGGGACTAGCTATCAACATATGCTATCAATAAAATTTTCCAGAAAATTTCTAATCTCTCCCTGCCAATCAATAAAGATAGCATCACCTTCAGCACCATAGTTCTAGCTGTCAGGAATGATGTATTTATTGACCGAAGGCGGTACTTGTAAAAAGCAGAGAGGAGAGTTAACTTTGAGGAAGTACTAATTGTGGAACTTTAGTAGTAGTAATTTCATGCTACTCTGAAGAGCATCACAATTACAAATATATCCTTACTTTTAGGACCAAATGCCTATTTGGTAGTTACATAACTGAAAGTACAGCACAGTACTTTATTAGTTCTCAGTATAATAAATTCCATGAATAGATGGCTTACTTGCCACTGGACCAGACCATCAAAAAATCAGTAACATTGGCCAAATGCAGAGGAAAGATCGACTCAGGAGTTTAAATTCCAAGTTAATTAAGGAACATGTTTATTGCAATGACAGACCTCGGATGTGCTATGAAAACTCATTGAATTAATTACTAGTAAGACTATTTTAAATATTGTTGACCTCATTTTTCAACCTTTCTCCTTTTTTTCTATCTCCTCCCTGCCCCCACCATTAACATCACTGGCTTTTAAAACCTAAATAAAGATTTCTCTAAATATGACTAGGTCTTTGCCAACCTAATATCCCGGCTGCTTGCATAGAAATTTCTTCTATGTACATTATGTGGCAATAGGGGTAATGGTGAAAAGAAAAAGTTGGTTGGGTATAAAAATATAAGGAATCCATGGTTCTTCTTTTAAATTTACACAATATTTCAATGAGCATATTTGGGAGCAATATAATGTATCTGACATTATTTTTGGTAATATAGCAGGGTCACTGTCGTGAAATTTTAACGCATGCATTTGTTTTTTGTTTGTTTAATTAGTATTAGAGGGTCTACTCTGTGCAGTGTGGTCAGCTTGTAGACAGCAGAACAAGCATATCAGTTGTTAAAATATTGAAATATTTCTATACTAGTTGGGAAATAGCACTGCTCTGGGAGTCATACCCCACCTTCCATGCTCTGGAAGTCCGAGACCCTCTTCCAGAAACCTTGAGATCTCGCGATGATCCAGCAAATAAAAGGAAAATGAAGGGCACAGCAGAAGGTCTTCTGGACCCTAATCGAGTGCCAAGGCCAGCATCATTCTGATTGGTCAGGACCCCGTGCTGCAGCAGGTGTTAAAATATTTAATAGTGAAGTCCCCGTTGGCTGCAAAGCACTGTGCTTAACTCACTGGAAAACAAAAAGGTGAATAAGTCACATCCCTGTTCTCAAGGAGCTCACAGGTGAATCAGCAGTGATCATTCTAATAATGGCTGACACTCACTGAGCACTTACTAGGAACCTAAGCACTGTTCCAAGTATGTTTTATGTGTCATCTCATTAACCCTTAGGAGTTTATTTTCTCTCTTTCACAGATGAAAACACTGAGGCGCAGAGGGAGTAAGTGAGTTTCCGAGGTTATACAGACAATAAGCGGTGGGGCCGTAATACACATCAGGCCGAGGCCTGGGAAGATGCGTGTGGAATTCTAATCTGTGCCTAATTTCCAGGTACATCTAAGAGACATACCAGAGAACAAAACAGACCAAACTCTCTGCCATCATGGAGCCCACATTCTTATGAGCAAGATAACCAGAAAACAAATGAATAAAATGTAAAGTGTAGCAGGTGGCGAAGAGTGCAGCACAGGAAAACCAAGCGGGGGAGGGCACGGGGTCTGCTGGAGGGGGGCAGCATAGCTGGCAATTTTACAGGGAGGTCAGGAAAAGCTTCGGGGAGGAGACAGTTGAATGAAGTGCCGAAGCCATGAAAGGAACAAGCCCTGTGACGCTCTAGAGCAGCGGTTCTCAACCTGTGGGTCGCGACCCCTTTGGCGGTCGAACGACCCTTTCACAGGGGTCGCCTAAGACCATCCTGCATATCAGATATTTACATTACGATTCATAACAGTAGCAACATTACAGTTATGAAGTAGCAACGGAAGTAATTTTATGGTTGGGTCACAACATGAGGAACTGTATTTAAAGGGCCAGAAGGTTGAGAACCACTGCGAGTCTAGCGTGAAAGAATATTCCAGGCAGGAAGAATACCAAATGAAAACTCCCTGAGCTGAACGTCACTGGCACGTTCATAGAACAGCAGGGGCACAGCAGTAGGAGACTGATGCGCAAAAGAAATCGGGGCAAATTGTTGGTGTATGTGGAGTCCTACTGAGACATGATTCTGGAGAGGGATGCGGAGACCAGATTATACGGGTTCTTGCAAACCAATTTAATGAGCTTGATTTTACCTTGATGGCCCTGCGGGACCGTTGAAGAACCAAGGATGGCGGTGACAGATCTGGCTGCCATATGGGGAATGAATTAGAGAGAGTAAGCCCAAAGTCAGAGAGACCTTTCAGGCCGGGAGAAGAGCAGGAATCAAGGTAAAAGGTGACTTAGCACCTGAACTAGAGCGGTGGCCGGCCAAGGAAAAGTTGAAACGTAGACAGATTGTGAGTGATTTAGAAGGAAAAGAGTCACTAGAACTTGGTGATTGCTTACATGTGGTAACCGAAAGAGGGTGAAGATTCCAGCGAATTCCAAGGTTTCTGCCTTGGATAGCTGGATGGATGATGATGCCATTCACTGAGAAAGATCAAGTTCTGGAGGTACGTAGGTGAGATGATGAAAATGGGTTGGGGCATAGCACGTTTTAGAGGCAATGCGCATAGTCCGAGCAGGGTACACATATACCTGAAAGATGATAATGTCCACTTTTGTTCTTGTTGGGATTTTAAAGTGCTGTAAAGTGTTTTTTATAAACATGTCCTAAGATGCCTACTCACATACCAACTTATTTTAGACCTGTACAAAAATTGCATTTATCTGCAGACAGTTGTTCCCCATGGAAGAAGAGCTCTAGTGACTGCTTGTTCCTTTGTTGTCTCTAATTCTAATGTTTTAAATCCCACTTTTTTTTTTTTACTCTTGTTAGATGACTTAAAAGCTTTTCTATCACAAGCCATATGTGTACTAATAGGACAACCTTCAACAATATTTTTTTTTGATTCAGCAGAAAGGTGATCGTTTCTTGATCACAAGCCATAATATTTCTTGTGCTCAGCTCAACCTCATTATAACTGTACATTTGAGCAAACTAAGATATCCTCTGAAATGAGTCACCTCATCCCAGGGTTCAACTGACATGAAGAATTACCTTATTTTAGTCAGGAAGCCTTAATTAGATTAGGCTGGCCTTTCTGGACTTTATATGTTGCTACATATTCGAGTTAAAAACCTTGATCTATGCATATCACACAAATCAAGAGAAAACAAATGAAAGCAGGAATGAACCCATGTTTCTGTATGCGGCTGCTTTGATGAAGACATTTCAAATAGAAACTGGAAAACCGGAAGCACAAAACTAAGGAGATAATAGCCAGTGGAGGGGAGAAGTGATTAATTCAGATCAGGAAAAGGCTGCAGAGTTCAAA
Source organism: Myotis brandtii (assembly GCF_000412655.1). NCBI lineage: Eukaryota > Metazoa > Chordata > Mammalia > Chiroptera > Vespertilionidae > Myotis > Myotis brandtii. Next base: position 5,078,903 of record NW_005357115.1, read on the forward strand.
GAGACTCTGATGAAATTATTAGGGGCTGTTGGAGATACAATCCATATCTCCCTGTCACATATGTCCTATGTGATAGTACCGTGAATGTCATGGGAGGAAATTAATGCCTTGCAAAATAAACATGTTTAAACTTTATGGAAAATACCCACACGAGAGAATGATATACATACATTCAGAGAAGGGCGCCTTCATCTCCTCAGGGAAATTCATTTGCTACGTGGTGAGAGCAGCTGACAATCGGGAACCTCGAAGTCATGTTCTAGCAGAAACTTTTGTTAATATTGACCCATAATTGTAGCTCTGCAGAAGTTTTAAAAATAATCTTATTCTATTTACATACTGTCCTTCGTATTATGATATTCTATGATAATGCATCTCTGTTATTGTTGGACTGCAAACAAAACACATCCTAAACATACACCCCTTAGACAAGAGAAAAGGCCTGATCTATGCTATTTTCTGCTCTTGGAATAAAGTACAAAAGAATTACACAATTTGATTTTTCTTTAAAAATCCTCAATTAAATGTTAAATTCTTTTGGAATTCTTTATTAAAATTTTATAAAATTATTTTATTAAAATTCTGAAGGAGTTTTAATCATCAAGATGAAAGACTTGAGTATGGAATGTAAATATAAATATTTTTTACTTTTCCCCAGTAATTTATATAGCTCCCTGAGCTCACTGAACTATATCCCTTAATTTTGAAGTTACCTGGAGTTCAGCCTTGTCTCAACCTGACCTAATGTATGTGGGTGGGTGAGGAAAACCACTTAAATACGAAGTGTTGTGACTTTAAAGAATAGAATGCATTTTCTTGAATGAGCATTCATGATTTTTTCTGCAGAAAGGTAGATGACATAGGACAATGGATTACTTTGTTTTGGTTGAGGATTAAATTAATGTTACAATACCAATGCTTGGTCTGTACACAGGCAACAAATAATAAGTGTGCGGTTCTGAAATGCAAAAGTGGGGTAAAGGTGGCTTATACTAGTATAAGAACCAAATATAGCAGAGACATACACATATCAAACTTTCTCCAGACATCAAGAAAGTATATCTGAGCCCGTTTTTTAAATTTCCATTCCTGTTTCTCCCATGTAATGCTTGATATACACTTTTAATAGTTGAACTGCTTTTAATGGATGAATTTTCATTTAAAAGTACAAAAAGATGTTCTCTGCTTCAAGCAGCAGGTGTGTTTTTAATCTTTAATAGGTCACCTTCCCAAGTGCAAGCAGGCAAGCTGTTATTGATCAAAGAGGTTTTGTTGGGTAGCTCTCAGATTATTGAGTGACAAACTTTATTGAATTTGACTTAACAGAAGTCAGAAGGCAGCTGAAGCATAAGAGCTTGCACTGCCATCAGAGTCATTTCACGACAGCCAGGGAGCAAAGCTCAGAGATGGATACTGAGCTCTTTGCTGGCCCTTGGAGATTAACTGAACAGCCTTCCTACCAATTCCCAAGCCTGTCAGCAGAACCAATTAGATTTTCAACCGGTAGACAAGAAGGGTGGCACTTGGGGACCTTTTTGCTTTAGGTCGAAGGCTTTTCAGACTGCGATGAGATGACATTGATGATGACACGTTGAGCATTGGTTGGTTTTAAGACAAGTTAAATTAGCAGTCTTGAAATGATTCCAACTGTCTCCTGACTTCTCACTGTTGCCATATTCAGTGGATCCTGTCAGGAGCAAGTTGATGACTTAATAGTCTTTCTTGAGTGGATTTGAGCACTTTGGCTGTGTGTTTATGTGTAGTTGTCATGCTTAAAATATTCATATGAAGGTTTGAAATATTTATTTGAAGGCACCTTCTGCAGAGTTCAGCAGTTAGGCTCTCGGTGCTTCTACCTGCTCTTTATTTTATTTTATTTTTTGCTGCTCCAAGCAGTTATTTTGCACAACTACCTTTTATTCTGTTTCATATATAATTGATGACAGTGTTTCATGTAGTTATTGATCATTTCTTTCATGATAAAGTTAAAGAGCATTTTTGACAGCCTGCTTCTCTCCCAGACGAGTGAAAATTCAGATCTACTTCCTCTCCTATTAGTTTGGGAGCCCTGGGGATTAGGAAAGGTGCCACTGCTTTCACACCATGACCTTTTATCCCAGAAGACCGAGGCAGCTCTGAATGGAAGGGATGTAAATACAAGGATGGAAATATGATGTAATACTAATGCAATTAATCTTGTCTTAAATAATGAGAAGCTTTATTTTTGATGCTGAAAAAGTTATAGAGGATACTTGTTTGAGGTATTAAAAAATCCTAATACTCACATCTCCATTTGCACTTAAAGATTAATGAACAGTCTTAATATCTACTAACCTTAGGAAACTGTTATGGAGTGTACTTCTACATTCTATAAATCTTTGAGATTTCTAATTTAAAGTTTTTTATATTAAAAGTTACCTGGCATAGAACTCATTTACAATAATTTGCAATTCGTTGTACCTAACTCTTCTACATTTTTATACATGAGGATGATTTTAACTGAGATAGTGGAAAGGAGGGAAAGAGGGAAAGAGAGAGAAACAGCAGTGTGTGAGAGACACAACGATTGGTTACCTCCTGCACACGCCTTGACAAGGGCTGGGGATGGGACCTGCAACCCAGGTACGTGCCCTTGACCTAACACTCTACCCACTGAGCAAACAGCTAGGGCTAGCTGATTATATTTGTGTAGGTGTATACATATGCATCTGCAAACACATATGT
>NW_005357115.1:5081665-5106484 GCF_000412655.1 Myotis brandtii
TTGTAACAGAGTTCTATAATTTCTGGTGCTAATACATGGTAATCTCTGATCCCTCAAAAAGGGTGAAAATGAAAATATTTTACATGTAAAATAATTTTTTTCAGGGTACTAGAAAGTATTCTTTTGCTGAACTGGACTTAAAACTTTGTACCTTGCACCTTGGTGACCTATAGTGGTTATATCCTTTTTGTAGACCTTGATTTACAAATGAGGTATCTTTGATGTATATTCTTAACATTGATTTGGAAATCTGACCTTATGGTTTATATGTATACATTGCTCCGGATAGCAATTATAATATGTAGGAAATAAATCTTTTAACATCAGCTCATGTTTTCAAATGAATTCTCCTCGATACTTTTAAAGATAAACCATGTTTGGTCAGAACCCCATGTAATCATCACCCAGCCCTAACAAGCAACAAACCACTGCCTATCTTGCCCATCAAAATGCCTATTCACTGCTTCTCCTGTATTATTTTGAAGTAAATCCAAGATAATGTAATTCCATCCATAAATATTTTAGTATCTAACGAAGGATGACATAATCACAATACCATTAACACCTCTAAAAAGATTTAACAATAATTCCTCAGCATCATCGAAGATAGATGTCATTCGTTACTGTTATCCAGAATTACCAATCCTTAAAAATTAGATACATTGCTTTCCTTTTTTCTAAAGGCACTCACATTTTCCTCCTCAAAGCTATTTTCATATCATCCTTTGTTGCTTATTTTTGACTTCTCCTGCCCACTGAGTTAAGCATTTCAATAGCACTCTCATCAGTACCTTTAAAACTTTCATCCCTTGACCTTCTTTTGTGCTTACTCATCTAATCACCAACCACATATAAAGCTAACAGTGGTTTTCTCTACTCCTGGACTACTCACTGCTGCGGAAGGAAAATGCATAGCTGTTGATGGCCCCATTACTCACATTTATGATTTCCAGCGTCAAGTGGCCCCTTGGTACCACCTGGTGGTCATTTTCCTCATTCCCCACAGGAGCTATTGCAAATTCATACCTCTCCCCTCAGTTCCCCAACCTTGCCGCTAGCGGCTAGCCAATATCAGCAGCTTGATAGATGACTTGGACTTCTAGTTCTCTAAGAAAGGACAATAGTCATGAGTTATTTCAAATTTCCTTTCTTTCTACTAACTTAAATGTATCTTTACTCACCTTTAATTCGTATCCTTGTCTCAAAAGAAGATTCCTTCTTCCAGCAAGGTTACTGTTTAAGGCCTAGGACTCTGAAGTCAGATTGCCTGGTTTAGAATTCAGGCTCTACCCTTTCTTTGCTGTGTGTCCTTGAGCAAATTATTCAACTCTCTGTACTTCAGTTTCTCCATCTGTAAAATGAGAATTATAATATTTCTTACCTTTACGATTGCAAAGAGGATTAAGTGACTTATTATATGTTAAGTTCTTTTTAAAATGTATATATTGTTATTGATTTCAGAAAGGAAGGGAGAAGGAGAGAGCGATAGAAACATCAATGAAGAGAGAGAATCATTGACCAGCTATCTCCTGCACGCCCCCTACTGGGGATTGAGCCCACAACACAGGCACGTGCCCTTGACCAGAATCGAACCTGGGACCCTTCAGTCCATGGGCCGACGTGGCTAGGGCTGTATGTTAAGTTCTAATAACAAAACCTAGCACATAAGAAATCACAATATATAAAGTAGTTATTGTTATCTTTCCAAGGCTCCAGCTTTGTTCCTGATTGTGATAAGTAGCATAAGGAAATGAACAGGGGATGTTTCTTTGCATAGGGCAGTGGTCGGCAAACTCATTAGTTAACAGAGCCAAATATCAACAGTACAATGATTGAAATTTCTTTTGAGAGCCAAATTTTTTAAATTTAAACTATATAGGTAGGTACATTGTTATTAACCTACCTATATAGTTTAAGTACTGTTTATATTTGGCGCCTCCCCTGTGCTGCGTATCCCGCGGCCCCGCTGCGCCGCGTCTCCCGTTGCCTGACCGACCGACACCCCCAACTTCTAATAACGCCACTTCTTCAAAATAGACTCGCCCAGGCCAAAAACCGACTTCTGCACATGGGCCACGAAGTTTCAATCGCACTGTATGTGCATGCCCGCATGTGGTATTTTGTGGAAGAGCCACACTCAAGGGGCCAAAGAGCCGCATGTGGCTCGCGAGCTGCGGTTTGCTGACCACTGGCATAGGGTGATCTGGGAAGACTTCTCTGGGGAAGTGACATTTGAGCTGGGATCTAAAGGAGGAGAATAGGCTTGACAAGTGAAAAGCTGGGGAAACATGTTCTAGGCCAGCGGTTCTCAACCTGTGGGTCGTGACCCCTTTGCGGTCGAACGACCCTTTCACCGGGGTCGCCTAAGACCAACCTGCATATCAGATATTTACGTTATGGTTCATAACAGTAGCAACATTACAGTTATGAAGTAGCAACGAAAATAATTTTATGGTTGGGTCACAACATGAGGAACTGTATTTAAAGGGCCAGAAGGTTAAGAACCACTGTATCTAGGCAGAGGAAACTAGTGCAAAGGCCCTGAAAGAAGGAAAGTGTTCTGTTTGAGAAATGAAAGGAAATTAGTTAAGGCTGAAGTATAGCAGAAAGGGTGAAAATAGCTGAAGATGGAGTTTGGAACATGGCTGGGACCAGCATCATAGAGAATCCCAGTTGGCTACCATCAAGGGTGTGGCTTTTATCCTAAGTGAAGGGGAACTTGGATAGTTTTAATGAGAGGAACAGTATGATCTAATTTATATCTTATGAAGATTCCTCTTTTTGCTTTATGGAGAATAGATTGTTAGAAGAGCAAGAATAGAGTGGGGAGAAGTTGATTAAAAATTATTGCATTATTCTAATTGAGAGATAATGGTGATTTGGATTGTGGTGGTAGAATTAGTAATGGTGTGAAATAGATGAATTCAGGATAAAATTTGGAAATAAAAGGCCAGACAAGGTGATGGGGGGATGATGAAGGAGAGGTAAGAATCAAGTATGACTTCCAAGTTATTGGCTTGAACAATAGGGTGGATGGTGGGGTTATTTATATATCACTAGAGGCCTGGTGCATGACATTTGTGCACCGGGGGGTGTGGGATCCCCTTAGCCTGACCTTCACCCTCTCCAATCTGGGAGCCCTTGGATGTCTTCTGACTGCTGAGGGGGGTCCCGCTGTGCTCGCCAGCCATCAGCCCAGCTTGTGGCTGAGCTGCACTCCCCTTGTGGGAGCGCACTGACCACCAGGGGGCAGCTCCTGTGTTGACCATCTGCCCCCTGGTGGTCAGTGCACGTCATAGTGACTGGTCGTTCTGCCATTTGGTCAATTTGCATATTACCTTTTTATTATATAGGATTCTCTAGTGAAGTCCACAAATTCCAGACAGACAAAGATAAGGAGTAATCCAAGATAAACTATAAAGTCAGTCACTTTAAACTATAAAGTTTCAAAATGGCCTTGGTTTCTCATTCCTCATAGTATAATAGATGGCAAGGAAAACGTTCACTTATTTGTGGCTAATGCTTTTATTAACTTTAAAAAATCCACTTTATAAAGGTACAGTTAATTTGGATAAGATGCATCTATTTAAATTCTACATTTCTATTAGTTTTAATAAATGTAACTACTACTCAAGTCAAGTTATAAAATGTTTCTCTTATTCCAAAAAGTTACCTCATGTCCCTTTGTGGTCAACATCCCAGCCCAGTCCTAGGAAACTACAGATCAGGGTATTATCACTCCAGACTAGTTTAGCCTATTCTAGAATTCTGTATAAGTGGAATTGCATAGTATGCAATCTTTTATGGGCACCTTTTCATTGCTTTTCAAGATTCATCATTATTGTTGTGTATCAGTAATTCAGTCTTCTTTATTTTGGAGCAGTATTCCATTGTATGCATATACTACTACAATTTGCTCATCTATTCACTTATTAGTAAACAATTGGATTATTTCTAGTTTGAGGCTATTGTGAATAAAGCTGTTAGGAACACTTGTGTACAGGATCTTTTATGTACATAAGTTTTCATTATTTTTGGATAAATGCCTACGAGTAGAATTACTGGGTCATATGTATGGTGTATTTTAATATTTTAAGAAATTGCCAAATTGTTTTCCAAAGTGTTTGTACCATTTACCATTCCTGCTGGCAGTGTCTGAGATTCAGTTGCTTCACATCCTCAGCAACACTTGGTTAGTCGCTTAAATTTTAGCCACCATAGTGGTTATGTAATGTTAACTTATAATGAATTTAATTTGCATTTCCCTAATGATTGAATATCTTCTCATGTGTTTGTTGGCCATTTGTAAGTCTTCTTTTATGAAATATAAAGATTCTGTTTAAATTTTTGTGCAGTTTTTAATGGAATTTATATGCCTTCTCTTTAATGAGTTGCAATAATTATTTATGTAACCTGGAAATAAGTCCTTTGTTAGATATATGTATTGCAAATATGTCCCAAACTGTGGCTTGCCTCTTCATTTTCTTAATAATGCTTTTTTGAAAAGTTTTTAATTTTTGATGGAAGTCGAAAATTCCTTCTTCTTCTTCTTCTTCTTCTTCTTCTTCTTCTTCATCTTCATCTTCATCTTCTTCATTTTATGGCTAGTGCCTTTTATGTCTTAACAAATTTTTTCTCACACCAACATCATGAAGATTATTCTCTTATGTTTTCATCTGGAAGTTTTAAATTTTTGGCTTTTCTGTTTTGGAATATTATACATTTGGATTTCATTTTTAATATGTAAATGTGTACAAAAATCATTTGAAATAATCTAATTTTGGTCTCTTTTTCTCTAAAATAGTTTTGGATATTTTAAGGTCCTTTGCATTTCATATCTATACTAGAGGCCTGATGCATGAAATTCATGCAGGAGTAGGCCTTCCTTCCCCCAGCTGCCGGCACTGGCTTCCCTCTGGCCCCCAGGACCTGGGCTTCCCTCCGGCTGCTGGCAGGCACCCGGGACCCAGGCTTCCCTCACAGCCCCAGCTTCGTCCGGAAGGTTATCTGGTCTAATTAGCATATTACACTTTTATTATTATAGATTAGAGTCAGCTTGGCAATATTTACCAGAAAAAAGTATGCTGCTATTTTTAATTGGAATTGCATTGAATCCATAAATTTAGAGAGAATTCACATCTTAATATTATTGAATCTTATCCATAATCATTTTATATCACTCCATTTAATTTTTTTAAATTGCCATCAGTAATGTTTTCTAGTTTTCAATAAATAGGTCTTGCACATCAACCCTGACATGCATACTTATTCCTATTATTTGTGTTTTTTAATGCTATTGTTAACGGTATTGTAGTTTTATTTTCCAGTTATTTATTGCTAACATATAGAAATACAATTGATTTTTGTATATTGACCTCAAATACTGTGGCTTTGCTAAACTCACTTATTAATCTAATAACATTTTTGAAGATTTCAAATGATTTTTTTGTACACACATAAAAAGGAAGAATAGAGAAAGTTTTACTTTATCCTTTCTAGTCTGTATGACTTGATTTCTTTTTCTTAACTTTTATTGCATTGGCCAGGACATCCAGTGAACACTGAATAAAGGTATTGAGAGTGGTTATATTTGTCTTGTTTCTGATCTTAGAGGAAACCATTTAGTCTTTCACCACTAATTATGATGTTAAGTATAGGGTTTATTGTAGATGTCCTTTATCAATATCCTTCTATTTCTAGTTTGTTGAGAAATTTTGTCATGAATGTGTGTTGAATTTTGTCAAAATATCTTCCTGCATTTTTTTAGACAATTGTGTGGTTTTATTATTATTTTTTGTTGTTAATATGGTAAATTACATTTTATTTTCTAATGTTAATCTAACTTTTTATTTCTGGCCTAGTTTTTTTTTGTGGAAAAGTTTTTATTTACAGATTAAGTTAAATCCAGAAGGTACTTCAGATTTTTAATTTCTTCTTGTGTCAGTTTGATAATTTATGCCTTTCAAGGAATTTGTCTTTACACTTGACTCTTCAGCAAATTACTTTTTGGTTCTCCTGCATTATACCCATAAGTGTAGAAATAAGAACTGGACATACTAGGCAAAGCTGGACCACGGAAGCAAAACTAGGTAGTATTGGCAGTCCCAGAATCAGTGGTACAGGCTAGTAGGCAACCTGGAGATGGGACAGCTTCTCACCCAGACAGAGTGAGAAGCCATGTGGATGAGGTCAGTAACCAGAAAGTCAGAATTAGGACCCAGGAGAGCTACAAGAGTTTGGAGAATGGATGCAAAGACCCAGACCCAAGGAAAGCCTGAATGACTTGAAGAGGTGGCTGTTGCCCTGGCTGGTGTGGCTCAGTGGTTGGAATGTCAGCTTGTGTGCCACAAGGTCTTGGGTTAAATTCCTGGTCAAGGCCATATACCTGGATTGCAGATTCAATCCCTGTCCCCAACCAGCCAATGTATCTCACATTGATGTTTCTCTTTCTCTCTCTCTCTCTCTCTCTCTCTCTCTCTCTCTCTCTCTCTTCCTCTTTCCCCTCTCTTCCACTCTCTCTACAAACCAATAGAAAAAAATATCCTCACTCCTCAGGTGAAGATTAAAAAATAAGAGGCAGCTTGCTTTGGTCCAGCAGAGTCTCTGTGCAACCACTGAGGCAGGCTGTGTAGGTGGAGCCTAGAACCTGAATATAGTGGGACATGAAAAATCTAAAAGAACAATGTGGAAGCAGAGCCCCAAATTTATTCTCTTGAAACATTTCTATGGCTTATTTCTGAGCTCTTAACAATTCTATTTATGGTTTTAAACAATATGTAGAGCCCCAAATTTATCCTCTTGTTGAAACATTTCTATGGCTTATTTCTGAGCTCTCAACAAGTCTACTTATAGTTTTAAAAAATGTGAAGAATAAATAAGGAGTTTTTCCTAAATTATATGAGCATGTATTGACCATATCCTTCTCTACACACTTCCTATATAGTTTAAGAGCAAAGATATACAGACTTCCTTTTCGAATTGGAAAACCATGTTCAGAAAGCTTGTGTATCAGCTAGGAAAGAATTCTGTTTCCCTTTTCAGACTTTTTTCCAACTTTGATTTTGTTTCCTGCCTAAATAATTGTTGAGGCAAATGTGTCTACCTCTGACTCCACTTCACCTAACCTACTTCAGACAACTGAGGAAGCATCATCTCTCTCCAGAAATGGAAGCCAAGAACATTTCCCATTATGAGTTGGCCAGGCAGTAGATAGAAGAGCATGCCAAGTCGACAGGCGTTGTGGTCGGTTAGAAGGAAAAGTCAAGGCTGGCGGGTGTTCGCTAGAACCAAAATGGGCCAAGGCCAGGGGCACCTGTAGGGTGGTGAATGGCAGTCATCTCGCTGTCATTCATTTCTTAGTTCTGATTATTGTAAAATACTGTTAGTTCAGAATGTGTTTGCTTAAGTCATTTCAGCAGCAACGCTTTCCTCCAGGAGGCAATTAGGTCTTCTTCATTTTACAGCTCCTGCGTAATAGTTGAGAAAACTGTAATTGCAAAAGCAAGCGCAGATAAACAACAGATTATCATATTAAAGTCCTGATTAGCCTGTCAGAAGACATTTTTTCACTGAATGCTTTTTGGTTTTTTATTACTCATTTTAAAAAAAAAATCTGAATTTTCCCATTGTTAGTTTAGTTTTAAAGAAATCACGCAGGTCTCCATTTTTATTAGGAAACTAGTCTTTTCTTTACCCCCCTCCACATGTTACTAAAATAGCAAATTTCCCTTTAAAAATTTAAAAATATATGTAAGCTGTTTTAATTCCTTTCCTGAGCTATCCAATGGCTTCTTTACCTTAAAGTGTATCAGAAAAGGTGGGCCTTTTCCTACTTCAGATTTGATTGCAGTGTTGAGAAGCCCATTAGTAATCCTAAACCCAGAATGGCAGTGGTTATTGAAAATAATACTGTCTCACATTTATTTACAGTTTCTTTTGTATTTGAGAAGCCACCATATGAAAGTATTCTTAAATTTACATTTGTATTTCTGTGTTTGTATGTGAAACTGTATAGTATACTTTCACAGTTTATGGTTTCATCTTCTGGAAAGGAGAAACTCTGTCTTTGACATATATTTCTCTCTTTCAGCATTCAAGGCAGTGTTATGAAAGTTAGGCTGTCAGTCAATATTGTTTAATTTCTATTTGAAGTAGGGTGTTCCCCCCCTCCCAAGATTTGAGGAGAAAACATGAAATCTGTTTTCTCCCGCCCTGCATGGCCCCATGAAATCTAAAAGACTGTCTTTCTTCACTTGCAGTCATTATTACAGGAGAAAAACGGGAAGAAAGAAACTAAAGTTACTTTAGTGTGTCATGGGAAGTGACTGAGAAGCCTAACATCCTGCCATCTGCTTCATATGAAAACTTTCCTGATGAGAATTCAAGGCAAGTCACTGTGTGCTCTTCTAGTTCCCCATAGAGTGTCCATTAATCTTTCAGATGGAGCCACAGCCTCTCTCAGGGGAAAGGAACTACTCCTCTAAAATAAAAGTGTAGGTACAATATAATTTGTGATTGTTTTTTATTTTATTAAAAAACTAGAGGCCCGGTGCACGAATTCGTGCACCAGTGGGGTCCCTCAGCCTGGCCTGCGGGATCAGGCTGAAACTGGCTCTCCGACATCCCCTGAGGGGTCCCGGATTTCGAGAGGGTGCAGGCCAGGCCAAGGGACCCCACCAGTGCGCAGGAGGTTGGCCAGCCAGGGAGGGCCTGTGGGAGGGCTCTAGGGTGTATCCAGCCCATCTCACTCAGTCCCGATTGGCTGGATCCCAGCAGCAAGCTAACCTACCAATCAGAGCGTCTGCCCCCTGGTGTTCAGTGCACATCATGGTGAGTGGTTGAGCGTCCTTAGCATATCATTAGCATATTACGCTTTGATTGGTTGAATGGACGACCAGACACTTAGCATATTAGGCTCTTATTATATAGGATTGTGTGGCCTCTTAGGGCAGGTCCTCTCAAGAAGACTGTTGTGTGGTCCATGAGAAAAGTAGAGGAGTAGGAGATATGTTCTGCTTCTTTCAGTGCCAGGGGATTAATCGCCCTGCCATTTTCTGACCTCTGCCTCATCCAGCACATGCGGTCAGTAGCAGAAGCCTGGGACAGCCAGTTTTGCTTTCTTACCTAGCAGAGGGGTAGAAAGAGCACATATGTAGTCACTGGCAAGACAATGCCCTCAAGTGGAGAAGATTACCTCTGGGTTGTCTGAACTGTCAAGTTAGCTCCCCAGACAGTTTGTTCCATAGCAGGTTTGACCTTTTCATTACATCCTGAATTACAGTTATTTGGCTTTTTGACATGGGGAAAACAAGACATGAGAATGTGAACCAAGACTGGTTCTTTGATATTTAAGGAATATGCCAATCAAAATTAAATAGTCTGGGTATAATAACAAAGCCAACTTGGAATATGAACAAAGCTAATTCAGGTGAAGATATCTGACTAAAGTGACTGACTAGTTGGTGGTTAAACTGTTCATTTATTATGTTCCTCTGACCTTCCAGAGTGTTTCTGTGATGGCCGTGGGAAGTACTAGATCAGGGGGTCCTCAAACTACGGCCCGCGGGCCACATGCAAATACAAATATTGTATTTGTTCCCGTTTTGTTTTTTTACTTCAAAATAAGATATGTGCAGTGTGCATAGGAATTTGTTCATAGTTTTTTTTTTAAACTATAGTCCGGCCCTCCAACCGTCTGAGGAACAGTGAACTGGCCCCCTATTTAAAAAGTTTGAGGACCCCTGTACTAGATGATGGTTTGCTCATTGCACAAACAGCAATACCATCTTTCAGACTTCCCAGGGGTTTTATTCAGTTCTTGTGGACAGGTTCGCATAGTGGTTAAGAGCACAGATGCCGGAGCTAGGCCTTATGCGTTTAAATCACAACTCTGCTACTTTCTAACTGGGTAAATTGGCGCAAATCACTTAATATCTGTGCTTCAGTTTCATCATCCATAAAATGGGAATAATTGTGATACCTACTTCACAAGGTTGTAATGGGTTATAATAAATGACTTGATAAATAAAAAGCACTTAGAATAGTGCCAGGAACACAAAAGGACTCCGCAAATGTAGCTATAGCAGTGTTAGGCTTAATCTATGACACTCAGGTCATTAAGATACCTTTCAACACCAGCTCTTGCCTTCTATGGTTGGATATTTGGATATTGATGACATCCTAAAGCCCCCTGTTCAACTATACCCTGTTCGGTTAATCCTGTGTGGGGAAGGCAGGTCACCCAAATGTAAGCTTAGTTTTTTTCCATTTGTAGTCAATCAACCCTCAATAATCCAAATGAAGATTACCCACTTTGAGGACTATCCACGGAGGTGTTTCAATTCTGGGCTATTTTATTCTATTCAACCTATTTCTAAGGACGTCTCATTTAATAGAAGTTGATTGGGTGCTGTGGGAAGAGAAGTTAATTGTATGATTTACAGATTCCAGGGTAACTTAAAAGCTTATAATACATTTGTAAATATTTACTAGTAGGATTGATTTGTATTTTGAATAATCTGAAAAGCTACCCCTTGCCCCAACTCAGCTGGCCCAGGGAATGCATGTGATTTGTTGCTGTCCTGGCTTTTTGCCCTGTGGGAGGCATCCACCTAGTACCCAGCCAGCACCCATTTCCCTCCTGTTTGAAATCTGAGCTTTCCTTGGGGAATGCAAATCCCCCCACTTAATACCTGTGTTTTGAATATTCACATTAAACAACAGACAATTTAAAAATCATTTACTATTGATGTGTCATCAAACAGACAATATGACTATATGACTATCAATAACGTGACTTTTGGTAAAATGGAATAGAAGTAGTACTTCGAAGAGAACTATCATAAGCGAATATTTTTTAAACATCATTTGTAACAATGTAATACAAAGAAATATCTCCTAGTATTCTGTTCCCCTATTATGGAGAATAATGCTTTAAAAGTTACCAATCTGAATATCTGAGAGCCTGAGCCCCTTGCCCCCAGGTGCAAAATGTAAATACACATTGGGTTGCACATGATTTAAGAGCATGGGCTTTGGGGTTATGTTGCCTGGCTTCATATCCCGGCTTTGCCACTCCCTAGCTCCATGACTTGTACAAGTTACCTAATCACTACAGACCTCAGGTTCCTCCTACAAAAAAATGGAGATCTATCCTCATAAAAGTTTTGTGATAATTAAATGACAATATAAGTGAAGCATACCATACAGTGCCTGAATCTTAGAAAAAGTTGCTGCTGCTGCTGCTGCTACTATTACTGCTACTCATGAAGCCATTATTCAGTTCGTGTTTTTGTCCCTAGTAGAATCACTAAGAGTACTGTGTGGAGAGCATAGTTTGCTCCTGGGATATTAATATTGAAAAGGTTAGAGATATTTCCAAGCTTCTCTTAAAATCTCCTTGTTAGTCTGTCGGCCATGGATTTTCCCCAAACCTTTTTGTCCTTCTGAACATGTCCCGCGGATGCCACCTCCTGGAGTCATGAGTTCCATGAGCCTATTCTGTGTGGTATAAACCTGACATAGTGACCAAGGCCCACTTGTTCCAGCTTCGTGGAGTGGTACCTCCCTCCCTCCTTTTGTTATAGATTTGGTGAGCGTATCATGTTTGATCTTCTCCAACACATTGATACTGACTTTTTAAAATCTCAGTGCCCCCTTTATCTCACACAATTTGTCTTCTACCCCTAAGTAATGGTATGAAAACATAAACATCTTTTGAAATGCCAGCTTTTCCCTCAGTAAGATCGCATTTAAGAATAAAACAATAGTTATTTCTAGCATCATTTCTATTTTTTCTAGGTGCTAGCAGAGTAATTCATGCTTCCTATGTTCGTTTTCTAATGTTGATCCTTTCTAAGCTCCTGCGAAAGAATTATAGAGGAAGATGGTCTCCTGAGCCCATTCAGTCTGGCTCCTTGCCTGGGCCTCATGGCTTTCCCTGCACTAGGAGCAGCAGTCATCCCAGCTGAGATGATAGCATAGCCCTTGTCTGGCAAAAACAACCAGAAGACTCAAACGCATACATCTGCTCATCACTTACTGTTCTGGTTATATGGTCAAGTTTTGTTGTTCTGAATTTTTGTAATATGATATTTTTATTTGATCCCAGGCATGAATTAGGCTTTAGAATAGAAATACCATCCCTGCGCCAATATTAACTCCCACCTTTCTGGAAACTACTGAGCTATCCTCACCATCTTGGCATCCAGCATCCTGAAATTTGCGTGAAAGACTGCACTGGCCTAGTCTTGTGTGGTTTCAGACCTCTTACTATAGTCGTCTGTGTTTTATCATAAAGACATGGTAGTATGGTAATGATACAATATTTTGTGTATTTCTGCCTCCTATGCAAAAATAATTAATGGAAAATACTCATAAGGGAAGATAGTTTTATGTTGGCTAAAAATCATGTGGAGTGCCAGTCTGAATAATGCCATGGGTGGTATAGCTAGGCCTCAGGAATAGATGAGAACAAACCTAAAGGATAAGCAAAGAACGGGCAGAGAGAAAATGAGGGTGTACAGGGAATGGAGGCTCATCTGGTGGAAAGGAATAAAGTGCCCTTTGAATGGTCTCAAGTGCTTTCTAGTGGCATTGGTGGCATAGGCAGCTGTGTTGAGTCTAAACTGAGTGTCTTCCTGATCTCCACCTTGGGCTGAAAAGGGTACAGGTCTTTTATACACATCTATATATATAAAAGCCTAAGCAATCGTTCGACCGGTAGCCATGATACACACAGACCACCAGGGGGCAGATGCTCAATGCACAGGCATGGAAACATGGAACAGACTGATGAATCTCAGAGGGAAGGAGGGAGGGGGGAGGGCGGGAAGAGGTTAATCAAAGATCTTATATGCATGCTAGAGGCCCTGTGCACAGATTTATGTACCAGTGGGGTCCCTCAGCCTGGCCTGCGTGGATCAGGCCGAAACCAGCCATCCGACATCCCCCGAGGGGTCCTGGATTGCAAGAGGGCACAGAATCTGTACACCGGGCCTCTAGTTTAGGATAATTTAGAAAATGAGTGTTATCTAGGCATTTGAAAAGAAAACTGGTCATCAGGAAGTGTTCTTTCTTCTTCCCTGCATTGTGTGTCAGCGATTATGTGTGTGACACTGAGAAGTCTCTGACCTTCTCTTTACATGACTTCTCTTGCTTTTGAAATAAGACATGCACGGATTGGGGTGTTGGCAAGCCTGATGAATGTGTCTGAACTACTCAGGAGGAGGATTGTGGGGTGGGGTAGGGTGCCCTTGAGTCCAGTCTTCCTAAAGCACAAGAGGAAGTGACACTCGGGTTGCATTGAGACTCAGGGAAGGTTTGGAGAAGGATTCCGCCCAGTTTTTCTTTGTTGAATAAACATAGAACATACAATTACCTCTGGATGATTCTCAAGCAAAAGGTTCATTTTGTGTCTCTTGTGTTCATTGCATGCTTGTAAGCCTAATGGGTCATAAGATAAGAACACCTAATCCTTACTCTGAAAGGACTGACAGTAAAATGCGCAGGGGAGACATACTGCCAGAAAACACACACATAGAACCCTGTGGATATAAATGACTATTAATATATAAGTCAGCAAAATATCTTACTACCTTACTTTTGTTTAACATCCATCATACTTTTCCAAGAACTTCCAATTAAATAATTTCCCATGAGTATATTAAAGGTGGCTCTTTCATTTAATTTCCAAGATTTAGGCTATTTAGTATTCCTTTGGAAACACTAGTGAAAATAAGAGATTTCAACCAGTCAAGTAGATTTTTGAGTACCATGTAAGGCATGGAGAGGATAAGAAATGAGGGAGCTTAAATTACTGGAAAGTCAAAGCTACATTATAAATCAGTTAATAAATAATACAAGGGAAGATATATAATTATAGACTAGTACTAGTGTCCCAGTGCACGGATTCATGCACATTGAAAGGAAATTAATTAGAAGAAATATTTTAATATCGCTATTTGAGTCTTGCTAATGAAAAGAAAATAGGATTCTACCAAGTCTCCTATCTACCTACTCCAGGACTTCTGTGAGGATCAAATGAGATGAGGCATGTGAAAATGCTTCACACATATTTGGTTAAACTGTAAAATGTTTGTACCTAGCTATAAAACAAGCTGGGTTCCTAGGCTGAAGAAACTCCAAGGATGCTAGTTGCTAGGGAGAGGAAGCCGGGCGTTGCTACGTGATGTCATTACCTGGCTCCCACAGCCACCGTTTCCGGGCTGGGCTAGGCCGTGGGCCACATTTTGCGCCATGGGGTCTTGGCAGCATTGGCTGCGATTTGGTGAGGTGTCCCTCTGGGGTAATGGCGGGGCCTATGTCCTATTTGGGGGAAGCCGAGTGTTGGTTTGTTGGCCCCAGGTCCGCGGTGCTGTTTATTTTTAAATGGCCAGTGCTCATCATGGCAGCTCCTGCATTGAGTGTCTGCCCCCTGGTGGTCAGTGGTCAGTACGCGTCATAGCTACTGGTCAGATGGACGGACACTTAGCCATATATATATGATGGAGTATATTGGAGTTATTCTGAGGGAAAGAATGTTGTTATGGGCTGGAGAAGTGAAGGAGGGCTTGATGGAGGGAAAAGACTTGAGTCAGTTCTTAAAAGATGGGTAGGAGCTAGATGGGTAAAGATGAGGGAGTTTTCTAACTCAAGGAAATAATAACTAATTTGAAAAAAATATTTTTAAAATGTCCAGAAAGACATGCTCACTTTTTTATTTCCTGGAGGGAAGGAATAAAATATTTC
This sequence comes from Myotis brandtii, assembly GCF_000412655.1. Taxonomy (NCBI): domain Eukaryota; kingdom Metazoa; phylum Chordata; class Mammalia; order Chiroptera; family Vespertilionidae; genus Myotis; species Myotis brandtii. The sequence continues at coordinate 5,096,414 of NW_005357115.1, forward strand.
TGGAGGAATTTAGTAATTTTTAAATTGTAGAAATTTTCTATATTTTTCTAAAAAACCCCACTAAATATCTTTCTATTTAAAAGTAACCTTTAACCTTTCTGGTAGGATTCAGAAACGTTTCTATATTTGAACATCACTGTGACTCTGTAGTTATACCTTTTCCCCATGAGCCTGGGAAGATAAGATACTAGTATAGTACTTGTGATCAGTTAACATTTCTATATTGTGTAGGTGTTATTGATATTAATACAATATGATAAAGTAAACTAGAGATGGTGACAAAGTATTGAGGTGGTGGCAGTGATGAAACATTATCTCTGCCCATTTCAGGAGAGTCGCAGCAATCCTCTCATATAGTGATTACCTTTTATGACAAAAGACAAAATGTAAACTGAAGTGTTTTTTCATTTCTTTGCATTATCAGAATTATTCTCTTTTTGGTTAACAAATAAATATTGTAAATGTAATCAGCACCATTACTCTATGCACATTGAACAACTTTATTCTGAGCTTCATGTCATGTCACATTTTTATGCTGGTAGGTTTCTCATGATGTTTTAAATTGTGCAAGGAATTCTTCTGAAATATATAATTACCAGCTCAGCCCTGAATTAGAGAAGCAAGAGTTCCTGTCGTTCTCACAGACAGTCTTGTATTAAAAGATATAGGAAAGCTTGCTTTATCCTAATATTCTTTCCCCATCAATAAAAGGAGTTAATGTCTGAATGTTCATGTCATTTTTACATCTTCTGCAATCCCAGTCTCACATTGTTCTAGTGGAAGTTCAAGCAAACAACCTAAGCTTGGCCCAGATCTGATGTGGTAGCAACCAGAAGGTTGGGGTTAGAGGATGGAAGGGTAATTAGGAGGCCAGGAGTAAAAACAGATCTGAGTTTGAGTCTTAGAGAAAAATCTGACCTTGAACAAACATTTCATCTGTCAGAGCCTTACATTCCTTGTCTACCCAAAGGAGAAAATAATACTAACCAGCCCTGGCTGGTGTGGCTTGGTTGAGTGTCATCCCGTGAACCCAAGGGTTGCTGGTTCGATTCCCAGTCAGGACATATGCCCAGTTATGGGCTCTATCACTGGTATGTGGTGTGCAGTAGGTAGCTGATCGATGGTCCCTAAAAAAACAAAAAAGAAAGTAATATTTACTAAAAATCTTGTATAGAGTTTTACAATAAATGTTATAAATGTAAATACTTAACACAGTGTCTGACTCACTAGATAGTAAATCTCTTTCTTCCTTTTCATTCATTCCATGAACATTATTGAGCCCCTACTCAGAGCCAAACACTGTGCTCTACACCAAACATGAGAAAGAGCACATATTCCAGCCCCTGAGACACTCACAACAGAGGGAGAAAGGTGCTACACTGAGCAGCATACAAAGGCCCCAGTGAACATATGGGAGGGAACAATTTCCTTTCCTGGGAGTCTGGGGGAGACTCTGCTGAGCTGGTACACAGGCTGGGCTTTCAGAGGAGTGGATGGGTGGAAAAAGGAAGAAAGACATTCCAGACAAAGTCATAGACTTAGGAAAGTTCAGTTCAGTTGGGGCTCAAGTATATGGTTTGAATAGAGGAACAGCATGGAATGAGTCTGAAAAGAGATGTTTGGATCTTGAATGCAATGGGTTTTCAGTGACGTGACATGATCAAACCTTTACTTGGAATTCTCCCTCCATCAGCCATATGGAGGATAGATGGTACGAAGCCCAGCAGGAGGGATGCTGGTAAGGAGGTGCTTTCCCTTCTCCAGAGCAGAGGTGGAGGCCTGACCTGAAGTAGGAGTTCAGAGAGAGGGGATGAGCAAGAGGCTCAGAGGCAGAGCCTGTGGAGCTTGGTGACTGGTTAGGTATGGCAGGATGAGCAGGAGATGGGCATCACAAATGACAGCAACCGTTCTCATCCCTTCGTTCATTCAGCAATCACTGCTGAGTACTGACCGAGTTCCAGGCTCAGTCCCAGGTGCTGGTAGTGCTAAGATGGAAAAGTAGGAGCTCTGTGCTCAGGGAGTGCCTCCTAGTCAGAAGGAGAAAGAAGTTCGGATACGTGCAATGAGATGTGGCTAGGGTTAACAATAAAGGCGTGTGAATGGTATTCAGAAAAGTGTACTGAAGTCTGTCAGGGAAAGCTCCATAAAAGGGAAAACACCTAAACTGGAGCTTGAAGAGAGGACTGGAGTCCGTGAGGTAGGAATCCGCTGCCATCGGGATGGGTGGAGACACCACTTGATGTTTGGTGTGACATTTTCCATGACTGTTTATAAAACTGAAATGACAATACGTTTGGTTTCTCTTTGTCCCAACATTTGGGTGATGTGACAGAAAACTCAACGAGTATTGATGTAAAAAGTAGAGATGCAGTACGTAATGACACAGGCTCCCCTCTGTCTCTCCCCCACTGTCCTCACCACCTGACTCCCCTTCTCGGGGTCAAAAGGGCAACTGGACCTTCAGCCACGGCCTTCTCCTTATGAGGCGTTGTGTTCCATCAGGAAGAAAGGCTTTCCCACAATCTTCCATTTATATTTCTTTAGACAAAACTGAGTAATACAGACACCGCACACTGTGAGGGAGGCTGAAACATTAATCTGGAAGAAGAAGGGAAAGAAAAAGGAGGCTGTGAATGGCCTTGGCCAATGTACAGTGTCTACCAGAGCAAGGACTTCCTTTTCATCAGTAGCAGGTGGTTTGATCTTATTTTTTGCAGTTGTTGTTGTTTGTAGTAGTTTCTAGTGCTGCTGTAACAATGTACCACAAACTGGGTTACGTAGAACAGCAGAAGTTTATTGCCTCACAGCACTGGAGGCTAGAGGTCCAAAATCAAGGCGTCAGCAGAGCCCTGCTTCTTGCCCCTTGCTCGCTTCGGCCGGCTTGTGGGTTATCTTTGGCGTTCCTCGGTTCAGGAGTTGCACAGCTTCAATCTCTGCCGTCTTCAGATGGCCTTAGGGGCCCGTCCTACTCTAGCATGACCTTATCTTAACCTAATTAATGGCCCTATTTCCAAATAAGGTCACATGGGCATTAACATATTTTGGGGGGGGGATAGATAATTCAATTCATAACACCATTATTTTGCACTTGGTGTAAAAGTAAGAAATACTCTATTTCCAAATTGTTTCTTTGTACCTAGGTTTTGTAATGAAATTTTAAAAGCCCTATTTTGATTCCTAGTGGAATTCCAGTTTTATTTATTTTATTCCTAGTTTATTCCAGCTTTACAGTTAAAATACTTAGAAATTTAAAATAAGTAAAAATAGTTAAAATATTTTCTATATCATGTTGGTTTTTTCTCTTTAATGCTCAGGAGCCCAGGTATAGGGACAGTTAGGTTCAGGGCCTCAGGTCTGGTATGGTTAACATAATTTTTTTTGGGGGGGGGGCGAGATAGATAATTCAATTCACAACACCATTATTTTGCACTTGGTGTAAAAATAAGAAATACTCTATTTCCAAATTGTTTCTTTGTACCTGGGCATTAACATATTTTGGGGGGGGGATAGATAATTCAATTCATAACACCATTATTTTGCACTTGGTGTAAAAGTAAGAAATACTCTATTTCCAAATTGTTTCTTTGTACCTAGGTTTTGTAATGAATTTTTAAAAGCCCTATTTTGATTCCTAGTGGAATTCCAGTTTTATTTATTTTATTCCTAGTTTATTCCAGCTTTACAGTTAAAATACTTAGAAATTTAAAATAAGTAAAAATAGTTAAAATAATTACTAATGAAATAATTAGAAATTATCTTAACTACAAAACTGTGGCAATGTGAAAGATTATTTGGGAAGTAGTATTCAAATCACTGCCTAAAAATTTAGAAAAAAGTATTTTAAATCCATACCTAATACTGTATGCTAAACAACATACAAATATGTTAAAGAGTTAAATATTTTCTAGAACTGCAGAGAAACAAAGAACCTTGTCCTTTGAATGTTTGCATGGTAATAAAAAGTAGTAGAAATCATAAAAGAAAAGATCCATAAATTCTAACTATATAAAAATGTAAAGTATTTTGTGCAAGAAAAAACTCAGTGGGGAAATAACAGATTGGGAAATGTTACAACAAATAATTCAGACAATAAACATAAACAGTATGCTACATAAAGAATTCATATAATTACTAAGACCACAATAGATAGATGGTCAAAGGATGTGACCAGACAATATATTAAAAAGTTTGTTTGTTAAGCAGACATATGGAAAAATGTTTAGCAATTATTAAAAATGTGATTTTAAACTGCAGTGTAACTGATAAATTATTACATTGCTGATAGTAAAAGAAATTGATATAGTCCCTTAAAAAAAGCATTAGCAAATACACTGAGAGTTGTACAAATGTTCATGCAATTAATATTTCTGGAAATTTATCCTAAGTAAAGCAGGAAAAACTGTGTTCATGAAGTTCTTAATTGCAGAATTATTTGTAATAGTGAAAACTTGAGACCAGTCAAATTGTCACCAGGGGAACAGGTGACTGAATTATGATACATGCTTTTGTTGGAATATGCTTCAAAGGTGTAATAATGAAGACGTGTGGCAACATGAAGAAATGCTTGTGTTTTAAACTTACATGTTTTTTAAAGTGGTATATGTGATTGCAGTAATGAAAACTGAAAAGCATGCATATGGAAAAAGTTGGCAACAATTGGATAGCAGAATGTGCAGAAGGTGTTGGGGAGCATGGAGTTGTTTTAAGGTAATAGGATTATGACTACTTTTTCCATCATTTTCCAAACTTTCTTATGATTTAAAAAATATTTAAGTATATTCAATTTATTATTTGGTTTAAAACCCTCCTGTTCTTTTTTGCATCTTAATGACACCATTAGGAGGTAAGGAAAATTTAATGAGTTTTCTGGGGGGAAAAAATTTACTCACAGTAGTACTGTAAATCATACCAGGTGTTTTTCTTTCATTAAATAAGTCTTGTACTAAGTGGTAGGATTACTTTGATAAGAAAGAGTGACATTTAAAGAAAGATTTTTAATGTAGTATATGTGCCTTGTATGATTAATGGCGATGTTTTTGAATAGTGAAGTAATTATTTTAATCCTGTCTCATCATTCACTTTAGTTTGAGTTTTGTGGCTGAGATTTAAAAGCCATGCTTTCAAAGACAATAACTTACCCATAGGCTGGAGAAAAAATAGTCTTACTTTCACCATGACAAATGATCTCTTCTGACTTTGTAGCTATGACTTAATGGTGTGGATTTAATGCCAGGTGATCGACACAGCTGACACTGCTTTAGCAATGTCTTTATTTGCCTTCTTATAAAGAGGATTTGCTCCTCACTTCTCAGAAGGAGACTCTGTAAGAACCGTAAAAACATGATCATCCGCCCTGTTCCTTCTTCCCGGTGACACGTACCTCGCCTATTCCCTAGGCTTGCTGGACTGCCCATTGTCCCTGAGGGAACACAGGCAGCCACCTCTCTTCGGGGATGAGAAATAACCAGGGATGACAACCCCTTTGGGCCATCCGCTGCCCGGGCTTGATGAGATTCTGCCTCTGTCGTTGACTAGGCTTTAATTCACTACGTGAAGATTGAAGTTAGTGGTACTGCATCTCACCACCTCCCAAAATAACACACACACACACACACACACACACACACCTGGGCCATCGGCTGCCCGGGCTTGATGAGATTCTGCCTCTGTGGTTGACTAGGCTTTAATTCACTACCTGAAGATTGAAGTTAGTGGTAGTGCATCTCCCCACCTCCCAAAATAACACACACACACACATGCCCGCGGCACATATGCACGCATACATACACACGATCATGTACACAGGCTTAGTGAGAAACAACCAACTTACTAGTATTTCCTTTAGGAGAAAACAAAGAGTCTGAGAGGGTGATGATGGAAAGGAGTTAATCCCTGTCTCCAAAGTAAAGACTAGACAATGGGGATCCATGCAAAGCAGTGCGGGACAATGGACATCTCCTGGCTCCCTGGTGACACGCAGCCTGCCCTCCGTTATTCAGGGGCCCATCATCCAAAGTGTGGATTATCCAGGCCATATGCTTCACCTCCTTTGCCATCTGGCTGATGGCCTGCTTCCCTTCTTATTAACAGGAAAAGTACTCAAAATACCTCAGTCCATTCCTGCCAAATCATTTCTATTACCTATATTGAACCCTCTCTTTAAGCTTATTCAGAGCACATTTTGGTCAAATCTGGTTTTTTGACAGATTCCGATTACTCACAGGACACATTGGTTGTTAGTTTCTAATGTGTGATCTTGTGCTTGTTGATCCTTGCCTTATAATAGGCCTCCAGTCATCTCTTGGGTTTATTATTTATCACTTCAGCTACCTGAGGAGCTCCTTTAAAGCAAGGAGCATCTTCTCTGCCTTTCATATCCTCTTCAATTGGTCCAGAGAGCTCCTCTTCACACGGTGGGTGCAGGACGAGTGTTGTTGGCTAAGTACTCATCATCTCAAGCAGATACGTCATGAAAAAGTCACAACAGTAAGGAGCAATGAGCAGAAATGCCATTTGCTATAAAAGTAAACTAAAAGAAAATCCCAGACTCTTAGAATTGAAAGGAGCTTTAGAGATAATTTTGTCATCTTGATAGGGAAACTGGAGCCCAGAGGAGTAAAGTAACCTGTCTTTGATCGCCCAGAACATTTGTAGCAGAGTCGAGACTAGAATTCAGATCTCTAGAGTTCTTTTCTGTTATTCTCCGGATTTCAGGATTACATAAAAGTGAAGTTATGCAGAAGGTATGTAGAAAAGAGTGGCTTAGATTACATTGCTGGGAGGCAGAGAATATATTAGTGATAGGTAACCAAGATTAAAGGAAAATTTTTACCCCTCTTATATATGCATTAATCTTTTGGGGTTATAGATACTATAGGAAAGTAACAATTTATTTGGCATGATTTTAATTTGTTTTTAAAGAATGACCCAGAACAAGACTGATCCAAGTGCTTAGAACAAGGTTAACACAGGGTTCAATCAAAATTAGTTGAGTGAAAGAATGACACCAGAACTCTCTCATTTTCTAAGAACTTCCAGAATATCCTTTAGTTCTACCATTATCAAACCCGTTTATAAAACAGGTTAGAGTCTTTCTTTAAATCAAAGGTTTCTTGGTTTTGCCATGTATTTTAATTGACTCTGGACAAACAGTTCAGCCACAAATTAAAATGAACTAATTACATACCTGTTTGTGGATGTCATAAATTACCCAGAGAAAACTAATGCTCTATTACTTACAAATGAAATGTCCATTGCACATTTTATGATCTTAGTCTGAACAGTTCAGATATGGTTAATGTAAATTTCCAAGGTGAATCTCAAACATCAGATTACATTTCCAATTTCAGTTAGGGGGAAGAAAACTTTATGTAATTTTTCAGTGAATTTAAGTTTAGAATTCTATAATTCGTGAACCTTTACATGAAGGCAAAATTGATTTAAATTGGGTTTGTTAAATTTTTTTTTACATTACTCATATAATACATGTTCATTGTAGAAAATTAGAAAATATAGGTAATCATAAGGAAGACTAAAATCAGTATTAACCCCAGGAATCAAAGATTAACTGTTAACTGTTAACTGTCGTATACCATTCTAGACCTTTTTTAAAAATGCATATTTAATGTCATATACTACATACTTGACTTTTAAAAAATATCTTATGAATATTTCTTAATGTCAATAAATAGTTCTAGAAACCATTCTCAATGACTACACAGTATTTCTTTATATATGGGAACCATAATTTAACTAATCCCTTGTTTTTTGAAATTTAGATTTCCCCCCATTTTTTGCTATTATAGACCATGCTGTGGTGAACGTCCTTATTTATACAACTTGACTCACATGTTCAATGATATTCTTAGAATGAACTTTGAGGAGTACAATTGCTGAATTTAAAATATACTCAGTTGTAAAGATGGAAAATGAGGTTTTAGGTGTCAAAGAGATTACCTTCACATGGACTTCGCAATTTAGAGGCTAATGTTTTTAGAGACTTAGTATTTAATTTTGGTTCTTCATGTCAATAATAAACACATCTTTTTACTATGCATTGATACAACTGTATTTGACAAATGATAATTTCCCAAACACATAGTTTTAGATGTTTTCAAATATTACAATGCTTTAAAAGGTGGTGTTCTCTAAGTAATAACAAATAATAATAATAATAATAAATTGTACTGATTAGTTTTCCCTCATTATCTTCAGACCCTGACTGCTATGTTTAGCTGGTTGGCATGAGGCAGTTTCTTGCTGGAGGCAAATTGTCATTGGACCAGACACTAATCTTTTTTCCCTTCTGATTTTACCCACTTCCAAGCTGATTATATAAACAATAAGGTGTTGTCTTTTTAATTAAGTGAAAGCGACACATTACAGGTGATTTTCAGTAATCTGAACTTATCTCCTAACTAGGTCTTGCATTATCTATACCCAAATGAGAATATAATTGTTCTGGCAAGGCCACTCTAGAACAGCATTTACAGTAAGGAGCACAAGAATATCCCCCAGTTTTGCTTGGATGGGATGTGAGAGCAACACTATCCAATTAGGCTGAGCGGAGACACAGGGGAGGCAGGGGATAGAGGCTGTTCAACTTGATGGCATTATGATTTTCATGATAAAGTCTGCAATAACCTTTATCTTTTTATATTTAATTTAATGGCCTTGGAATCTGGAGAAGCCAGCAGGCTTCATTTATCGGGTGGCAAATATCAGCCTCTTCTGGCACAGTTTTTGTGTGTGTGTGCTAGCTGCAGGAGACATGAAATTAAAAAGAGGCCAGAAGGCTTTCCATTTGACTTGGGTTGATTTAAGTGAGTGGAGTGGGGAGGAGAACAGGCAAAACATTAGTTTCGTTTAAGTGATATTATGGGGAAAATAATCTATAATGAACAAAAAGATATTGGAGCACTATGAGAACACTGAAGATTATGTTTTATGAAATGAGTTCTTTCTAAAAAGCATGAGAGAAGTATAATTACAGAAACTATTTCAAGCTGCCTACAAGTGGTTTTTGCTTGAAGAAAGTAAAGGAATGTTATTTATTTGAAATATTTTCATTTATCTTTATTTAAGGCTGTGATGGAAGAGATGAATGTGTGTTTCACTAAATCATTCATTCACAAGACAATAAATTTACCACCTATGAGAAAATTTTCTTAAAAGTAATTATTAGTTATTTTAAAAATTATTAGTTATTTTATTAATAATTAATAATTAGTTATTTTAAAGTAATTATTAGTTATTTTTTTAAGAACTGAGCAAAAATAATGGTACCTCTAAAAGTATGTTTGGAAGGCTCTGGCTTATCAATAAGAATGGATGATGAATGTAGACTCTGAGACATTGCAACTTTCCTCAAAAAATATATGCACATGTTAACTTTTAAAAAATCAGTGTTATTTTAAAAACCTAAAAAAATAATAATACTTTTTCAGAAAGAAAAAAACACTAACCAAAAAGCAATAATTCCTCTTTGGGTATCTCTAGAAGGCCTGTGCTTAGCAGTAAGAATGGATAATAAATGTAAATTACAGGACATTGTTACCCACGGCTGCATTGCTTCAGTGAAATGAATTATAGAAACACAAATAGCTGTTGCAACCTAGGTGAGCTATTTCTCCTCCATTCCACTGAAAGTCACTCTGAGTTTCATGAGCTCTCTCTGAAACCCATTATTGCCTGTAACTATAACACTGAAGAGGCCTCCAGTAAAGGTGCTCTTTCCCCCTCTCCCCCATTAATGCTCTACCCTCTCACAATTACCCCCAAAATAAGAAACGAATTATGACAAGAATCAGAGTGGGCAGAAATAGCCATCTGGCAGAAAACTTTTCTATTTTAAATGATATAACACTCTTAAACTTATATCCAAACAGTTCGATAGCTTTTGCACGCACTGGATAAATACTTCTCTGTCACAGCAAGCAGGAGGGGAGGCGAATGCTCTTATATACAAACTAGAGGCCCGGTGCACAAAAATTTGTGCCCATTTGTAGTCCAGGACCCCTTGGGGGATGTCCACCTGTTGACTTAGGCCCACTCCCCGGGGGATCAGGCCTA
>NW_005357115.1:5107208-5140595 GCF_000412655.1 Myotis brandtii
TGATAGGGACTGGGGATCAAGCCAGCAACTGAGGTACATGCCCTTGACTGGAATCGAACCTGAGACCCTTCAGTCCACGGACTAATGCTCTATCCACTGAGCAAAACAGGCTGCAGCTTAATTCATTTACTTTTAATCTATATGTGTCTTTATATTTAAGGTGGGTTTTGTTTTTGATTCACCCTCATAATCTGTCTTGTAATTGGTGCATTTATGCCACTCACTTTCAGAATGCTTACTGATAGAGTTACTGCCATATCAGGCAGCTTCTGGGGCTTCCAGGGCCGGCTTGTGGCCCGGGACCAGATCTGATCACGGGCAGCAGGCAGGTGGCTTCTGGGGTCGCCCATGGGGGCCTGGATGGCAGCTAGCACTGGCGGCTCGTGCTGTCCTGCCCTGCCTACAGTATGCAAATTAACCGCCATCTTTGTTGGCAGTTAATTTGCATATCTCACTGATTAGCCAATGGGGGCGTAGCGAAGGTAGGGTCAATTACCATATTTGTCTATTATTAGATAGGATGACATGATGCTCGCAAGGAGCACCTGAAACCTTTCGGCTACTTGTCATCCGAAAGAATCACAAAGCTAAAATGATTGCTTTTTGACAGAGACATTTTGGCATCCAAATGGGTAATGTTAATGTGTTTAACAAGTTAACTCTTTCAGATATCTGAAGACACGGGAAATTTCTAATTTGTCCTAACGTGCTGGTGAGGGTGTAGTCCCACCAAATCCAATGTGTGTGAGAGCTTGCCAGCCTAGAGGTCAGGATCTCTCACAGTGGAGTTTTAGAGGATGAATGAGACCCTTTTACATTTTGAGGCTTCCTGGTACATTAAAGAACTGAAGAAATGCCAGGACAGGGTTATAAACATGCTTGATTTATCTTGTGTGTGTACATATAACAAGTTAGTAATTTAAACATGCACATTCAAAAAGCTCTCTCCAAACGAGTCAGGTGAGACAGATCTTGAAGGAAAAACCTAAACATTCCGGTCTACCATATTTTGACCCTAACCCTTTGTACACCATAAGCGTCTATAGATGCAAGCGGGATGGTTTCCATTTTGGACTCGTGGCAGTTAACAGGTTTGTCCGAAAGAACCACAAAGCTAAAATGATTGCTTTTTGACAGAGACGTTTTGGCATCCAGATGGGTAACATTAATGTGTTTAACAAGTTAACTCTTTCAGATATCTGAAGACACGGGAAATTTCTAATTTGTCCTAACGTGCTGGTGAGGGTGTAGTCCCACCAAATCCAATGTGTGTGAGAGCTTGCCAGCCTAGAGGTCAGGATCTCTCACAGTGGAGTTTTAGAGGATGAATGAGACCCTTTTACATTTTGAGGCTTCCTGGTACATTAAAGAACTGAAGAAATGCCAGGACAGGGTTATAAACATGCTTGATTTATCTTGTGTGTGTACATATAACAAGTTAGTGATTTAAACATGCACATTCAAAAAGCTCTCTCCAAACAAGTCAGGTGAGACAGATCTCGAAGGAAAAACCTAAACATTCCTGTCTACCATATTTTGACCCTAACCCTTTGTACGCCATAAGCATATATAGATGCAAGCGGGATGGTTTCTGTTTTGGACTCGTGGCAGTTAACAGGTTAATGCTTCTATGAACTTTGGGAGAAGGGTAAGAGGCACATTTAAATAACTTAGTAGCTTACTGACACCAAAAGGGTCTTGGGCAGTGGTTCTCAACCTGTGGGTCGCGACCCCTTTGGGGGTCGAACGACCCTTTCACAGGGGTCGCCTAAGACCATCAGAAAACACATATATAATGACATATTGTTTTTGTGATTAATCGCTGTGCTTTAATTATGTTCAATTTGTAACAATGAAAATACATCCTGCATATCAGATATTTACATTACGATTCATCACAGTAGCAAACTTACAGTTATGAAGTAGCAACAAAAATAATTTTATGGTTGGGGGTGACCACAACATGAGGAACTGTATTAAAGGGTCGCGGCATTAGGAAGGTTGAGAACCACTGGTCTTGGGGATGCTCGGGGCCCTAGCTTGCACGTTGAGAACTGCTGCTTTAGAACATAGCAATACTATACAAAATGGACATAATGTTTTGCCCACATTTCAATATTTACTGGTGTCAGTAAGCTACTAAGTTTTTAAAATATGCCTCTTACCCTTCTCCCAAAGTTCACAGAAGCATTAAGGTCAAACTATGGTTAACAGGAATGGTTAGGTTTTTCCTTCAAGATCTGTCCAATGTGTTTTGAAAGCTACTAGCAATATATGGGAGCAATCTTATGTTTTTGGCAACAGATTTTTAAAAATATGTGTATTGAACAGAGAGAACCCTTTTAGTTGTGCCATCTAGGAAGACTTCACTTTTTTATCCTTCCAATCTATAATAGCAAAACAAGTTTTTGTAAGCCATTATTTTTATTTGTATGTGTTGCTTGTTATATCATTGTTATACCATTCGATAACTGGAGTAGAGCAAATTGATGTACCTTATTCCTGCCATGAGGTGGTTCATAATGAAAGGTAGATGGCTTGCCTAATTTACAGAGTGGCATTAGGTTCAGGATGAGTTAGTACAGAAGGACAACACATTTTATTTTACTGTTGTTTATTTGTTTTTCTTTATTTAGGTAATAGCAATAATGGCTGTGAGCAAGCCTGTAAGCCTTTGTATTGCTATGAGGATTCTCTGAGAATATTAGCTCTGTTTTAAGTGTGATGGTGGTGCTAGTTCCGGTACTTACTTGGGCTTTCTGTTTCTCTTTTCATGTAAGATCTTTTCTGTTTCTCTTAAACTTTCACGTATTTCATCGGGAGGGTATGGGGGCTGCCAATGTTTAACTTGCTTCGCCAGTGACATTAGAATTTGGTTTAGGATATTTTGAAGTGGCAGAGGTGATAAGCTGTTTTCTGCTTATGAGACATATCCCAAATCTCTTTAGGTTTCAGATGGGTGATAAACATGGTTAAGAAGTAACCAAAGACAGCAGTAAGTTCTCCTTGCTGGTCCCAGTGAATCACCTTCATGTCACATCATTATGCTTTTCATAGAAGATCAAATTATGCCTTCCCCTAAATATATATATATTTCACTTTTTACTTTCCCAAGGATTTTTCAGAGCAGTCAGTTTAGTAGTATAGGCTTTCACATTTAGAAAGGAGTTTTCAAGATGATCTTTTCCAACCCCCAACCCTTATTTAAGCTGTTCACAGTGTCTTAGCAGAGTGGCTGTTCCAGCTTCCCTTGAATACTTGCAGCGACAGAAACTCGTGATTTCTAAGGCAAACATTTTGGACAGCTCTAATCATTGGGAAAGCGTTTTCTCCATTTGGCCTGAGATAGCTACCCTTTTTCACACTATAGCAATTCCCATGTTTCAGTCGTATATCTTCACAAGTCTTCTCCATACTCAATCAACTCTATTCTTTATCTGAAAACTCTGTCAGCCTCCTTCCTACCCTTGTTCTCTCTCCTGTTGGCCTGCTCCAGTTTTCATCATCCCTCTTAAGAGTGTGATACCCAGAATGAGACCTGAGTACTCCTGATGCTGAGTTCCCCCTGTAGAGGAGAGTGGGCCATCTGCTCCCTTATTGCCAGTGTATACTAATGGGCCTGAAGATCTTCTAGCTCAGTGGTTCTCAACCTTCCTAATGCCGTGACCCTTTAATACAGTTCCTCATGTTGTGGTCACCCCCTACCATAAAATTATTTTTGTTGCTCCTTCATAACTGTAATTTTGCTACTGTTATGAATCATAATGTAAATATCTGATATGCAGGATGTATTTTCACTGTTACAAATTGAACATAATTAAAGCATAGTGATTTATCACAAAAACAATATGTAATTATATATGTGTTTTCCGATGGTCTAGGCGACCCCTATGAAAGGGTCGTTCGACCCCCAAAGGGGTCGCGACCCACAAGTTGGCGACCCACAGGTTGAGAACCGCTGTTCTAGCTTCTCTGACAGTTGTATCATGTGGGCTTATACTGTATTTACAGTCAATGGAAAGGAGTTCTTAGCCACATCAACTACTACTAAGCTGTATTTTCCTCCTGCATTCGTAAATGGGACATGCCCATTCAAAATCAGCCCATTAAAATTCAAAGGGAAGTTATTCTTTCTTGTTTTGTTTATTTTTAATGGTGGAAATAACTTTTTATTTTAATGCAGTTTTAAATCTACAAAGCGATTTCAAGAATAGTGTGAAGGATCACTAACATTTACCTTCTGCATTCACTTATTAACATTTTATTCCATTTGCTCTATCATTTAAGCTTTCAAGGTGGTTCTAATATGCAGTCATGGCTGATAATTCCTAGCCTAAACAATAGCCAAAGAGAGAAGTTTCAGATCAGGCAAGAACAATATTTTGGGCTCATACTGTAGAGGCCTCATTCCAGGTTAAGAAGTTTGATTTTAATTCAAGTCATTGCCCTTGAAGCAGGCAATGACAGGTTGACCTCCTCTGAACGTCCCAAATGGTTTAACAGACTTTTAAGGCATTTGTTCCTAATGTCCCTGTCCTCATGGTAGTACTGTGATTTGGTTATATTTCTAATATGACCTATAAGCACCCTGAGGGTGAATAGGAGGTTGTTCTCATCTTTCTGTCCCTTTCAGGACACTTAGTATTGTCTTACCTGTACACTCTCAATAAAACTTTGTTGAGTGAGTTACTTAATTAGTCAAGGATTGGAGCTACAATTAGATTTGGGGTCCATATGTCAAATTAGGAAACTATTGCAATATGAGGGCCTGAATGAGAACACTGGCTGCAGGCAGGAAGAAACAATAGGCAGGAAGAAATGATACCCAAGAGAGCTCCTACAGAAGACGTGATTACATCTTCTCCTTTAAAGGGGGCCACGTCATTCACCCATCAAATTGACTCAGACTCAAAAAGCACTGGGAGAAATGTGGAGACAGGAATGAGGTGAGGCATGCGAATTGAGAATAAGAGTTTGAGTTTAAATAGTTTGTATTGAAACTTCAGAGGCACATGCAGATTGAGCTGTATATGACCTATAAGCACTCTGAGGATGAAAAGGAGGTTGTACTCATCTTTCTGTCCCTTTCAGTACTTAGTATTGTCTTACCTGTACACTCTCAATAAAACTTTGTTGAATGAGTTACTTAATTAGTCAAGGATTGGAGCTACAATTAGATTTGGGGTCCATATGTCAAATTAGGAAACTATTGCAATATGAGGGCCTGAATGAGAACACTGGCTGCAGGCAGGAAGAAACAATAGGCAGGAAGAAATGATACCCAAGAGAGCTCCTACAGAAGACGTGATTACATCTTCTCCTTTAAAGGGGGCCACGTCATTCACCCATCAAATTGACTCAGACTCAAAAAGCACTGGGAGAAATGTGGAGACAGGAATGAGGTGAGGCATGCGAATTGAGAATAAGAGTTTGAGTTTAAATAGTTTGTATTGAAACTTCAGAGGCACATGCAGATTGAGCTGTTTCTCGGGCATTTGGACATGCAGGCTCGATCTTTGGAAAGAGATTAAGAGATTTAATCTTATACATTTCTGTGTGTGTGTGTGTGTGTGTGTGTGTGTGTGTGTGTCCATCTACCACTGCTCCATATTGCCATTTCCCCACTTCCTTCTGTCATCATAAAAGCATGTGGCAGTATCACTCATCTTAAGAAGAGGAAAGAAAAGACCTGTCTTGACTCTGTAGTGCCTCTAGCTATCTTGTTTCTCCCCGAAAGCCCTGGGAGAAATGTGGAGACAGGAATGAGGCGAGGCATGCGAATTGAGAATAGGAGTTTGAGTTTAAATAGCTTGTATTGAAACTTCAGAGGCACATGCAGATTGAGCTGTTTCTCGAGCATTTGGAAATGCAGGCTTGATCTTTGGAAAGAGATTAAGAGATTTAATCTTATACATTTCTGTGTGTGTGTGTGTGTGTGTGTGTGTGTGTGTGTGTGTGTGTCCATCTACCACTGCTCCATATTGCCATTTCCCCACTTCCTTCTGTCATCATAAAAGCATGTGGCAGTATCACTCATCTTAAGAAGAGGAAAGAAAAGACCTGTCTTGACTCTGTAGTGCCTCTAGCTATCTTGTTTCTCCCCGTCACAGCAAACAAACACAGATAATTCTCTCCACTCAAAGTTTCTGATTGAGTAGGCCTGGAGAGGGGGATGAGAGTGCGCACTTCTGTCAGTTCCCAGGTGATGCTGCCGATCCAGGAACCACACTGCCTCCATCCAGTCTTGTCACAGCAAACAAACACAGATAATTCTGCTCCACTCAAAGTTTCTGATTGAGTAGGTCTGGAGAGGGGGATGAGAGTGCGCACTTCTCCTAAGTTCCCAGGTGATGCTGCCGATCCAGGAACCACACTGCCTCCATCCAGTCTGTCTTCTTCACATCAGCTTTGTATCAGTTCCTGTTCTTGGAAGAGGCCCCTCGGCCAGGCCTTCCCAGTCCTGGGTGCAGGTAGCTGCCTGGGGATGCTTGCAGTGTTACTAAACGCTGCCGTCTTGTTCAAAGCTAACATGTAGCTTTAAAATGTCTCAATGGTATTGATTAGCTGACTTTGTAGTCTCCTTTAGGAGTGTACTGTGTGATGAAGGTATTTTGATACAATATTAAATCATGAATCAAATTCATTGTCTTGTACCAACTCACCTTCCCACTTAAATGTCACTTAAAATCTATACCCATTTCTGTTATCAGTTAGGCCCCCACATCTCCAGCCCTGTTTGTGACACCCATGTATTTTCTAGGACATGCAGATGAATCTCAAACATCTTAATAATAAAGCTTCAGATGGATAATAGGTATACAGAGTAAAAATCAAACACAAATTAAGTCTTCCCTCTTAGCTGTTTAGCGGCATCAGTGGACTCTACTCATGATGTCAGTAGCACCCCACTCCATGCCATGTGACAACCAAAAGTGTCTGCAGGCATCGCCAAATGTCCTCTGGTTGAGAACCACTGATTTAGAAACATCTCATGCTTAACTTTTTATGGATTTTTAAAATAGATATATTTTTATTGATTTCAGAGAGGAAGGGAGAGAGAGAGAGAGAAACATCAATGATGAGAGAGAATTATTGATTGGCTGCCTCCTGCACGCCCCCTACTGGGGATCAAGCCCGCAACCTGGGCACGTGCCCTTGACTAGAATTGAACCCAGGACCCTTCTTCCCACAGGCCAGTGCTCTATCCACTGAGCCAAACCGGCTAGGGCTGGATTTTGTGTGTGTGAAATATTATTAGCCGCTTTGGGCCTTTAAATGTCAACCCCCAAACTTTTTACCCCTCCTCCATTTCTTCCCTATCGTATAAATATATTTTTCTCATATCTACAGCGAAAGGAGGGGAGTCATAGTTTTGTAATTGTTCTTTACTGATCTCAACCACGTTTCTCTGAGACAAAGCCAGCGCCCACCACACACACAGAGGCAAGCCCCAAGACAGACTTCAGATTCTTTTCCTGTCCTCCCTGCAAGTATTCATCTCACCATAGGATGGTGATAGCTACTGTGATTAATATACTTCTAACTGTAATGCGATTATAGAAAATCATGCCAAAATTGCTAGCGTTAAAACTTGACCTGCCCTGACAGGAGGAAGAAAACTCAGTACCATTTTCCCTGACTCCCCAGCCCCCACACTCCCCGAATAGTCTTGCTTCTTAATGAGTAAGAGTAGTTTAAGCTGCAATTATTTCCTCTTACACTGACTGTCCTTTTCACCCTGATTACTCTCTGGATGTATAATGGGGAGATAGCTGCTTGCAGGCTCGCGAGGAGGCCTGGTGAATGGCGGCAATACATACTTGGGAAGAGTGCATTCCGCTCTCAGAGCAACCTGCCCACGCTGAATGCGGCTCACAAGTGGAGTGGATAGAGCTTTTTACAATTTTGATTTGAAATGCCACTTTTCTACTTTCTGTAGCTAAAACAGTAAATAATTTTGTGGGGGTTTTTCAGCTGCTCGTAGTTTGACGTTTGCTGAACCCCTCTTGAATCTACTTTTGCAGAACAAGACGACCATTTGTACCATTAGGGCACTGCTCCTTTTTAGTTGAGTTTAGGGACCTTCTTCTCCAATTTAGTCTCTTTTGACATGAGCAGAGCATCTATTCATTAAAAGGGAACACCATGACACAGCTACAGAATATGCGTCGGGAATGCAGAGGGCATTGTGTCTGTGGCTCCCAGTTTCAGAAACTCAGAGTTGCTTTATTTGCCAGACTATCAACCAAGCTCTGGGTTACTGGACACTTTTGTGCATTTATAGTTTTGTGTTGATTGAGATAATAACAGCTTTGAGGCATTATAAGATTCACAAGTACCTTGGAAAAGCCTAAACAATAACAGTGTTGTGTACAGTTTGAGATTTAGGTGAATTCTATCTATTCGTAGCTATTTATTTGAAAAGAGCAGTTGTTATAAATAGACATTTCATAACCACTTAAAATAAATCAATGCCTCGGTTATCTGTAATTTTCTCTTAAGGCAATCTCAGACACTGGAATAGTGCTGAAACAAGGGATAATAATCTTAATTAATTGTGTGTTTCTTCGGAGATGGCAGAGCAACTCCATATATATAATCTTGTTTGATTATAAAAATTGACACTACGGGCAAAGAAAGACCCTTGGTGCAGTGAACGGTTAAAAAACAAACTACCCCAAATCCTAAAGATTATACCCGGCCAGTATGGTCGGTTGGTTTGCTGCAAAAGGAAAAGAAGGGTTCTGATTTGGTTATGGTCGCTATACAAACCAAAGCACTTGCTGCAAAACCTAGGAACAAGAAGAATGACATAAAGGAGCCAGCAAATGACAACTGAGGAAAGAGGGAAAAGGAAGAATATGAAGGGAGACTAGATGACAGTGGAGATCTTTGTAAAGAGAAGCAATGATTTAAACACTGATGTGAGAAATTGAGAAAGGTGGGGCCCTTTAAGATGCCCACCGCATGGGGCATCCGGCTCACAGAGTGAGACCATCCAATGCATGGTTGGTTCCAGGCACCTCGGAGCTCTTCATACCATCCCTGCACAGTAACTGATATGCATGGCAAGTCTTCATAATGAATGGAGGAAAGTTTGAATCATGTTGGCTAGTTTTCATGAACCAAAACCTTAAGCATTATCTTAAAAAAAAAAAAAGGATGTTAACTGAATTTTCCCCACCAAGAGAATCTATGTGGAGTCACTCATTGTCTATAGGGCTCACTACATTTGACATCTTTACCAGATTTCTCTGATACCGCATTTCTCAACTGTGCTGTTTGTAAGAGTTGACTGAAATATCATCAATTCATTATTATATGAACTATGTAAGATGGGAGGAAAAGCGGATAATCCTAGAAGGTTCTGCAACCCAGTGTGATTTTTACTTGGCCGTTCGCATTGGTATTTACATTGGTGTAGTGATTTATAATGACTTGTTTACATCTGTCTTCTCCACTAGAGTGTCGATGCCTTGAAGGCAGGGACATCGTAGTATGCAAAATCCAGGGCACGGTCTCTGGCACATAGGGGGGTTTAATAAATATGTGTTGAATAAATGATTGAAGAAATAGATATATCTGATCTGACACATCACCGTGAACAAAGTGATGCTACTAGACCTGTGGTCGGCAAACTGCGGCTCGCGAGCCACATGCAGCTCTTTGGCCCCTTGAGTGTGGCTCTTCCTAAGCCTTAGGAGTACCCTAATTAAGTTAGTAACAACAATGTACCTTATATAGTTTAAGTTTAAAAAATTTGGCTCTCAAAAGAAATTTCAATCGTTGTACTGTTGATATTTGGTTCTGTTGACTAATGAGTTTGCCGACCACTGCACTAGACAATGAAAAGACAGTAGCACCTGGAAAGCTTCCCTGCTTGTCTCTCAGACTGCTGTGAAGCCCCCAACCTCAACCCAAGTGCCCTACTGTAAATCTTCCCCCAGAACAGCGGAAGTGGTTAAGTGTTCAGGTGTCAAAATGCTACCCTGCTGGGCTGCAGGCCGCACACAAAGTTATATTACGTTGAGTTTGAAATGCTAACAAAGCAAGTAATTAAGCTGAGTAAGTGCTAACTTGCTGGAAAGCAAGATTTGAAGCTGATAAACCAAAATGCTGATAATTAAGAGTTGATTATACAGTTTTGTTGTTTCGCTACCCTGCTAATAGCCTCTCATCCTTGGCATGTAATGATTTCTTCCCCACAAGGGGAAAAAAAAACCCCACCTAACCAGCAATCTTCTCCACTTCTCTCCCATCCTCAGGAAGGTGTGACTCCCTCCTCCCCCAAGCTAATCCTCCACCTGTGGTCTTGATCCTTCTCTCCTTTCTTATCTACCTCTTGCATCTTTCACCTCTCCCTCTCCAGTAATTTCTTCTCTTCTGTTTATAAACATACTCAGGGGTTACCATCCTGAAAAAAAAAAGCAAGCCAGCAAATGAGAGTATGAGGATCTTCCCTTATTCCGCATTCCCTTAAACCTCTACCGCAGTGGTTCTCAACCTTCCTAATGCCGCCACCCTTTAATACAGTTCCTCATGTTGTGGTCACCCCCAACCATAAAATTATTTTTGTTGCTACTTCATAATTGTAATTTTACTACTGTGATGAATCGTAATGTAAATATCTGATATGCAGGATGTATTTTCATTGTTACAAATTGAACATAATTAAAGCATAGTGATTCATCACAAAAACAATATGTAATTATATATGTGTTTTCCGATGGTCTTAGGCAACCCCTGTGAGAGGGTCGTTCGACCCCCGAAGGGGTCGCGACCCACAGGTTGAGAACCGCTGCCCTACCGTCTTGCTCTACTACATTCCCCAGACGCTTGGAAATGAATCTGCCTTTTTCTTCATCTCTGCCTCATTTGACATTGTTGACCCGCCCCTTTTCTGAGCTGCCTCTTTGTGACTTCCATGAAATTTTACTTTTCAGAGTTTCTTCTCCTCTTATTATTTCTTCCCTCTTTCCTTCTCTTACTTCCTCCCTTTTTTCTTTTCTTTTTTTTTTTCCCTTTCTGGTAAGAGAGGAGAAGAAAGAAACAAATATTTATTGACATTTAAAATAAATCACATGCCAATATTGTGCCAAATTGTCAAACATTATCTCCTTTCATTCTCCCATCAACCCTAGGGTATGAATATTATTATCCCCGCAGTTTAGTGTCATTAAGTACAGTCACATTGTTGAGCAACCTTCACACCATCCATCTCTAGAACTCTTTTCATCTTGCAAAACTGAAACTCTGTATCCATTAAACAATAACTCCCCAATACCGCCTTTCCCCAGCCGCTGGCAACCACCCTTTTACTTTCTGTCTCTATGAATTTCACTACTCTAAGTTCCGTATATAAGTGGGATCATAGAGAATTTGTCTTTTTGCGACTGGCTTATTTCACTTAGCATAATGTCTTCAAGGTTTATCCATATTGTAGCATGTATCATAATTTCCGTCCTTTTTTTTAAAACCCTCACTGAGAATATGTGTTTGTTTTCATTGATTTGAGAGAGAGGGGGGGGAGGAAAGAGGGAGAGAGAGAGAGAGAGGAACATCAATAGGTTCCCCTGTACAGGCCCCGACTGGGGATCAATCCCACAACCCAGGTATGTGCCCTGACCGGGAATTGAACCCGAGACCCTTGTGTGCACAGTACTAGTATGATGCTCCAACTGCTGAGCCACACCTGCTAGAGCTCCTTCCTTTTAAAGGCTGGATAATATTCCATTGTATGTATACATCACATTGTGTTTATTCATTAATCTGTTTACTATCCTCATTTTATAAATGATGAAACTGTGGCTCAGACAAGTGAAATAACTAATTGAGGTCACACAGCTTTTCTTCTAAATAAATGGCAATTCTTTCTTTTCTTTTATAATTCTACTTCTAGTTCACTAGCCTTCTTCCCTCATAGGATTTTTCTTAGTATTTTAGTCACTTGCAGGAAACAAACCACTAAGTTTTAGCATTATGTTTTCTTTTACAGTGTTCTCAGTTCTGCATACCAATCAGAGGACAGGGTTGTGCTCAGGGTCGACCCTTCCTATTTGCCCTTGGGATTTGATTTGACATTTAGAATTCCTAAAACAATCTTGGAGGGGATGCCTATTTCTTAGACTACCTCATCAAAGTTGTCTTGTACAAATAGTTGAAGCCTGCAAGGTTTTATTGAGCCTAGTCTCATTTTTGAAAGGACTGCTCTGAAGTCAGTGAAGTGACATTTCCATGATTAAAATCAGTTGGCCGGATTAATGGAGAGGCAGCATAAGCTTATTCCTAACTTCATTTTCAGTGTGCCAAGAGTTTTAACTGGGATAAGTGGAGTCAGCAAATATCCCTACTTCCTTCTCCCTTCTCTCTCCCCCCCCCCACATACCCCAAAGTACAATATGGCAAGAAAACAGACCAACTTGTGCATTTTCAGCAGCAGGGACACCTGGGTAGAAGACTGTCTTCAGTTCTTGGAGTAAGGACATGTATCCAAATTAAATCCCAGCCTCCTACCAGCCATCTGCACTCCAGGGAGCTGTCCAGAGTAGCCAAACGAAGTCCAGCTGCATTGAAGATAGAAATTCCATGTATGGATCCTGAACTACCTTGTGTTCTTTACCTAGGAGGCTTTCTGGGTCTCAGAAAACCCATTAACAGCAACAACAAAATCTCCGAACGATCTTTATGAGCAGTTTGGAGAAAGATATTAGTCATAAGGAGGCATGGAAAAATTAGACCTGTGATGCAACACTTCAGATTGATCCTTTAATATTTTGGAACGGTAAGCAAATCGGTAGTGACAATGAAGACAGTGCTAGTTCCCATCTTATATTAGAATCTGGGTACAGCCATGTGTCTAATTCTCTAAGCCTAACTGAGCATTCCTGGAGATGGCTGCGGAGCCTGTGTGCAATCACAGGGCCACTTGCTCATCAGTGAACAGCACGACCACCCTCACCACACTCCAGCTTCAAGCTAATGGTGCAGGCATGTCTGAGATGGCCAATCTATCCAAGCACTTGGGTTGCATTCATTACTCCTGTCTCATTTCTGAAGTATATAATCAAATTCTAAAGACCGATTGCTTGGGTGTTATTTTTCTTTTGCACAGCAGGTTTTACTCAGCCAAAACAGACAACACTACTCAGTGGGTAACTTAGCAGTTCACAAGCTACTTTCTGATGTTTTGTGTTTCCTTTTTTCTCTCCTGAGCAAGACTATGAGTGTGCACGTTTGTTTGTTGTCTTCTAAGTTTTTCTTCTGATAGCCTCCCTTCCCATGTCTTCCCAGCTTTTCTCTTATGAGCCTTAAAAATGGCGTTCTCTGGTATTCTGTGTTCAAGTTTTTTGAAAATGGCAGACTCTGCTACTCACTTTTATTTACCATAACTAACTACCTTGCCCCAAATCCTGTTTTCTTCTCATTCTTGAGAATTTTGTTTCTCAGGTCTCCACATTGAGTTGAAAATCTCCAGGGATCCAGACGTATACTGGGTTCTAAGTTGGTTTGGTCCTCCCATTCCTTTATGAATCGGATTCTTCAAACTCTTTTGAAAATGATTATGATCTTCTGTAAGCTGGCTATTAGAGTTGGGTCTTGGAGTTCAGAATGAAAGTATACACTCAAAAATTCAAAGTCTAGTTTTTTTTTGGGGGGGTGCATGGGTGAATAAACTAAGAATATTGTAGCTATTCATTTGGCGATTCTCTTTGCTTATGCCCCAGCACCCTAACATTGTAAAATTAAATGTTATAAATGTAGCTAAATAATATAGAATAAGGATGAAGAATCTGAGTTATTATGATCTGTATGTAAATACTAGACTTGATTATTTTCTATAGCAAAACTGCAGTTTTGATTTATCTATAGGCATTAAAATAATTATAGTTATTACTTTTTATAAAAAAATAAATGTAGCTCAAGATTTGAAAATTGCTGCATTTGGTATGGACTGCTGCCACACCCTCAGGCATCTCTCCCCCTCATGTTTATCCACTCTGCATACTGGCCTCAGAGCAGAGGGTTCAAGAATAAATGTATTGCCAAAATGAAGGGAAACAGTCTTTGAACTTCAGAGTGAAGGATTGCAAAGTGGCCAAGCATCTGATTACCAGTCAGGCTTCTAGATGGTTTATTAATGAAGCAATGCAGTACCCACAAGGGGAAAGAAATGCCATTAGTGTTTTACTCTAGGCACGGAAATTCCTATTTAAGGAAAAGTAAATGCATAGCATACACCATGTCAGAAAACTAATTTTAATGTTAACAATGGCTCGAGTATTCTTGTAGTGATGAGCAAATATGCCAGCCTTTATTGCGTTCCACAAATAAGTCGCTGGAAGTAAACGAGGTGTGCTATTTCAGTGCGGGCTTGGCAATACCTCTGCTCTATTATCAGCAACATGCACAGTTGGTTCATGGCGGAATGCAAGCCACTCTTGTCTGTGAATAAGCATCAGGCTGACTGTGCAGGATGATAATTGCTCTGCCTGCACTTCCTTTAGCACCTACCGGTGTCTGCTAAGTGGTTAGTAGAACATTTTTGTAGGAATGTCAAGCACTTCTAAAAATTTGAAGGACTCAGTTCCTGATTGTTCTCTTTCTTAGGTTTAAGTTTGAGGAAAGTTCACGCAACGCCATTCCACTACTGCTGTTCCTGCTAGCCAGTGTCTTAGAGGGTAGGGTTCCGGCGTGTCTGCGCTTGGCATCTTTTAATCAATAGTGTGTTCTTTCGTGTTGTACCACGGGACTGGCTGGATGTGTGGGGATATCAAGTTCCTGACTTCAAATGGATGGCAAATTCACTAAAGTGAAAATGATGTGATCGTCCCCTCATTTCCCCCGCAGTGTATGTAAAACTGACTTTTAAAGTGTTCAGTGGATAATGGATCAGGTAAGGTCAGCACCAGCCACGGCGGCCACGGCTATTATTTTCCTTTGCATGGGAGGGTGCTCCGCAAAATGAGATTGTCACACTCTTTTTTTTGAGAGGACGGCGACAGACAGTTAAAAGCCTCTTCATGTAAGGATGTGATTTCATAAAGACACCAGCACTGGATTATCCCCTTCACTTTAAATTTCTGCCAGCTTGTACAAAGAGATAAAACAAAATAGCCCCGGTCCCAGGGGTGGGGACGTGCTGGCCAGCTCAGCCTGGGTCCACCAGCTTTCATGTTGATTAGTCACATGTGAGGAAAATTCACTTAGGCTGAGAGGTAAATTTAATACCAGTTATGCCCATGCTGTTTATATCACAACCATTTTCACATGATGCCACTTAATTCCCTAAGAAGCAGCAAGGTAAATCGGGCGGCCGGCCGGCCAAGGTGTCACAATGCATTAGGACCAGGACTCGCCGCGGGGGATAATGGTTCTGATTGCTGTTGACTCATGTCTCCACCAACTGCCTCATGTAAAATAAGTGACATTTAAAAGACCTCAAGACGTGAGAAGAGGGAAGGGAGAGAAAAAGAAGGCGAGAGGAGGGTAAAAAGTACACACGACTCAACTTGCCACCTGAACGTGGAGTGCCTTTTCCACCCTAAGTGGTAGGAAATGATAACTCGACGTGCCATGGGTGACCCGCGCTAAGCTTTTAACTTCCTGTCTTGTGTTTTTAGAGAAAAATCTGTAAAATTGCTTCTGGGAACTGCTCCAACACGTTATCATTTGTTTCCAATTTAATTTTTTTTTTAAGTTTTATTCTTTTGCCCTCGCATATCAGTCTATTCATCTTTTTTAAAGCTTTAGGCTGAATTGAGTTAGGCAATGGTAGACAACAAGAGGCAGCCTGCTTTCTGGAGGCCCATTTATGTCTATTTTTATAAAGAGAATCAAATTCCAGTTTACAGTAAGCATATGCTTCAGTTGACATCTGTTTCTAAGACTTGGGCGCTTTGTTTGCATAACAGTCACCAATAAATGGCCTTGTTTTAAGTCTGCTCACTGAGTTGTATGTGGGTTGTTCAGCTGGGGATTTTCGTCGCAGCTGATCCCCTACCGCTCCTCGCTGATAGGAAGGGGGAAAATCCTAGAAGCCCAGTCCTGTTTATTAATGCAGATTTTAACATTCTCAATGAACCACTTATCCAGTGCGATTCGGCAACCAAATCCTTATTTGCTCAGGCAGAGGAGGGGGTGTTCTTCAAAGTGCTGAATTAAGGCTTCCCAGCTTTTTTTTTTTTTTTTTTTTTTTTTGAGGGGGAGGAAGGAGGGAGTAAGGCCCTTTCTGTAGCCAGTCTCTGCTAATTCAGGGTACAATGAGATTGAATCCTTAAACAGGACATCATAAACCACGCTTATGTTTAATGAATTTATTGTTAACCAGGAATAACAGACATTCGTAGAGCTCTCTAAAATATAGGCCTTTTGTGCTAAGTCTTGATGCTTTTTATTCAGTACCACTTAAATATCAGTTTAGAGTTTGATAGAACTGGGTTGTTTCCTTCATTCATCTAATTTCGTTTCATTTTAGAGCATACCTGATTCTTCACACGTGGGAAGTAGGCACAATATTCCAGTGTTTCAATATGTACATGTGACTGTCTTCAGGGTCATTAGTGCTAATTAAAGAAGTTACTATTTGTGTTAAGCTGCTTTAAAAACAAAGCTAACCCGCAGTCTCCGTAAATCTGCCCGTTCTTCCCCTGCCCCCTGAAAGGCATGCCAGCAGTTAAAAATATTAAAAGTCCAAGGATGGGGTTCTATGTGCCCTAGAAAGTAAACCTGATTAATAGAGGGGTTTACTTTAATTCTCTTAATTATATAGAAGAGGCCTGACTTAAATGTATTGGAAAATGTAGCATTCACCAACTTTAGCATACTGAACTGTTTCCCCTGAGTTATTGTATAATATTCAGTAATCGTTTATGAAATGTGTAACATTTTCCAAGGGGATTTACATATCAGCTTTTGCTAGTGGAATCAACAACAGCAGCATGAAATGTATCTACTCCATTTACTCTTATCCAGTGCTTCTACTTTCTTTTTCCCTTTAATTTTTATATATGGTAAAAATTTCATTGAAGAGAGATTTTAGATGACAGGACTGTAATTTTAAACCCAATAGAAGAGGTGTAAGCAATTTGAGCTTAGCTGAAGCATAATCTTAGGTTGTCAAGAAGAAACCCATTCTCCCTATGCTAATCAATCAGTGTATCAACCAACCAATCATCTCTTCAGCTTAGCATATACCCTAAGGTTTGATATATCTATTAACTGCCCATCATGCAGCTGGTCGCTGGATGATGAGATTCCCCCTATCTTGGCATTTGGCGGCAGACGACTAAGCTATCACAGCCTCAGATAAATACCAAGTGGAGATTTCAATCCAGTTCCTGAGTGCGGAGACAATCCAGAAATGTTGAAAAGATTCTTGGAAGAGAATGCACAGAAAATTAACATTTCTCAACATCATGGAAGGTGTGGAAGTTGTATATATTACATGATTTCCCCTCCCTAGACACAACGAAATAAAATGAAATTACTATTTTATTGTGATCAGAATGCTGGTAATCAAAATAACTGCTGGTATCTGCTACACACTCTTAACTGTGAGACAAATTACATGTAGACATTTGAGTAAGTAAGAATAATGACCATTTAGATGATAAACTCCCTGAAAACAAACAGAAGCCCAATTTTATAAAGCAAGGCACATAATCATTGTAATTCTGGAGGAAGGGGTCACTCATTCTGAAGATTGCCCTTGCTTCCTGGCCTCTACTCAGAGGTTATTAGCTTAGCTGCAGCTGAATTTAGCTACAGCCTCTTCCACCAGGCAGTGTGTCGAGTCATGATTTGGAGATAGTGCTTCCGTAAACTCTTTATTGAGAAATAGAAATCAAAAGGAATTAAAACCAAAAGGACTTAAATGTAATGGCTAAAAGTCTGTGAATATGTTGAAATCAGAATGAGTATGCTTTATGTCTTCAAACATCCATTTCTACCTGGAAAAGGAAGTCTACACTATGCAAACTCAAATCATGATATCCTTCCTAGACTATTGTTCAAGCCTCTTACTCTTAAAAGAGAACCAAGGTGAGGTATTAGTGAACTGAGATTCAACCCAAGCTCAGCCATTAGCTAGCTAAGTGCTGAGCAAGACCTTCTATTCATTAGACCTTACTTCATAAATTGAGATTTCTCTGAAGCACCCTTGAAAAATAGTAACTGATTTAGTCTTGTGATATGTAAACACTATTTCATATTCTTCCAAAAGGTTATTATTTTTCATGTCAATTAGAGTATGAATTTAAACTTCCATTCTAGTACTTGCCCTGCCAAAATCCCTTCAGTGCTGTTGGGCAGCATAAACAGATTAAAAACTATATTCTAACCTAAATACAATACTTTAGGTTTGAAGCCATTTTTTCAATCATTTGTTGACGGTGGGGCCAAGGAGGAGGAAGCATGGAGTTCACAATAATATGAACTCTTTGGTGCTGAAGAGAGAAAGAAATCTGTTTTCTGTCCCGATTTGTCCAGCATGAGCCCACGGAGACCATGATGATTTCTCCACTCTCAACAACTCAGCCCGTGCACTTTGATCTCAACTTAAAAACACTCACGTGTCCTGGTGTGAAAGGGCGGGTCACAATATAACAGCTCCAGAATTTTTCTCAACAGAAAGGTAATTGTGGTATCAAGTTCAGAGCAATAGTTTGGTTTAAATAGTGTATTTCGAAGGATCTTCTCAAGTAGTGTGATTCTCAGAGAAAACACTTTGCTATATGGGTTAAGGTTACAAATTTTATTATAGCAAAGAGAATGGCCTAACCCCCCAAGTCTCCCACCACCACCACCCCCCCCCAAAAAAAAAAGAAAGAAAGAAAGCAACACAGAGAATCATTTTTTCTATCTCAAGTTACTTACAGGGCTGATTCTGGGACTCATTCCAGGCTACTATGATTAGAGACCTGCATGTTTGTTGATATCCGCAGATAAGCTCCAGATATGAACACCCATGATACACGTGGCTCTGTGCAAGGAGGCAAAAGGATTGATTTAGAGAAAGATGGCCTATTGAATGTGGATTCTTTGTTGTGCCTGCAAACTTGTAAGCATGCACCTTTCAGGCCCAGGACAGCTTACTCCCCAGAGCATCTCTCCTGTCTTCTGGTGATAATTGTCCTGCCAGTTCTGCAGATTGTGGATATAGATAAGGAAGCCAGTGAAAGTGGACTGAGCACAATTAGAAACTTATCCGCACCAGAATTGACCTGTGATTGCATCTACAGGTAGAATCAGGTCCTGAGTAGATACCTCATATAAAGCTCAGCAAATAGCTCTTGCAAAAGAAGAGGGATTCATTTATTTTTATTGTTGCTAGTTCCGGGGTTTAGAACATTTTGCTTCCTTTCTGTATGAATTCAACATGCTTTCCCATGACCATGTAAACATGCCACAGGGAAACAAGAGAAGCAGTGAGCTCGCTCCCTGCCCTCAAGGAGTTTATGTTCAAAGACAACATAAAGAAACAGATCGAAGCGTATTTATGAAATATTGCAGGTGTTATCAGGAAATTCCTTTATCAGAGTATGATTAATGTTTGCTCTTCTATTATGAATTCTTTTAAATGGAAAAGGGGGGCTAATACTGCAGGGAAGAGTGAAATGAAAAGTAGGAGACAAGATGAGATGGATAGAGGGGAAACTGAAGGGAAGGGGGAGGAGAAAGTAATGGACTAAGGCAGCGGTTCTCAACCTGTGGGTCGCGACCCCTTTGGGGGTGGAACGACCCTTTCACAGGGGTCACCTAAGACCATCGGAAAACACATATATAATTACATATTGTTTTTGTGATGAATCACTATGCTTTAATTATGTTCAATTTGTAACAATGAAAATACATCCTGCATATCAGATATTTACATTACGATTCATAACAGTAGCAAAATTACAGTTATGAAGTAGCAACGAAAATAATTTTATGGTTGGGGGTCACCACAACATGAGGAACTGTATTAAAGGGTCACGGCACTAGGAAGGTTGAAAACCACTGGACTAAGGGGAGGGCCCCAGTGGGGCCATGACTGTGCTCTGCTTATGCTGCGGGTCCCGTCTATGTTTTAGGGATGGAGTTTTTAGACTGTATTGGGGCTGGAGAGGGAGTCCACCCAAACACCAGGCACCAGGGGCTGACCACTGTCTTAGTCTGCTCAGTCTGCCATTACAAAGTGCCATAGACTGGCTGGCTTCAACAACAAGACACTTATTTTCTCATAGTTCTGGAAGCTGAAAATCCAAGACTAGGGTGCCAGCATGATCAGTTTCTATTGAGATTTCCCTTTCTGGTTTATAGGTGTGTTCACATGAGCTCTGTGATGCACAGGTTGAAGGAGGGGTGGGGGTCACTTTCTGGAGTCTCTTCTAAGAACACAAATTCTATCATATCAGAGCCCCACCGTATGACCTCATTTGACCATAATCACCTCTTTATAGGCCCTGTCTCTAAATGCAGACACATTGGAGGTTTGGAGCTTCAAGGTGTGAATTTGGGGGGAACACAATTCAATCCATAGAAACCACCAGTTGTAGTTAGAAAGAAACTCCCCAAAGGCAGCTTCTCCAACCTGCTGTTGGAGAGACCACCATTAACCGGTGCATAGCCCATGAATCTCTGCGGGATTCTGGACGCATTGTGCCCAGTGGCGCAGAGGAGGGAAGAAAGCATGCACAGAAAGCATGGGGAATGCTTTATAAATACTCTGAATGGGCGAGAAATAATGACCTCTGACTTCTTTGTGGTTCTTAACTCATGCTGCCACAGATTGGTTATAAGGTCCAGGTCACACTGGGATATGAAAGTATTAATTGAATAGGGACAATCAGAGTTTCTGTGTGAATAATGACGAGAAATAACCTTCTCCCCACTCAATGAAAAGGGGAACCAAGGCTTCACTTGGCTACACAATTCTTTTGATGGGGTCAGATTTTTTTAAACCCTAAGGTATATGCATTTTTATATCCTTGTTTTATTATTTATTTCTTAATCCTCACCTGAGGATATTTTTTTTTTCCATTGATTTTTACAGAGAGTAGAAGGGAGAGGGAGAGAAAGAGAGAAACACCGATGTGAGAGAAACACATTGATTGGTTGCCTCCTCATGCTCCCAACCAGGGCTAGGAGCCTGCAAACGAGGTACATGCCCTTGACCAGAATCGAACCTGGGAACCTTCAGTCTGCAGGCCAACACTATCCACTGAGCCAAACCGGCTAGGGTTTACGTCCTGTTTTAACTTTTTTAAAAATATATATATATTTATTGATTTTTTACAGAGAGGAAGGGAGAGGGATAGAGAGTTAGAAACATTGATGAGAGAGAAACATCGATCAGCTGCCTCCTCCACACCCCCCACTGGGGATGTGCCCACAGCCAACGTACATGCCTTTGACCGGAATCGAACCTGGGACCCTTCAGTCTGCAGGCCGACGCTCTATCCGCTAAGCCAAACCGGTTAGGGCCTGTTTTAACTTTTAAATCTGATAGGAATTTCTTTAGAGTATTAGTATCTTACGAAGGAAGAGAATTAGGGGAGGAAAGATATGATAGATGCTAGTACTGCCCTTTAGGTTTAATTTGTGACTTTCGGACAGATGCCTTCATTTGCCCTCATCCTGATTAGGAGCCTTCCCATTAAAAACAAGCCCATGAGCTTAGTTAACATTATGTGCCAGTGTCAGTGTCTTAGTTTTGACAAATGTAAGATAAGCTGGCCATCCAGTGACTCTCTGTGCTGTCTTTGCAACATTTTATCTTTCTGAAAATCTAAAATTATTCCAAAATAAAAAGTTTATTATTAAAATCCAGATACGTGTGTTTTACAGTAAACCTGCTTAAATAAGAAAGCCCTGCCCAACCGGTGTAGCTCAGTGGTTGAGCATCAACTTATGAACCAGGAGGTCATGGTTCGATTCTTTGTCAGGGCACTCGACCAGGTTGCAGACTCCATCCCTAGTGGGCACGTGCAGGAGGCAGCCAATCAATGACTCTCTCCCTCTCTCTCATCATTGATATTTCTCTTTCCCTCTCCCTTCCTCTCTGAAATCAATAAAAATATATTTAAAAAAAGAAAGAGAAAGAAAGCCCTTGGCTCTACATTTTGGGGTGCTTTTTCTCAATGTTTCTGCAAACATGCTTATTGAAATGTGATATCCTGAGAAGCGAATGTTTAAGCCCACATTCATGTATGCCATCAGACAGGTCTCTGGATGATCACACTGAGGTGCTCACTTACTTGATATTAAATCAGAAAAAGGAGGATTTAGAATTACCTGACTTTTTGGAATGTCACTTTGAGAGTAAAATACTCTCTCAGCATGTTTACTAGACAATGCCTACTGCATCACACCGAAAGTTGCTTCAAAGTCTGTGTTTTCCTATTAGGCTTGCCATGCGGTGCATTCGTGATCATGTGGAAGTACCTAATGGTTACTTTAACATTAGAGGCTTTCCAAACAAACTTAAAATCCTAAAACTTCCTCTCCAAGGTATGACAATTCTTGGCTACCCTAGTAAACAGTTTGACATGTGTTTAAATACAATTCAATTTTTTAAAAATCAGATTGTCTTTTCTTAAAGTATGTCTAATGAAGTGTGTGACTGTGTAATGGAGGAGACAGTATTTGATTTTTAATTTTTATGTTAATTTCCACTGTCTTCTGTGGGTATTTGAATTTTTTAAAAACTAAGAACGTAATAGAAAAATGTGTGTCTGTATCACTGTGCTTAACGCATTGTTTTACTCATGGTTTTGTGGCCATGTTTTCCCCTGAAGAGTGAGCTCACTGGGAGTAGGAAGTGAGGCCTCAGTATCTAGCCCAAGTCAGTATGTAGTAATGATTCAGTCAGTATTGGTTTGAATGAATAAATGAATGAAATCACTCAAATGAACGGCTTCCATTTTGAAGGGAACCACATAACTGCCTCTTGATTTGCTCTCTCCATTGCCCTTGTTTTG
Source organism: Myotis brandtii (assembly GCF_000412655.1). NCBI lineage: Eukaryota > Metazoa > Chordata > Mammalia > Chiroptera > Vespertilionidae > Myotis > Myotis brandtii. The sequence goes on from NW_005357115.1 coordinate 5,130,170, forward strand.
GGAGGGCCTCACCGTTCGGGCTGGTTTTTATCATTGCTATCAGGCAGCGAGGCATACTCACCTTTCAAATCTGTAAAGAGTATTTAAAAGAAAGAAACTGTTTCTGTTTCAAAACCGATTCTAGTGCATTTTCGACTATGTCAGACACATCTTTGTTAAAAATAAACCGGGATTGGTTTTGAGCGAATAGCCCATATCCTTGCAGATGCTGTGGATGGGTGCATCTGAGCTGCTTATTATATTGATGGGTTTTGCTGCTCGGCAGCAAATGAAAACAGGCAGCTGCTTCCTCCATCAAAGCAGAGAGCAGCCGAGTTTTTATTAACGGAGTGTTCATTTCTTCTATTGCCAAAATTCTTACACAAAACAAAAGAGCAGTTTTAGCACATTATTGCTTAACTAGACATGAACAACTGACAGCAAGTGATAAGCCTGTCTGCTTTTCACAACTGGTAATCATTTTTGGAATAGATGTTTTAATATAGTTGAATATAAATTTTGTAATTTACATCTACAATGGTACGTACATTTATAGATCCAGTTTGTTGCCGGAGAATGAAGGCTATAATCACAAAAGGCTTTTCCTAGTGTTGTTTAATTTTTAATGACTATTTGAAAAACCAGGGAAGGAAAATGAAATCAAATTAATTTCTTATAAAAAATCCAAGGAGGTGCTAAAGACAATCATACAAGTTGGTTGGAGCCATTTGTAGACGGCCCGGCAGAGCCAGGCCGCTGTGTTTACAGCCCGGACGTGCGCACCGCGTCTCCCCATTATGCGCAGTGGGCCGCCCAAGGCTGGCAGCCGCAGACATTTCTGGAGAGCCAGACTGTCATGTTTCCTTCATGTCAGTGAGTAACGATGAGCAGGGAAACAGGAAGGACAGAGCCCTGGTCATTTTGCACAGCTGAGATTCTCAGCCAATTCTCATTCTCTCTCTCTTTTTAAAGCAATCTGAATATCTTCCATTTACTTTCAGATAAAATGCCAGGGAAGGGTTTGTTTCAAGTAAGTTGAGACTGAGCCTCAACGACATGTTGCCTTATTTACGAAGTCCATTTGTTAAGTAGTATTTTACCTTTTGGGACTTGCTAACGGCAATTCCTGCTATAAGAAGGCAGCCCCCGCCTGGCCGGCATGGCTCAGTGGCTGAGCATCCACCTATGAACCAGGAGGTCACAGTTTGATTACCAGTCAGGGCACATGCCTGGGTTTCGGACTCAATCCCCAGTATGGGGCATGCAGGGGGCAGCCAATCAATGATTCTCTCTCATCATTGATATTTCTATCTCTCTCTCCTTCCTTTCTCTCTGAAATCAATAAAAATATGTTTTTTAAAAGAGTGGTGAAATGGCCTTCCCCCTTCCCCACGTGGGCCTAAGAGGAGGAACTTGGAATGAAGGCAGTTTTCTAATAACGAGCCCCCAAGACTTGGAGCTGAGAGATTCACAGTGCTGGAGACTGGAAGTCCAAGATCAAGGTGTTGGCAGGTGTGGTTCCTCCTGAGGCTGCTCTCCTCGGTGTGCAGAAGGCCTCCTTCGCTCTGTGTCTTCACGTGGCCTTTCCTCTGTGCACACGTAGCCCTGGTGTCTCTCCCTCTCCTTTTCAATCAGAGACACAGCAGTATTAGTATTAGTGGGATGATAATCCTGTCTTCTCCTCCCCTCCCGGTGCCAGCACCTCTTGGAATGGAGGCAATTTTGAAATGCTGGGACGTGCATCTTCTAAACAACACCGATAAATAAGTTCTGTGTGTAAGAAGCCTACTCCCAGCGCCGTTTAATAAATGTGCCGCATTGCTTTGGCACATGTAACATGTGCCTCCTGAATACATTTTCTCTCCGGGAGGCTTTCATACATGTGCAGAGCATGCACTCCTCCACATGGATCTCGGGCTTTCCATTGGTGTGGAATTCAGTCACAGTACTCACCTGGAAGTGAGATCAAGCTGGACTCCGAGGCAGGAAGCTGCCTTGGGAAGGAAATTCGTGAGTCATAGGTAACTCAGGAGGAGGGAGCCTCTCTCCTTACCCTTCTTTGGTGTGCCGTGGAACAGGTGCGTGTGGAGTTGGCTAACTGGCTCACTACCTAAGGCAAGGAGCAATTACAATTCTTCCTACTGCTTTCTTCTTTGTTGCACTCTATGCGACACATCGCTGCTCGTACATGACCTTCAGGACACAACACAGTCCTGTTTTAAAAGGAAAAAGGGTGATCTCACCAAAATGATGGCTGATCGCCCCCTCTGAGGACACTGAGCACAGCAAGGTTTTGGGGGAGAGGGTTACTTGGAGTAAACATAGCAATGAAAATCGTCCTTCTCCTCCCCCTCCTCCTCCTCTTCCTCTTTCTCTTCCTTCTCCCCCTCCTCCTCCTCCTCCTCCTCCTCTTTGGACACTGAGCACAGCAAGGTTTTGGGGGAGAGGGTTACTTGGAGTAAACATAGCAATGAAAATCGTCCTTCTCCTCCCCCCCCTCCTCCTCTTCCTCTTTCTCTTCCTTCTCCCCCTCCTCCTCCTCCTCCTCCTCCTCCTCTTTCTCCTCTTTGCCCTCTCCTCCTCCTCCTTCTACTTCTTCTGCATTTTTCTACTGCTGAAGACTGTGCTGTGTCTGGGGAAACCCAGCCCGTGTTTCCCTTTTACTAGGAGCTCTCTGGTCTGGTTTTCTGGGTCTCACTTCAGACATCCTCACTGACCAGTGTGGATGGAGCATCTTCTCACCTAGGCCCAGGGAGCTCACGCTGGGAGGTGCTCTGCTACCTGTGCTTGGAGACTTTGGGGAAATACCTCTGCGCAAAAGGTAGTTTGTTACCCTGAGGAGGAGAAAACGTATTTGTGGAAAAAATACAGCTTATAGCTGAGAATTGTGCTCAGTGTTAGAGAGGGAAAATTGTACCTGAGAAAGTTGTCTGTTATTACATGCTAGATTAACTAAATAAAAAGCTATCACAACTAGAATATGTAGAGGTAGAGCAGTTCTTTTCTGAAGCTGTGAGATTTATTGAACAAAGGCAGTTCTCATTCAATTCCAATAGACATGAAGACTTGACTTTTAAGATTGTTTTGAATCCTAACTAAAATATTTCCTGGTAGGTGTGTAAATTTGAGATTATAGTACCAATAAAATATTTTAACCAATCTGATTTCTTTAAAATGTCCTGGGCTACAGCCCACTGACAGTTGTGTAGCTCTTGTTTGGAAATGCACACACATAATAATCTGTAGCCATTAGATTGAGAGCTGAAAGAGGCCTCAGAAATCAATTCTACCCTTCCCTTTTATTCTTGAAACTAGAGCCCAAATATGACTTGTCCCAAGTCCCAAAATGAATTATCAACATAGTCACCAGAACTAGAAATTCGTTCTCTTGATTCCAGGACCAGCCACCAGGGTTGGGACAGTGTGAAGAAATGGGGCTCTAGAGGTGAGTGTGTGGGCTCAAATCCTGGCTATGTCACTTAAGCTCTCTGTGCTTCCCTGCACCTCGTTGTGCCCCCTGGCTGGCCATAAAGCAGTACTTACCGTATATGGTTATTTTAAAGATTAAAGGAGATATTCCACCTAAAGTGCACAGCCAGTGTTTGCCACGTAGTAAGCGTTCACTAAGTCATGCTAAGAATAAGAATCATAACAATAAACCTTATCTGTGCTTACTAGGTACTCTTCTAATTCACCTAAACCTCACACCTATACTTATGGAGTAGAGAGTATTATTACTTCCAGTTAAGAGTTGATGTAAGGAGAGTTTAGTGACTGGCCAATAGGGTCATAAAGCTGAGAAGCCTCAGAAATGTCTCCCAAGCCCACGGCTTCAATGTATGAGCTGCTGAAGCTGTGGCTGTGGCTGCAGTGTATTCCTTTTTCTCTTTCTTGCTGGGGCTCCAGCATCTTCCTTGTTCTGCCTCCATTTCTCATCTGTCCTTTAATTGCTTCCCCAGCACCTGCTCTAAAGGTGACCCTCAGGCCCATGGCTGGGCCTTGGGGGAACGCTCTCTGAAGACCATGTTCCCCTCCTGCCTGAGCGTCCAGGACGGAGCTGGGACTCCTTTCATCTTTCCCTTCCCTCATACTCATCACACAAATAGGTACCTGAATTAAAAATTGAGTTTGAAATTTTAATGTATTTTTACCTACCCAAACTCCCTTTCTTTTTAAAAATTTATTTATTATTGACAGTATTATAGATGTCCCCCTCTTCCCCCATCTACCCTCCTTCACCCCACATCCCGCCCCACACCAGGCCTTCCCCACCCTATTGTCTGTGACCATGGGCTATGTATATTGCATATGTTTTCTTCGGTTAATCTCTTCCCATCTCCTCCACCGCTCTCCCCTTTGAGATCTGTCACTCTACTCCATGCATCCATGCCTCTGGACCTATTTTGTTCGTCAGTTTATTTTGTTCATTAGATTCCACATATAAGTGAGATCATGTGATATTTGTCTTTCTCTGATGGGCTTATTTTGCTTAGCACAATAATCTCCAGATTCATGCATGCTGTAGCAAAGGGTAAGAGTTCCTTTTTTTTTTTTTTTTACAGCTGCATAATATTCCAGGATGTAATTGTACCACAGGTGTTTTTTTTTTTATCTACTCATCTATTGATGGACACTTGGGCTGTTTCCAGATCTTAGCTATTGTACATAATGCTGCTATGAACATAGGGGGGTGTATGTATTCTTTCTGATTGGTGTTTCAGGATTCTTAAGCTATATTCCCAGAAGTGGGATTGCTGGGTCACACGGCAGTTCCATTTTTAATTTTTTTAGGAAACGCCATTCTGTTTTCCACATGGCTGCACCAGTCTGCATTCCCACCAGCAGTGCACGAGGGTTCCCTTTTCCCCACATCCTCACCAGCATTTGCTGTTTGTTAATTTATTGATGGTAGCTATTCTGACAGCTGTGAGGTGATACCTCATTGTAGTTTTAATTTGCATCTCTCTGATGATTAGTAACATTGAGCATTTTTTCATATGTCTATTGGCTATCTGTGCTAGTATGTCCTCTTTGGAGAAGTATCTATTCAAGTCCTTTGCCCATTTTTTAATTGGATTGTTTGTCTTCCTGGTGTTGAGTTCTATGAGAACTTTATATATTTTGGAAATTAGTCCATTGTCAGATGTATCATTGGTGAATATGTTCTCCCATATAGTGGGTTCCCTTTTCATTTTGATGGTGGTTTCTTTTGCTGTGCAAAAGCTTTTTAGTTTGATGTAGTCCCATTTGTTTACATTTTCCTTTGTTTCTCTTGCCCTAGGAGATGTACTGGTGAAAATACTGCAAAGTGAGATGTCTGAGATTTTACAGCCTAAATTTTCTTCTAGGATTTTTATGATTTCTTGACTTACATTTAAGTCTTTTATCCATTTTGAGTTTATTCTTGTGTATGGTATAAGTTGGTGATCTAGTTTTATTTTTTTACATGTAACTATTCAATTTTCCCACCACCATATATTGACAAGTTTAATCAAACCATACCTATTAAACTAACCCGTTTTGCAATCGTAGAAGAATTTATTATTAAAATATTTGGTTAATTTTTTGTGCTTCTTTATTTTTCCTCATGCTCATTCTCTGTCCTATCGGTTCAGTTGGTTTCTCCAGGAACAGGAGAAGAAATAAAATTGCAAAACAATTCATTTGGACCCTTGTTTTTGCAACCTAGTGTGTTTTGCAATCTAGAGGTGAAAAAAATATCATAAAAGTATAATCATGGTTAATAAAATTCCCTGCATAAAAACATGTCCAAATAGTAACAATGGCAATAGCAGAAGCATCAATAGCTATCATTATTAAAAAAAACTTTATTATGTGCCAGGCATTGTTCTAAGTTCCTTACATGCATTAGCTCATTTGATCCTCCCAACAACACTATAATTAGTACTTTTATTGCTTGTACTTAACAAATGAGAGAACTATGGCATTACCCAACAATGCTGGCTAAAGTAGCACCCCCCATAGTTATTCTCAGTTTCATTAATGTTTTATTTCCTTCACAACATTAATTACTCTCTGAAATTACCTACTTTACTGTCTATTGCCTCTGTTGAAGTTATTTGGTAAGGCCTTTGTTTTATTCACTGCTGTATCCCAGCTTCTAGAGCAGGCCTGGCTGCCAATAACTGTATGCTGAAGGGATGGATGAATGAATGAAGGAGGCTTACATTTAAGTAGTTTGTCCAAGGTGATGTAACCATAAGAGCTGGTATTCAAGCTGAACTCTGTCTAACTCCGAAACATGGTTTTCTGTTATAGCTTTTTATAGCCTAAAGTCTTCCTAGATATAATCTAACCCAAGCCTAGTATTTTGCAGATGAGGGTACAGAAGCTCAGAAAGGCTAATTTTCCCCCCAATATCACACAGATTGTTAGTGGCAGAGCCAGAATCAGAGCCTAGACCCCTAGTGAGTGTTTTTGCACCATGAATTCAGTCTCCGGGTTCATATAAAATCTATATGCTACTGCTGTGCATCATCCACCCACTTATTAATGCCATAAACCTAAGTCATACTTGACACCCCCCTCTCTCTTACCACCCTCTTCCTCTAATTCACTATAAAGTCTTGCCAGTGTACCTTCTAAAGATAGCTCATATCTTTCCACTTTTCTTCCTGTCCCTCTATCACCCAAGCCACCATCAACGCTCACCTATGTAATTGTAGTAGCCGCCTACCTAATTTCCCCTGCCTTCTCTTGCCCCTTTTCAATCTATTTTCTTTAGAGTAGCCAGACTTACCTTCTAAAATGCAAATCTAATCATACCACTCTGCTGCTTAAATTTTATTATTTGTTTTACGATGCAATTTAAAAGTCTTAACATGGTCTTTGAGCTTGTGGGATCTAGCCCCTGACCACCCCTCCAGTCTCATCTTACACTACTCTTTCCCTTTCTCATTTATTGTTCTGCTCCACTGACCCTATTTCTATTCCTAAGAATCAAGCTCTTCAAAGTTTTAATTCATGAGGCACCCCCTTCTATGGGCCATCTCCTCTACCCCTGTCCCCCTTTTTCTCTTCTACTTGCCTCTTCATCCTCTGGGTCCCAGCTTACATTCCATTTCTACTGGTAAGTATTCTCCAATGGACTCCTCCCAACTTCCCCTCTGACCAGGTCAAGTCCCCTATGAAATGTTCTCAGAAGTACCATCAATTTTTCCCACATGGCATTTATTACAATTATAATTAGGCATGTCATTTGTGTAATTATTTAGTTAATGTCTCCTCCCTAATAGACTGAAGCTCTAGTGACCATGCTGTGATCCACAGAGACATAGTAGATGCCTCATAAAAATTTATGGAGCATTCTATAGTTCCTGGGATGAAATATCAATGACAATGCAGAAATGTTTAAGGAAAAGGAGACAGAATGTAAACACTAAAAACAGTCCAAAAGGCTTCCTTACCCATTCCAGCATGAGCAGCTTTTCCTTTTAGTAATGTCCATCAGTGCATTTCTTTTCCCAGGAGAAACTACAGCTTCGCTAAGGGGGTGTTGGCCTCTCCAGTTGAGTCTCAGATTTGAGAGAGGCCTTCCTTCTGATAGCTTTGCTGGGTAGAGTAATCTTGGTTGTAGGTCCTTACTTTTCATCACTTTGAATATTTCATGTCACTCCCTTCTGGCCTGCAAAGTTTCTGTTGGGAAATCAGCTGACAGTCATATGGGCACTCCCTTGTAGATAACCCAACTGCTCTTCTCTTGCTGCTTTTAAGATTCTCTCTTTTTTTAAATCTTTTTTGTTTTAATTATGATGTATCTTGGTGTGGGTTTCTTTGGGTTCATCTTGTTTGGGATTCTGTGCTTCCTGGACTTGTATGTCTATTTCCTTCACCAAGTTGGGGAAGTTTTCTGTCATTACTTTTTCAAACAGTTTTTCAATTTCTTGCTGTCTCTCTTCTCCTTCTTGCACCCGCATGATGTGAATGTTGGTACGCTTGAAGTTATCCTGGAGGCTCCTTACACTATTTTCATTTTGGGGGAGGCGATTCTTTTTTCTTTTTGCTATTCTGATTGGGTGGTTTTTTTTGCTTCCTTATATTCCCAATCGCTGATTTGATTCTTGGTTTCATTTTTAAAAAGATTTTTTCTTGATTGATTTTAGAGAGAGTATGTGAAAGAGAGAAACATCTATTTGTTGCTCCACTTATTCATGCATTCATTGATTGATTCTTGTATATGCCCTGACCAGGATTGAACCTGCAACCTTGGTGTATCAGGATGATGCTCTAACCAACTGAGCTACCCAACCAGGGCTGAGACTTTGCTGCAGCAAATGCTCTATGGGGTTGTCTCTTTGCTGTTCACAGATTTACCCATTGATTCTTTTAAGATTTTACTTACCAATTTTTTGACATCCTTTTCTCTGAAATGCCAGATTTCTTACTCCTCAAAGCTAGAGATGCATCTGGGAGAAAAAAACTAAGTGTTGTTAGGTGTTTCAGTTTTGCATTAAGACCTATTAGAAGAGAACTTAGAACTAAGCGAACATTCACTACTCTTTCCCAGGACTGCACAGCCATGCAGGATGCCTGGTGCCCTGCCTGATCTTTGAATCTGACCATTTGGGGAAAGCATAATTGTTATAAGGCGATTGTTTATTCTGATTATTGCAGTCATACATATTTATTGCAAACATTTTGGGAAATATAAAAGTATAAAGAGAAAACTTAACTGTGATAACTACCAGGAACTATAATTTCCTAACATGTTTGTCTCCTCTTTAAGCAATTCATATACATTCATGAAGACTACTTAAGTCTTTTAAATACTAGTAAAAGATTTTCAGATGATGATTTTAGAAAATGCCCATCCATGGAATTTAGTGGGAAGAGTTGTCGTTAAATTTAATGATGTACCAAAGTTGGAAAATTTTAAATTTCTTAATTGTATGCTCCAGTTTGATTTTTATTAATTGGAGAAAGGGAAAAACTGTGCATATTTTAAAAATTAGTATGGAATCAAACAAAAAGGTATAATGACCTCAGTGGTTTTATTTGCTCCTGTAAGTGATTTTCCATTTATTTTTGCCTAACATAAGATGCATATACAGTAGGTCTTTAACTGATGCATATGAATTGGCTGAAATCCCATTAAAATTTAACTTTTGATATTTGAAATTTGGTTATTGTTTTTGCTGTTTTGTTGTGATTGAAATTTAGTAAAATTTATTTGGAATATTGTACTATTTTCCTGAGTTATAAATCTTACCATCATGAAATCAACAACAAAAGAAACTCATGTGATATAATACTACTAATAATTATGTTACATTTGTTTAAAGTCAAAATGGCTTATTCTGAATATAATTTTTAAAAGCCATTTCCTAAAGAATGACTGCAAAGAATGATTCTAGAAGAGACTTCTATAATACAAAAAGGTCTATCCCCTTGTGCTTTTCAGGCATCTGGCCGGCTGAAGAGGTTTTGGCTTACTACTGCCTCAAGCACAGTGAGATATTCAGGTACAAAGCTGCACTGAAAAATACTTCTTTCCCCCAGCCCATTATGGGTATTGTATCTGCATGTTAAAGATTGTTATGGTTACACTCTTCAAATTAAATTGTTTAAAAGATAAGAAAAGGAGAGAGAGAGAGAGAGAGAGAGAGAGAGAGAGAGAGAGAGAACAGGAAGAAAGAGAAAAAAGTTCATGGTGAAAACATGTTGCTTCTAAAAAAATCTGAATTGCCTTTGGGTACTAATATTGCACAGCAAGCTTTTTGCTATATGTCAAAAGCTTTTGATTTTCACTCAAGGCTTTTTATTTCACTTTGATTTTGGGGAAACAAAAGTGAAGCTCCAATCAATCCTTACTGATTGTAAAGGTCAAAAAAAAAACCCACAAAAACAATAAAGACTTTCTTTAAACTTCTGCCAGAGAAGTCACTACAGAATTTTTTATAAATAGATGTCCCACAGCTATTATTTAAAGGTGCCATCCCACCCCCCGGTTTGTAAAGGTGTTTTGTACACTTAACAACGTGTATTTATAAAATATAGTAATAAATAGTAATTACAGATTCATGCTACAGAAATAAATGTTTTCAACTGTCAGTGTGCATTATAGATCAAACCCATGCATGAGGTTTAGGAAAAAGAAAAAAAACACAACTTCTTTTATTTGAAAATTATAAAGATGTTTGGTAGACCCAGAAAATAAATGTTTTTCATTTTAAATCTCATTTTATAAAAGTCATCCACTAGAAGCTTCCTGAATAGCCCATTATGATTCCAGACAAGCCGTTAGAGATCATGGTGTGTGTGTTTTAGCAATATGTACTTACAAGACTGGGTCAATAATGTATATTTTTTGAAGTTCAATGGGCCCATATTTACCAACTAGTCTGTAATTGCTTTGAACAACTGAATACCCATTAAGTGCATTTTGGACTATGAATGTTCTTGTTTGGCTTTTTCTCCTCCCCTTCCC
>NW_005357115.1:5140778-5175378 GCF_000412655.1 Myotis brandtii
TAATAAACTTCCCAAACTGGGATGAAGAAACAATCTTAAGAATCTAAACATGTAGAATAAGAGCAGGGCCGTATTGAATTTGGGCTGCAGAGCTGCCCTGGACGCCTGGCATTTGCTCATCTCGCTGTGCTTAAGCTTGACTGGAGCTCCAATCAGCGGGCAGGGGGCCAGGGCGAGGATGTCACCCGTGGAGCGCTGATATTTAGGCACAAAGAGGAAGGTAAGTGCAGAGTGCCACGTTAGCCTGTCAGCTTTAACTTGGAGCCGCTCTACTTGGGAGCGGTGAAGTCAGAGCCCAGTCATTACTTTAGCTGGGTTTGCTGGCTTAACCATATTATGTCCCTGCATTGTTTATTCACTGTGTTGTGTCGGGGTCAATTGTGATTTAAGTGTTAATTGCTAAATGCTCTTTGTGTAATTGTTCCTGATGGGGGCGGTTCAGCTTTCCCAAATGTTTCGGTTTGTTTTAGATTATTATTTTTTTTTAAATTCAAGATTGCATTTATTTTGTGTGTGTTGTGTGTGTGTGTGACGATAATATAGGTATATACACACTCACATATATTCTTCATTTACTTGTCTAACTGTTTTTGAAGGAATGAATGTGGATTAACAGTGTTATCCTTTCCTAACAATTATCTTTCGCTACTCTAGCTAGTTTAGTTCTAAAAGACAGCGCCATTGACAAGGGAAAAAAAGGGAACCTTCTCAGATTTTTCAGCTCAGCGGTGGTAATGTTGCAGTGAACACTAATGAGGGAACCCCCACTGGTTTGCCTGCTTTGTGACTTTTCTATTTCATAATTATTTTTAAAACGCAAAACGACATGAGGTAGCCCAGTCATGTCCCGACAACTTCCTGGTAGCGCCGTTCTTACTGCAGATGGCAATTTGTTCTTGTAACATATATCTCTCTCCGACCATTTTCATCTAATTTGTATGGGTTCTACCGTTTCTTTTCTCTCTTTCAGGGACCTTGCTGTGTGTGAGCTAGGGGGTGGCATGACATGCTTGGCTGGGCTCATGGTAGGTCTTTTCTCAATTCCAATCTCATTCAGAGGGAGGAACAAAAGGAAAAATGTTCCAGGGCCTCCAACTGCTGGGTCAGAGAACCGTCAACAGCATCAGCTGCGGTCAAGCTGCCGGGTCTTGAGAGACCTTCTAGATTGACTTACTTTCGGATCATATTGATTTTTATGGCTGCCTCGATGAGCAGAAACATTTTACCTCAGTGAGTCGATATCGCTTGTCGTGACATTCCAAGCCTCTCACCGTCTTTCTTTGCCATAGCGAAAGCATTTTTTTTTCTTTCAGATTATAGTCCCATTTGCTAAGATTCAGGAATAGCCCGGCGAATCACAGTTGGAGCACCATGATATAGCTGCTAATGTTTTGCCTGCATTATTACACCAACAAACATGATCCAGAGCGCTCAGTAATTAGATTCTTTTGAATTAGATTGGCCATTCAGGAACGTCGTTCCCCATTCTCTGGGTTCTGAGTCATGTATTCAGGAGATACTATGTAGCAGCACAGTGCATTAGACAAGTTTTTATGTCTCTACAAATAAAAGCATATTGTTACACTGATTGGCATTTGACAAACCTGTCGCTCTTACACAATGTGTCGAGGTTACAGCCCAATGTGCGAGCATGTCAAAGCTCACAAAAAAATTACCCTCACAAAGCCATCTGCCTGCAATGCAAAGTTATATGAAGGGCATCAGGCAGTCAGACAGAAGCAAGCTGAAAGGCAGAGTGACAGCCTTGTATGATGGCTCTACTAGATAAACAGAAGCCCACAAATGAAAGCCTCTCAGAATACCATCATCCGCTGTCACAATGCAATTACCGAACAGAATGATAGCAAGATAGAGGCTCCCGCAAATGGAATGATAAAAGTATTGACTGATTTGATTGAATGATTAAAATAATGCAGACATAAAATGAAAAAAGATTGAAGATTGTTACAGAGAAATAGGTGAGGAAGCATGATACTGAAGGCTTGTCACTCCTGTCTTCACTTCCACACAGACAAGCATATTTGCTCATTGTTTGCTGTGCTCCCCCTACCCCCTTTTTTTTTTTCCAGGTTGCTATTTCTGCAGATGTCAAAGAAGTTCTGTTAACTGATGGGAATGAAAAGGCCATCAGAAGTATCCTTATTCAGATAGAAAATGGGTTTGTGGCGTTCATTCCTCCCCTCTCCCGATCCCCTCCCACCCCCGGCAGGCTGAGTAATGGTTGATATAAAGAAAGTCAGCATGGGGTATTAAAAAAGAGTTTCCCCCATACATATGATAAGTAATTAAGAAAAAGTAGAAATATATGTAGTTCATTGGGCAAGATGAAGTGTTGTTTATTTTGATCGATTTTAATGGTCACTTCTCCTTAAAGGAGCCTATGATTTGTGGACTACTCGAGGCAGGAAGAACATTTTGTTTCCAAATAATTTTCAGATATTCTTGTTTTTTATTTCCACTGAAATTTGCCAGCACAAAATAAGTTACTTAATATTTATTACATTGGATATTGCTTACAAAAATTAGCTTTCTTGTGTTTGGTAGTGTACATCCGTGCCATGTAATATTATGCCTACTCTAATTCCTGAGGAGTTCCTTCTATCTCCCCGCTGAAAACAGCTAGCAGGTTTTCATTACTTCCTTTTATTTAGGATTAAAAAGCTATCTCTTTTTTTCTGCCATGCTATTACAGTTCAAACCCCATTATATTAGATTATGCTTTACTAATATGTACACAGAGTTCATGAAAATTGAACTGTACTTTAACTAAGAAAGCAAGCATAATTTGTGGCTACTTTAGCAATTGAGCTGATTTGTTCAGGGGCAGTTAACAGCCGTTAGAAATTGAGAGGAAAAGTGGAAGATATGTTTGCTTTGGGTTTTTTGGTGTGCCTTACATTTACATTCTGAAGAAGGTAATCTCCTTATTTGAATTTGAGAATCCTAAAATGTCAAAGCAGGTCTGATTTTTTGTGTGGCATCTTACATAAAGCCTTTTAAAAAATTATTTTCTTTTGCTACCTCCGCTCTGTAATTTTTTTTTGCAAATAAAATTTGCAGCAGCTCCATCAGGCTGCTCCAACGGGAGGAAGGAGGTACCAGCAGCACAGTAGCTGATATTGTGCAGCCGCACTTGTGTGCTCTACAGAGCCCCACCCAGCTAATTGCCTGACAGACTTAAAAAAATTCAGGAAGGAAAAACAGCCAATCACAGGCTTGGCCTTTCACACAAGGGAAAGAGATCACAAAAGGTGCTTCCTTTTTTAAAATGCAGGATTTTAATCATGATCTTCAGGCTGTCGCAAGTTTCTCAAAATATTCCTAAAGATGAGCCCATGTTGTTCATTCACTCTGCTTTTATTCTGAGTTATTTCGTGCACGGTATCATTTCCCTGTGCTCCTCCTCCGCATGTCAGGGAACACAGAGAGCGAGAGGGAGTCAGGTATGCCGGCTCAGCCCCAGCGGATCTGTTCTTCCAGGGGCGAGAGAGGGGGCAGGACTCTTGGGCAAGAGAAGGTCATTTTAGCCACAGAAACTTTCAGCTTGGGCCCAGCAACCTGAGGTTTTCCTTAAGTCAGCAGGTGTCTCATTTAACAGCCTCAGGAACCAATTAGAACTTTTAACAAACTCTGGGAAACATCTGTAGTCTGCATGTAAATTTAATGACACAAATTATTATCGAGCTAAACTACAGAGCTTCCAAAGAAAGGAAGCAATGCTAATGTCACTAATTAACGCACCTTGGCTTTAAACAGCAAAGATGCCAGGCCAGCTCTTGAAATCAGAGAGGAAATCTCAGATTCTGTGTTCACTCTGCCGGCCTTTCAAAGAAATGATTGGTACAGCCCCCTCCCAAGAAAATGGATTTTTAACATTTGGTCCTCAGAAGCTCAGCCCTGAGAGTGCTTTTTTGTGCCGGGGTTTACAATGGGTTTAATATAGCGGGGTGCCAGAGGGCAGGAGGGGAAGAACTCTACAATGTAGATAAAGTAGGTCCTTTCAGGATGCAGACCCAAACGGGCAGTGCTTTATTTCGTCTTTCAGGACTTTCCTAGTGCAGTGCGGTTTTCGTCACGCCGTTGTTCTATGTTTGTGTGCATTTTTCTGTTGTAACTAGATCTAATTTTTTTTTAAATTAAAAGAAACAAGCATGCATCAAGCCTTAAAAAATTGGCAATGTGTTTTTCCTGCTCTTAATACTAATGATATCCTGACTTGCTAATAGAGCTTACAACTGGCATTCATCCTGCGCAGTTTTGCTGAGTGAGGTTAATATGAATGAAAAAATTTTTTTTCTATGTGTGTGCCCATTTTCTGTTGGAATGACTAATTCACTGAATCACATGCTGTTGATGCATATGGGTCGAAACAGACTCATTTAAAAATTACTGTTTACGTCTTTCCTTTAAAATTTTAGGAAGCCTAAATTATATAGCAGTTGTAGGATATTATTCAAAAATTACTTTCTAAAAAGTAAAAGTGGATGTCAACCAAAAAAAGGGGGAGAAACATTGCCAGAAGCCAGAAAATCTCTAAGCAAAGCTGCTAATTATTCTTAATGGGCAAGATGAGCACATTAAGAAACAAATGAATACATCAGTGAAATGTAATTGAAAATCGACCTGGCAGTCGCGCATCACATCTGAGTATTGGCCTGTATATTATTCTCATCTTTTAAAAAATTATTTCTGTTGTTCTTGGCATCTGAATTTAATGAATCTACCTGAGCCTTACTTCCTAGTCTCTTAATCTTCTAACATTCTGATTCTTACCTTTTTTAGAAATAGAGCATTTCCTGATATTTTCTTTTTATCTTCTGTTATTTCTGATTTTTAAATATGTGAGGCAATGGGAAGATGTGTTCTGAATCTTTATATCATAGAAACATTTCAACCAGTTGTGAGGTTATTTTATTCACTGTCTTCCTAAAATGTATCCAGTGGATTGGCTGTATCTTCTAAAGCAGTGGTCACCAACCTTTCGGACCACCAGTGGCGGTTGATGACTGCTGTCTAGAGCTCTCTACCTTGACCAGGAAAGCTAGATGTTGATTTGAGATTTATTAAACAGAGGTATCTGAAAAGAGATGAAGACTTGAGGTATAAGTGAATGTTGTAAGTCTGAACATTTTCTCAGATTCCTGGGTAGATGTCTCTGAGGCTCTCCGTGGCCCTTAAACTACAGAGCCCCCCACCTCAGAGTGCCTCTCCGTACTGATGCCGTGATTTATCTGTACCCGGAGAGAACAAAGGATAAGTTAGAACATAACATCATTTGGTTCATCCATTTCTCAAATTTATCTTGAAATAGTATGGAATGTATTCCTTTTCTTTGGCGCTGCCCTTTTAGTGTAATTACGAATTCTCCAAGTGCCCACAGATAATAATTACTCCATAAGATTTGTAGCTGGCGATGGCAATGACATAAGAATAGGGGAGAGAAAGGATATACTGAGTTATTATGGATGCTAAGCTTCTTCCAAATCATAGTGAGAAATCTAAAGGTGAGCATCCCTCTCCGCTACACTCACTACTTGCCCAACACAAGCACCCCGCCTTGACCCCTCCTCAGTAAACATCAAGTTGCCACCTGCAGCATATGGCAACGCTTGGCGACCCATTTCCTGTGCCCCTGACCCAAGCGTCTCATCCCCACAGTATGCACAGTCTGGATCATGATCTCAAGCTTAAGATTCTTCCAAGTTTGGTTAATTTCATGTCCATTTTAAAGGACACCCCTGGCTTACCATTATTTTAACAGAATCCCTGATTAACAGGCATTGATCAGTGAAGCTGCATGTGGACTGAGCAGCCTGGGTTGGGGATGGTTGGGACCTTGGGAATGCCGGGCCCTCCACCTCCACCCAGGCCCCTCCTGCAATACCAATGCCAGCTGAAGTATTGATGCCAGCACTTCTGTTTACAGGATGAGTCACAAATGGACCTCTGTGTGCCTCACATTGGGCAAGAACTCAGCAAATAGCTTTGAAACTTAATTTTTAGTTAATTAATTAAAATTAATTCAACCAGTATTAATTGCATGCATTTCAGGTGCTAAAGAGACAGCAGAGGACAAGACAGACCAAGCCCCTGTCTTTGTGGGTCACAGGCTACGCCTTGGCTAGAGCACACATTTATACACGGGAAAGACACTGGAAACCTACAGGGCAGAAGTTCTTGGATTCCCTCCAGTGACTTAAATTCTACAATATAAATGTTCACTTAACTGACTCAGAGTGGCAGGGAAAGAAGGTGAAGCTTCATTGCCAAACCTCATTTGAGTTACAATCACCAGCCTCTTCATCCCTCCAAAGCTTTTACTTGAATTATTGAAAAAGATAATGAATTGACATGAATTAGGCACCTACTATGTGTCAGGCTCCTAGTATGTGACACTCCATTAAGCCTATAAAATAGGTTTCATCGTTCCTGTTCCGAGGTGGAGCTCAGGGAGGTTAGCTGACCCACGTTTACACAGCCGCTAGAATCGGAACCCGGAACCGGCCCTAGAAGCCAGGTTCAGTTGACTTCAAAGTGTCTTTTTCTCCCATTAAACAGTTCTCTTTACCAAAAGCCGGGCTGCTTGGGTGAGTGTCGTCTTGCATTTCCTCAGCGCCCTCTGGAAGAAAAGTCCTCTCATCCATAAACCACGGCTGACATTGCTAAAAGAGTTCCGATCACCTCTATGCCATCTTCTCAATTCATGTGAGTAATGAGCACACTTAGGAATATTTGGCGACCTTTAAATTAGCAAATATTGTCACATTTTAGAAATTATAGAAATAAAAGTAAACAGGATTTATATAATAATTTCATAGTTTCCTACTCTCACCTTTGATGTTCCAGTGAGGAATAAAGGAAACATGAACCACGAAGGTAATGCCGCTTGAGCCGCAATGTTCTTCTTTTTCAAATGCTTTCTTGTTTAAAGAACAATACCAATTCTCAAAATGTGTGTGACCACCGATAAATATAACAATTACTAATTGCAGAAGGAGGTTAATATTTTAAATCATGTTATGTATAATAGGTAACATAATTTGTTTAAATAAGTGATATCGTTATTATGCAAAAATATAATTTTAAGAATAAAAATCAACTGAAGCAAAATTATAATGGAGCCCCACTCCTGAGCTTTGCTTTATTTGAGAAGAACATGTAGAGCTAGAATCCTGGTCTCCTTTTAGCCCCGAGCATGTGTCCTCTGGCTCTGGAGGTCTGTTTGCCCAGGCAAGGCGATTGGAGGTGATTACTCTGTATCCGTTGAATCAGAAATCTCTCTTTGCACCCAGCACCTCCCACTGAAGTCTCCCAGAAGGTGGGTGCAGTTCAGAGAACACGATTTGGTCCATTCTGTTCAAAACTGTCCTGGACAGACCGACTACGATTGATTGAATTTCCTTTATTACCCTGAGGTGACACAGAAGAAAGGCCACATTGATTATTGGGCACAGTGCCAACTAGAGGAACCACCCAAAAACCCCACCTAAAGTAAAGGGTGGGGATCAGAATGTCAGAATATATCTCTTAAGGTAGTATTTTCATACGCTATTGACATTTTTTTCTAACCCACCAAATATATTCTCTCCCCAGTTCTAAAAGTAAAGCAGCCTAAATACTGCTGCGAATTTTTTTTTCATTTAAAAAAATTGCTCCTAGAATATAAATATATATGCTTGCTTCAGCCTGACCACCTGAAGTCACAGGTTTATAAATTGTATAAAAGTATATAGTGTTGAGATGTTTACTAAAAATTATTAATAGGTTTTCTGAGTTATATAATTTAACTTCCCTGTGACTATTTTATAAAAAGTATTACCTCCAGTAACAAAATAACATGTTTTGCTTGATAGATTAGGCATGTACTCACAGGACGCGACAGGTGTACCTGTCACATTATGGCTTGCAGTTGGATGCCATGGAAACGCTGACTAGGGTGTGGCCAGAGTGTGGGGGAGCTCAATCAGAAACAGTTGTCAGCTGACTACTAATTTTGTTCTCAGAATAAAGATGTCAGCTGTCCTTTTCTACAAGACATTTCATGTAGAAGACTTTCCTGAAATACTTTCTTCCTGAAATAGAACTGTAGGCCTATGTGTCATTTCAGTTAATCAAAACAAGTAGGCAAATTAGTCTCTTTTATTTTTTTAATGAATGTAATTTAACAGTATTTAATTTGCATACAGGAAAGTTCATCCAGGAAAAAAAAAAGTCTGCATTATAGCACTTTTGTAAACCTCAACAAAGCCCTTCATTAGGAGACCTAATTGATTTTTCCTCCCCACTCCTGGGGGAAGAAAGCTATCACAGTACCTGCTTATTCACTCCGAGAAGAAATGGGTGTGCCTGGTGTTTCAAGCAGAGATTTGGGTTGAAGCGTCCTGTGGCTCTGTTCTTGCAGGGAGACCTGGGCCAGTGCTCGCTTCCAGCATTCAGGAAATCTGTTTTTCTGAGCAATAGGGGAACATCGCTTGTCTGGTTGGTGTCCTCCCCATGGGCCCAATTTAGTTCAGCTTGCAGCCTTCGCTGGAATTATTTTATTTCTTGTTTATTTAAACCTGCCTTATTCCAAAAGAGGGATTTTGAGGTTTCTTACAGTGACACAGAGAATATACCATATGAAATACATGAGAAAGTGAGGGCAATTGAAAATTAGAAAGACAAGAAAACATGATGAAGCCAGGAGTGGAGGGCAGTATAGAAAATATACCCAATAGGAAGGAGCTACTGTAGTGGTCAGACTTGGGTCTGAGCTGCACAGCGACTCGAGCGAAAAGACAAAGAGGAACAGTTACAAGATTTATAGAAGTTGAAGCAAAACTAACTGTCATTCTGAAGTCTAGCATTTCCCATGCGAACTCCCAATGTGCCGTTTCCCCTGGGCCCTCCTGGAGACGGTGTTGCGTGATGTAAGTGACCAGCTCCCCAAAACATCTTTTCAGTAGACATGGCTCTTCTTGTACAAGTGCTTACACACCAGCAGATGGCCAGAGGCCAGAGCATAGGTCCCTGTAAGGACAGTTCATCCAGGGGCCTTTCACCGGGTTGACTTTCTTCAGTAATTCATTTTCTCTCAAAGAATCTCCGGGCTTTTCTTCATCTTCCTCGTCTCACTTTCTCCCAAGTCTTCTCTGCTGCTCATCCCCACCCTCCCTACTAGCCTTTAGGAGGCTGGGAATACTTCAACCTGGCAAGTCTCAGAAGATGGCCATTGCCCTCCCCGGTGACTGCAGACCTTTGCCTTTGAAGCAAGTGGGGCTTGGCACCTATGGAATAGTCCTCTCCCCCCACCAATGCCCACATTGGGCCTCGCCCCAATGCTCCCTGAATGTACATTTCCCAGGTAACAAAACTGTATCCCAGGGAATTAAAAGAGCTTGCCTGCGGCAAGTAACTCAACATTTGGTGGTAGGGCCAGAGCTAGAACCTTCTCCGCCTGCCTCATATAACCCTACATCTCTTCTCTTCTCTTGTCACCTATCCCCTGTCCGATAACATCACTGTGTTTGTGGGCTTTTATTTATTTATTTTTAGCCAATTGACAGTCGGTGCAGAAGCTTTCTTAACTATGTCCAACAGATGTGAGAGACATCATCCAAAGGAATCAGAAGGCTGGTGTGTTTAAGACTCAGAAAGTATCAAGCTGGTAAGATACCTTCCTGCATCAACACGCTCTGGTTGAAACTGCTTTTTTCCATGCTGTGGGTGATTATTAAGAACAATAATAGTTCACATTTAGTGAGCATTTACTGTGTGTCAGGCACTGTTCCAAGCATTTTATAAGTATCTTATTTAATGTTCACAAGAACCATAATGAGGCAGGCAGGTATTCTTATTACCCTAAATGAATAGATGAGAAAAACCAAAGATAAATATATTATACACTGGGTGGGAATTATGTGGGGTTGAGAGTGTACCATGTGAGGTTGAGAGAAGGCCCAGCCACCTTTATTTAATTATGTATTGATTGATAGACTTCGTCTTTTTTAGAGAGGAAAGGAAAGGAAGAGAGAGAGACAGATTTGTTGTTCCACTTATTTATGCTCTCATTGGTTGATTCTTGTACATGCCTTTGACTGGGAATCAAACCCGAGACCTTTCAGTCTACGGGCCGTGCGCTAACCACTGAGAACACCAGCCAGGGCCAGATATGCATTTTCAAATCCTGTATTGAAATGCTGGTTGATGGCACAAGGAGCACTGTGCTCTGTGTTTCTCATATAAATGAACAAACCAGTTCTGTTTCCCAGAAAACCTCTGGCAGGTCCTAGAAAGAGCAATCTGTACCTGCTCCTCGTTCTTAGGAGCCATTGCTCCCAGCACGGACTCCAGGCCCTTCTGGGGAGGACTTCCTTTTTGGCTGTGGTTTTCAACCTGGTCTTTTAGTTATCAATCAAAAGCACACACTTGCTAGGTTGTCCTCATTTACATGTATTTAATGCTTAAGGTCATTTGTGAGCATTTGCGTGTATTTCAGCATATGGAATCAGGGAATAATAGATTTCAGCATCATGCTGTGAAGAGAGGTTGTGTTTGTACAAGACATAATGTTGTTTACTGGGTGTTAATAATCACTAATAAATAAACACATCTAGACTTCCAAAATGTTGCATTTTGAGGAATCAAAATGTCAAGTGTTTAACTTATGAAATGTAATAGTATTTTCTATCATCACTTCATAAAATAATTACGTTACTAAAGAAGTAAAATGTCATTGTTCAACACAGTACATATGCAAACAATGCTTACTACATGGCCTTTGTTTCTATTATCTGTTCTCAAGAATGCTACTTCTAAATATATTGTTCTGATATGTACCTAGACCTATAGTCTATATGTCAATAGTCATATAAGAACCTCCAAGATAGTATTTTGTGTGTCTTTATTTCATATTAACTCTGGTCAATTTCTTCCTTTTTAACCACTGCAAGCATTTTGTCCAAAATCTACTAAAGCACTTTGTCGGAAAACAGGTGAATGAGTTAGTCCTTGAAATGCCTTGATCTTGTATTAAGAAGCTACTTGACCACTTAACCTTTAAGAAGCTAAGAGGAATCTGCCAACCAGTGATGTAATAATCAGTGTTCCCCTTCTATCTACTGCTTTCCCACCCATGACCAGTGCAATATGATAAAAGCCTTAGCTCCATATGAGAAGAAATAAAAGGAAACTGCTCACAAAAGGGCTAAGATATGGCACAATATTCCTTTTTTAATGCCTCAATGCATATGCAGAATTTCTTCTCCAAATTGGAGGTGTGGGATAACAGTAGCGACAGATAACTAAGCGGTATTTACCACAGCTACAAAGCCCACATGTGAGCCAAATATTTCTGCTATTAAAAAGCACTTCAGAGCTTGACATGAAGTTTATAACAGCTAAATGTCTCCTGTGACTTCATTTGCAAAGAAGATAGAAAAGCAGAAAGGAAAATCGTGATATGAGAACTGGGAGCCTAGGAGACTGTGCTTTTAAAAAGGAACGAGAAACCACCCAGAGGTTTGACTGGCCCTCTGAGCTCCCATTTTCGCTTCCCTGACCATGTTCTCTAACAACCGGCACTCCTCCTGCCATCGAGCCTCTGCCTGCCTCTCACACAGGGCAGACCCAGGTTGTGTGGGGCCTGAAACTTATTTTGAGGGCCCTCTTCAGGGTGATGAATTTGATTAGACCTTACTTTGGCAAATTTTACAGAAGCATACTACCGAGTGAACTCATTGCTAGGGCTCCTCGCGGGCCTTGGGAGGGGCCTGTGCAAGTGAGGGGTCCCGGCAGTTAAGCTTCATTAGCTTCCCAGTAAATCCACCCCTGCTCTCATAAACGCCACCAACCTTGCCCAGAATAATGCTCTTCCCTTGTATACGTCCTTACCCGCTCTGTTCCATTGTAATCCCGCCTGGCCGTTGCTAAATATGAAAGGCCTGTTTGTGAAGCCCAGGAGCTTTAGCCCTGGCCAAGGAAGACCTAGGCCCTAGGTCCTAGGGTGTTCCTATGTGAGGCACATAGCAATGACACCTCAAAGATCTTAATACAGTCTTTTGATGTTTCATTCATTTGTTCATCCTTGCAGCCCTCCATTCATTTAACTAATATGTCCAAGGTATTCTGCCTTTGAGAACATAAATTGTGCAATAATCAAGAATAATCCTTGAACAAAGGAAATTGTGCTGCCAAATATAGCTAGGGATTGGTGAAAGAGCAAATGTATTTACAGCATCTCAATTGTTAGGTTTATCTGAAGCTGTCTTCAAAACGGTGACGGTCTAATAAAGAACCATTCAGAGCTTTTGACGCCTACATATTTCTAGGTGTTCCAGAATTAGTGAATGGCGTCATTCTATGGGTAATATGAACAGTTACAAAATTTTTTAAAAATCTATTAAATATACCCTGCTGTGATATTAAAAGTGAATTTCTACTTAAGAAAAAAGGTTATCTTTGTGTGAAAATTGCTAGTGAATTTAGGCCTGTGACTTTTATTGTTCTTTGATAAACCATTAGTCTTAGTAAACTATGGAACTTATTATAACTTTTAAGACTTTTTTATAACTCAAATTATACCTTTATGTGGGCCCCCAGGATTGACTATTGGCCCCATTGCCCTACTTCTTTTTAAGATTTATATCTTTTTGGAGGCTCATTTTCCATTAGAGGTTAAATTGGGGGTGTGAAAAATGATTTTTAAATGGAAACCCCAACGCAGTGGGATCCAGTTGGTGATTTTCCAGGCCTCTGCATTCTTCTCACCTTCCTTACTCTCTTCATTCAGTCTGGCTTCCACTGCTCCCCCACGTACACCTTCTCCCTTGTCACCCAGGCCTCTTCATTCTCCTCCTAACACATTTGGTCCTTCCCATCTCTGGTCTCTGCCAATCTTATTCCCCTCCTCCTCGCCCATCTAAGTCCTTCCTTCTAGGATGACTTAGTTACCATTTCCTCCTGACTATTTTAGCCTGCCCTCATCTTTTCCTTCTTTTAACTTCTATTGGCCTTAGAATAGTCCCACAGTAAAACATGGTGCATTCTCTTATTGTCCAAAGCGTGTTGTCTTTGTTTTCATGTTCACTGGTGCATCCATTTCTTGACAAGTATTTTGATCCCTTTTGCCAAGTACTATCCTAAGTGCTGTAGATTTACTGATGAACACGACTGAGAACGTCCATGTCTTCTTAGAATTAACATTCTAGCAAGTGAGGCAAATAATGATTTTGAAGGCAAGGGTTCTGCTTAATATGTTTTTGTATTCTCTGAAGCAATTAGTATACTTTATCCCTGTTATATGAAAAGTTTTAAGATTTGTATTAGGAGCACATTTTGAAAGATAGGAATCCACAAGACTTACGGAACCAAACAATTTTTAGGAGAGGAAAGTAAAGTGCTAGAGATGCAGACATCAGTGCAAATATCAGATAGCTGACTCTCATTTCAGGGTAGGGTTCTTCTCAGGCAGACACATGCAGTGTCTGTAGACACACCGACATTGTGAGTAGGCATTTATCTGTCCTTTGTCAGGTTGAAGAGGAAGGTTAGTAGAAGGTAACTGAGATAAGGAAGCTGAGGGCTCTCGTAAAGAAATGTTCTGATAAAATGTACCTATTAGTGAGTTTGCTAGAATTATGGTAACATAATCTTGAGCACTGCTGAGAATCCTAGAGATGTCAGATATGGAAAAATGAAATTACTAAGTGTACTTTTTATTACTAACATAACATTTTTTATTTGCTTGACATGTTTATAGAAGGACTGATGCCCCAGCTTCTTTGCACCAAAGAAACCAACTCCCATAGGAATGTCATCCAGTTTCAGATATTTTGATAGAGTTCTTTTTTTTCCTATTAAAATGAGCCAGATTTTAAAATATGGGACACCATATTTTTAGGGGCCCTCTAAACTGCAGCATATATAAAATTAAGGCCTTTTCTTCTAGAATAACATTTTATTAACTCCTTGGACATGACGATCCCTACTCTTTAGCCAGGTCAAACTCTCACTACCAAAAATCGGCTAAGTTCTGTTTTGATAGCAAGGTGTGCAGGTTAGACTACTGCATCCCCTGTGAAAATGTCTTCCAGTTTTAAGGAAAAAAATCCCACCTTCGTAGATAGATATTTGTATCACAGAAGTTACATATCAAATAAAAATGTCTTCATTTTCAAAGGATTTTGTCACTTTTAAATGGACGAGGGGCAATCTTAAAAAAAATTTTTAGAGTATGACCACATCATAATCTATTGCTAAAAATCATTTTTTTAGTTTAATAATAGACACTTATTTCATTACTTTGCTATAACAAACAATGCTGCAGTGAAACACATCTGCACATAAACTGTTCATTTGCAAGTATGTTTGCTGAGCCAATTTTTAGAAGTGGACTTAGTCTATTCATATCAAATCATGGAAATTCCGAAACTTTGTAACATATTTTTATATCTGTTAAAGACTAGTCCCTTGCATTATTCTTTCTTCCTAGACTATTATAAAATTATGTTGGTATTTTGAGTATGCGGTATTGGCATTTTCATTGAAATATATGATTTACTACAACTTGATATCTTTATGAATTTGAGTCTTCATTTCCAAGAACAGGGTGATTTCGTTCTATTTAAGTTGTTTTTTAGGTGTTTCACTAGCATTTAAAATCTTTCCTCCTGACCCGTGTGGTTCAGTTGGTTGGAGTGTTGTCCCATACACTGAAAGGTCGCAGGTTCAATTTTGATTGCCTGTCATGGTACATATCTAGGTTGTGGGTTTGGTCCCCAGTTGGGGAGTTTGCGAAAGGCAACCAGTCTCTCTCTTTCTCTCTCTCTCTCTCTCTCAAGTCAATAAACATTCTCCAGTGAGAATAAATAAATAAATAAACATTTCTCTTGCTAAGCTTATTTTTGGAAAATGCATTTTTTATTTCTCTTATAAATGAGATCTTTTCTTCCATTACATTTTCTAACTGGTTGTTACTTATGTGCATATACAGAAAGCTATAGGGTTTTGTGTAGTAAATATTCAGTTGCCTCAAATTTCTAATAGTTTGTCAATTTATTCTCTTGAATATTTTAAATTAACCATTACATCCTCTGTAAATGATGATAATTTTAACTTCTTTCTGATTCTTATACCTCTCTTTTCTTTATTTTGTATAATTTTATTGGCTAAAAGTTTCCAGAATTATATTATACTATATAATAAAAGGCTAATATGCAAATTGACTGAACAGTAGAACGACTGGTTGCTATGATGTACACTGACCACCAGGGGGGCAGATGCTCAATGCAGGAGCTGCCCCCTGGTGTTCAGTGCACTCCCAAAGGGGGAGCACTGCTCAGCCAGAAGCCGGGCTCACGGCTAGTGAGCACAGTGGCAGTGGCGGGAGCCTGTCCCACCTCTGTGGCAGCGCTAAGGATGTCCGACTGTCAGCTTAGGCCTGCTCCCCAAGTGGGCCTATGCCATCAGTCAGACATCCCCCAAGGACTCCTGTACTGCAAGAGGGTGCAGGCCGAGCTGAGAGGACCCCTGCCCCGAGTGCATGAATTTAGTGCACTGGGCCTCTAGTATTAAATAATAGGCATCTTTGAGCCTTACTTTTTTGATAATCCTCTAATATTTCACCACTAAGTATGCATTAGCTTTTTTTGTATCAAAAATATATTTTTTTAATCTTGTTAAGGAATTTTTTATTGACTCCTATTTTTAAAAAATTATCATAAATATGGAACTTTATGTCTTTTCAGCATGTATAGAGATGATCAAATTGTTTTTCTTATTTCACCTACAACTATGACAGTTCATGTTAACAGGTTTCCTAGTATTATAACATCTCAGCATATTTAGTCACTTAGTTGTGGTGCTTTAATTCTTCCTTTAACATGCTGTTTTAGTCTAATAATATATTATCTGAGATTTTTTGAATAACAACTTTATTGAGCTACAATTCACATACCATACAATTCACCCACTTAAAGTATGCAATTCAATGCCTTTTAACATATTCACAGTTATGCAACCATGACAGTCAGTTTTAGAATATTTTCATCACCCCCAAAAGAAATCCCATAGCCATTAGCAGACACTTCCCATTCCCTTCCACCCTTTCTTCTTCCCAGTGCTAGACAACCACTAATCTACTTCCTGTCTCCATCGATTTTCTTTTCCATAAATGGAATTGTACAATATGTCATGTTTCATATCTGACTTCTTTCACTTAATATATAGTGTTTTGAGGTTCATCCATGTTTTAGCACCTATGAGGATCTCACTAATGTTTATGGTTGCATAATATTCCATTGCATGGATATACCATATCCATTCATCACTTTATGGACATCTGGTTGTTTTCATTTTTAAAGTTCTTATGCTGCTTAAAACATGCTGCTATGACTATTTGTGTACAAGTTTTTGTGACAAGTTTCATTTCTTTTGGGTGAATATGGTCACATAACCTCTATGTTTATCCTTTTGAGAAACGCCAGACTGTTTTCCAAGGTGGCCGAGCCATGTTACATTCCCACCGGTAGTGCATGATGCTAGCTGAGCTTTTTGCATTGATATTCATCAATAAAATTGGTCCACACTTTTACTGTGCAACCATTATTAGGTTTTAATATCACTAGTATACTGGCTCCATAAAAGAATTTGGAGGCTTGACATCTCCACTACCGAGATGAGATACAGCTGAGGACTCTACCCAGTACCCTGTCAATTATGGGGTTTTCTAGTCTGACTGGTGGAAACAGGTACTATCCTGGCCCTGAGTGAACACTGGTCCAGTCCCCTCCACTTCTCTCAGATGGTTCTTTTCTTAACCTCAAGTAGTTTCCTCATATACACGCACCAATCAGTACTCTGTAGAAGACTCCAAGGGGACTCTCCACAGTTCTTCCGAATTTTCTCTCTGCAGCAATCTCCTGTCTGGTACTCTATACTGTGAACTGGAATCGCCTTGGTTTCCTTAGACTTTCAGGGAATCTACCTGCTTCCACCTTAGTTCTTCCCCCCTGTGCTATGGCCTGGAAACTCTCTCAAGGCAGTAATCTGAGGCAATGGCAGGGCTCACTTCATTACCCCCACCCTTCTCAAGGATCGCTGTCCTTTGTTGCTGATTTTCAGTGTCTTGAAAACTATTGCTTATATGTTTGTGTAGGTTTTTTTAGGGGGGGGGTGTGTTTCAGGCAGTAGGATAAATGAGGTCTTTGTTACTCCATTTTTGCCAAAAGCAGAAATCTTCAGAAAGCATTTTAAGTGGCTTGAATCTGTGGCTGAACTACACACTCCACTCAGAGAACAACTTAATATAGGAACCTCTATTTCTTGAGTGCTCTCTGTGTGCCAGGCACTATGCTAGAGAAACTCATACAGAATTCATTGATAGGACGTATTTATTGAACAGCTATTAGGTGTCAGGGACTGTTCTAGGCAATGAAGATACATCCTGGTACAAAACAGGTTTTAAAAAAATATTTGTCCTTATGGTGCTTATGTTCTACCTGAGAAAGAGAGAATAAACAAAATTAATGATTCGGTTATATAGCATATTAAAGGGTAATAACCACTATAGAAAAATAAAGAGGAGGTTAAGGGGGTTCAGGAGTACTGAAGTGGAAATTAATGATTGCAGTTTTAAGCAGAATGGAAGTCTTACTTGAGAAGGTAACACATTTGAGCAAAGACTTGAAGGAGATGAGGGAACGAGCCATGGGTTGTATGGAAGAAGAGCATTTACACAAGGAAGCAGCCTATTTAAAGACCCTAAGGCAGGAGCATGCCTGGTGTATTCAAGTAATCATAGAGAGACCTCTGTTGCTAGAGCAAAGACCAAGGGGAAGAGTCATAGGAAATGAGGTCAGCATGGGAACTGGATTGAATAGGGTCTTACGGGTCATTGCCAAGACTGGCTTTTACTATGAGTGGAGAGAGGAGCCATTAGAAGGTAGTAAGAAGACAAGGTTTGTGATTTGAAATATGTTTTGAAAGGATAATTCTGGCTGCTCTTTTGAGCAGAAATTGTGGAGTGATAGGTGGAAGCAGGGAAACCAATTAGGAGACTGAATTAAATCAGATGAGAGATGATAATAATTCTTTCTGGGGTGGAGCAGTATAAGGATAGAAGGTGGATTTTGACCTATTTCAAAGGTAGAACGAACTACATTTCCTGGCACATCCAACGTGGGTACAACAGAAAAAAGAATTGAGGATATAGTCATAGTCAAGGTTTTTGGCCTGAGCAACTGGAAAGATGGGTTTAGCAGATGAGAAAGACTGTGCATGAAATGAATTTGGGGGGAGGGGAGAGAGGGAGATGAGGAGGAATTTAATATTGAACATATGAAGTTTGAGATGTCTGCTAGATTCCCAAGTGGAATTATTAAAATAGGAAGTTGGATATATGAACTTGGAGTTCAGGGGACAGTTCCAGGCTGATAGGTCCAGTAAAATGAAGACTGATAACTGACCCGAATTTAGCAATGTTGAGGTTGTTGGGGAGACTGTCAGGATGGGTGATTTTTTAACTGCACCTGAAAACTGAGAACTACTAAGTGAAAGTCTTTTCCTCCATCTTACCCGATTGCTCATTTCATTAGTAAGAAATGCAACTGACATGCCAAGCACAATATATGCTATTTCACATCCTTTATTTTTTTCAAATTTGTATTTCGGTCAGATGGGAAATACTTTGATTTTAATATGCACCTTACTGATGTTGAGTCTAGATTCATTCTAATGACTATGGTAAAGATAAGATATTTTTCCCTAGTTTGTCTCCAAAAACATATAAAACCTAGCAAAAGCTTAACTATTGTATTTAAATAGAGAATTCTTCCTCTTCTAGAGTTGATGACTAAATAAAATACAGAACAGACCGTTATGTTCTAGTTTTTTATTATACCTTTTGAAATAGTTTGTATATGCCTTTTAAATAATTTCAAGTGCCATGAAAAATAATGTTAATAGCTCAAAATCAAAAGTAAAAAAAAAAATACAACACAAAAACCCCTAAGTATAATTTTTAAAAAATCTTTTTTTTCCCTCAAGCGTTTTACGATGGGATAATGAGACAGATGTCTCTCAACTGGAAGGACATTTTGACATGGTTATGTGTGCTGACTGGTAAGTACATAAAAATCATAAAACTCCTGTTAGGAAAAAAAATAGCTTTGCTGGAGTAATTGGGCTGTGCTGTTTTGCTGTCGGCTAAGCAAAGTCAACAAATGAAGCACAAAGCCACCTTAACCTCAACAAATTAATATTCATCTCCATGTGACAGTTATAAGGTAGTCTCCTATCACAGAGTAACTTCTACCACATTATTTCCCAAAGATTGATTTTGAGAAGCATTTCCATTTTCTGGAATTGCCTCTGTTTCATGCTTGACGTATCAGTAAATGGACGACTTAGGCAAATTGCAAATAATTATGGCTCGGAGAGGAATAGTCTGGAGAAAAAGGAGTTTATCAACACAAGCAGCTCAATTAGCTTACTTCTTAGGAGAGATCTGACTATTGATATAAGGGAATATATGTATGTGTGCACACATATATACGCTCCAGCAAATAAACATATCTATGGAATATCTTTAGGGAAATAGCTTTTCTTAAAATGTATGTTTGCTGTCTAATACTGTTCAATATATTCAATTATGATATTTAATTATACATAAAATAAGAATTATAAAATTACATTTTAATTGTTATGCAAATAATAATATTAAAATCTCTGTCAGATGCCTGCTCTTTAAAAATAATTTACATATTTTGTCTTCTCTTTTAGCCCAGTCTACTTATTGTTAATGACAGTCTGATCCTGTTACAGGATAAATATGTACCAAACCTTAATAATGATTTCAACTAATCTTATGTATTTTCTTCATGTGTGTTGAATAATAATTGTTTCAGCATATGGGAAATGTTGACAATTCACAATTATTTTTCCTGTTAAGAGTAAGATCTTATTTGTATGTCTATCTTGATGTTTTTATGACACCTAAGTTCAGATTCTAAAGATCTATTATATTGATAAACTGAATCATAAGACCCAGAGCCCAGAGAAGACTCCCTCTCAGAGAGTTGAGTGAATAGGATGACATTTTCAGGAAGTCTTTATTATTTATTATTATTATTATTATTATTGTTATTTCATACAATTTTTAATGGGTAACTTTTCTACCCAGGTTAATGAAATTAGATTTTCTTTCTTTTTTCTTCTGAATAGTACTTCTCAATAAAAAATTAATATTTCATTTTATTTTTAGCTTGAGATTTTCTAGTTTTCCATGCCCTTTTAGTCTCTTTGAACCCAGTTTCAGAAAACCTGTTCCAAAGAAGGAAGAAACAGATTCCTGATTAATCATTGATAGTGTGTCTCAATATTACATCCTTCATCTAATCGAAAATAAGGAAATAAAATCTCACCATATGATTTGAGCATGTAATTTAGTAAGTGCCTTTCCTCACCAAATATGAGAAAGATCCTCCAGGTTTCATTGCGCAGATGAAGATAATGCTGGCAGGATTAGATCAGATTAAGCAGGAAAGTCAGCTCAGAGAGCAGCGGAAAGAGGGACGGAGGGCAGCATCTTCTTGGAGGCTTAGACGGGTCGCACATGGATGGGCTCTGATTACGTGGGGAAAGTCAGGGCTGGCCAAGAGATTTAGGTTACATTTGTCCTTTGCACAAATATCAAAACAGCCCGTCCTTGTCATACCTTGTGTTGTGGGCACTCACACCATGTCATCCTATTTGTACCAGAGAGACAAGCAGAGGAAGTAAGATTTAAGCTCTTTTATGATTAATGTTTTCAGGTTAAAAATAGCCACACAACATGTTTGAAAAATAGTCTTGTTTTTCCTTGCCAACAACAGGATCACATACAACTGGTATACATAATGCATATTCACTTAACGCTTTCATTACAAATATAGTATAACATAATACAGTGCACACACACCACACACTCACACATCACAAACATACACATCTAGTGGCTCTGTGAGAATGTATGAATTCAAATGAACTAAATAGACCAAGTTTCATTTTATAAATGGCTTTTCTATGCATGAATTCAGTGGTGTTTTTTTCCCTGGTGTTCTAAGTGCCAGAATGTCAGCCTGTTTATAATTTCCCATTAGGAAATGTGAAACATTAAGCTACTCTCACTGCGATGCTGATATTATTTCCAAAAGAAATGCTTTGGGAATGGTTTCTCTTCATATTCACAGGGATGGGTAAGCTGCTTAGAAACTTAGAAAGTACAGCGGTGTTTGTAATATGCATGTTGTGCCGATAGCAGTGAGGCCCAGGGCTCCATGAGCTCTTTATTGTCCTGTAGGTTTGGCATTTCTCTATCAGAGTTTCTGCCTGGATGCTGCTTCTAGGGGCAGGCAGGCAGACCATGCAGCTTTTCTCTCTCTCTCTCTCTCTCTCTCTCTCTCTCTCTCTCTCTCTCTCTCTCTCTTTGAATGTCACAGAGGAGGAAAAGAAAGCTCCCTTTAGACACTACCACCAAGATGAAACGTGAAATGCTCAGTGCCAAAACTAGGTACCACACATAAATAGATCACTTAAGTCTCACCCCATCCTTCAGTCATTGTCAGCCAATGAGATCTGGATTAGGCCACGGGAATATGAAGCAAGAGTCACAGAGTTCGAATATTAGGCACATGGATTAAATTCTTATTGAAGCATTTCCAGCAAGGATGGCATTGTCTGATTCCCTGAATAGCTAACCAGTGGTACTGCTTGATCCCATTTACATGAAAACAAGCTCTATTCACAAACCTATTCCCAACCCACATTGTGGCTCAAGTAAAAATGCACATGATTACAACAGGCGGTGATATGTTTATGTTCTTGAATCATTCATATATTCATATATTTACATTCAAACATTCACAAACCTGTGGGTACCAGGGGAAATAACTCATTTCCCAGAAGACACAGTCTCTTGGCTCACATCTAAATTATTAGCTCGACTAGATTATAAAATAAAAAGGAAAGCTGTGAAAGCTAGTCATTATTTAACTGTTCAGCATTTTTGACAATGAAATATAGTTTCATGGTTCAACAGTTCCTAAATAACTTGTAAAACGTCAACTTTGAAATAAACAGAAAGGAAAATAGAGGTACTGCAAAAGGGATGCTGTGGACAAGCATCAAAATATTAGAATATTTAACCACAGGTGTAAAAAAAAACACCTGCCTATTAAGTTCCTTGGTTGACTTGTTTAATGTTGAATTTAATATGAGTTCCTTTGCACTGGAATGCAGTCCGGCCCAGTCCTTGCTGAGCTTAGGAAAGTGAGTGATTGTTACTATTAAGTCTGCCTTTCCAGACTCCTGTTCAACCCCAATAATCTAAGAGCCTGGAAGTCAGATTTTTTTTTTATCCAGTGAACGCTCTCATTCAGCATTTGATGGCTTTCCAGTTTATTGCAGCTCTGCAGAAATGAAAACGATTCTGCACCCTTGGACTCTAACGGCTCAGAGAGAGGCTGAAATGCCACCCGGAGCCTGCCGCGTGGAGCTAGGTGTGTGGGAGTCAGCACCAGCTGGGCACGCCTGCAGCCAGACTTGGGAAAGAATCGGGGAAGGCACATCACCTCCCTTGCTCTCAGCATTTTCACTGTGGACACTGGATTGTTTCTATTTTCTATTCTTTTTTACTTTTAATGATTTTTTTTAAAGTTTGGTTTTTGTGGAACAAAATTTTTTTTTTCAAAATAGGTTCTAGAATTTCTTTGATTTCTTTCCGATGCTGTAATCATGGATATTTCTAAATCACACCTTAAAGAATTTTACTCCTGAAAAGATCTTTAACCCAAACGTAGTGAGCCCTTTCCCCTCACACCTGAGGACACAGTCCCAAGAAGATATACAATGTGCCCAAGATCTTGCAACCTAAGGGGCAGAGCAAGTGGGATCAGCACAGGGCACGAGTGCCAGCTTCCACAACAGTCGGTGATAACTACTGATGGAGGCCATTCTTCCGCTGAAAGTTAATCTGAAACATCGAATGTAACTGAGCACATTTCACCTTGAAAATCACAAGAGGTCTTCCTTTTTGTGGGTAGTGACAGAGAATTGCCTCCTTTCCTCTGCACTAATTAATTTCCCTATGAGAGGAGCTGCAAATGCTCTGTGTGCTGCTCAAAACAGACGGATTCTAAGGCAGTGATGGTGAACCTTTTGAGCCTTTGTCAGCATTTTGAAAAACCCTAACTTAACTCTGGTGCCGTGTCACATATAGAAATTTTTTGATATTTGCAACCATAGTAAAACAAAGACTTATATTTTTGATATTTATTTTATATATTTAAGTGCCATTTAACAAAGAAAAATCAACCAAAAAAAATGAGTTCGCGTGTCACCTCTGACACGCGTGTCATAGGTTCGCCATCACTGTTCTAAGGGAAGGGATGAAAATGGCCTGGCACCTTTCCTTTCTCATAAAATCTGTGGTTCAGATCAATGGAACAAAGCAAGTTTGATTCCACGAGTGAATTCTGTAGAGGTGTGTGTGTGTGAGTGTGTGTGTGTGTGTGTGTGTGTGTGTGTGCACATCTGTGTGCGTTTTAATGGCCGACCTAGGCTGACTGTCGATGCACTTTGATCAGTAACTGAAGGGGAGAGTTGAAACGGTATCTCCATCCCCATCACTGACCCTCTCAGCCTTTTTAAATAGATCCACTTAAGCTACTGCTGTTCTCTGAGCCCATTAGGACCATTTAAGGGGCGAATTTTCCCGAGATTATATATCACTCCTACTAAAGCACATTGAAATTGCTCATAGGACTATCCTGCAAAGCGTTATAAATTCTGCATCAGAGCTAAGGAAGCAGGTGAGCTTGCTTGGAATAAAGACCACTTAGAAAACTACAGGAATTACTTTTGGGAAATTTGATGTGGATGGAGTAGACAACATTACTGTATTTGGATAACTGTATTTGGAATGTGTCCTATGTGTTGAGCTGCATTTTTTCAGTAAGTTGGGATGCTAATTAATATATTTGTCACCATTACCAACATTAAGTAGAAATAGTACTTTATAAGGTTATGTTTTAAACTCAGCTTTTAAGATGCTGTTTTTTATTCTAATGATCTTACCAGCTCTTAGGATGCACAGGTATAAACTGAGCATGGTCTTTGCTTAATGCTATGTACCCCAACCAGCCAGGTTTTCTATAGGCCCGAGTACCTGACAGAGATATCCTCCCACAATGATAGTCTTCTTAAAAAACAAAACCAGAATGCTTAATTATTAAAACTTAAGATATCATTACCTCACTAAAGAATAAGGTATATAGTCCCAAAGAGAAAAAGTTTTAAGACACTTAGATATAACTTGATTTCTTCCTTTTCCATCCTTAATGGTTATTAGTCACTGATTAACATGACTTAAAGGCAGATTTTATAAAAACAAATATTTGCCAACTAATATGTATTATTAATTTGATTCCACCACAGCCACATAGGTGGGCCTTTATTGATAAAGACACAGAGGCCTCATGGGAAGTGACTTGACAAGGTGACATAGCAGAGAGGTCAGAGCCATAGCTCTATTAAACGGTGAACTACCCCCCACCCTTGCCTGCTGACGGCCGAAACCCTCAGCTCCAAGAAGGATGAGGCAGGGCCCTGGAGTAGGCAGTACTTACTCATGCTCTGTGAGGAGCAGGGAGGCGAAATCAGAGGGGCCTGCACCCAACAACAGCATTGGGAATGGGAGAGGGCTCCCACTTAGGCTCCTCCTGGGGTGGCTGATGCACAAGGCTGCCCAGTGTCCTAGCCTGCGAGTCCCAGATAAGCAAACTCTGTCCCAAGCTTTCCAAGATAAGGCCTGGTGAAGATGGGGTCAGGCCAACCTAACCAAAGGGATGACAGAGCTGCAACAAATTCTCCAGAGACCAGAGGATAAGAAAGAAAGATGACAGTAAACTGGAAAAAAATCAACATGGAGATCAAGGGGGAGGAATCCAGAGTTGCCATGGTCTCCATGACGCGTTGCCCAAACCTTATCTTTGTTCTTTGTTTCGGAACCATTTAGTCCTAGGTCCCTGGTGGAATCTAACCTCAGTGCTATTCCTAGTCACTAAAAGCCGTCACCACCAGAGATCATTCCGGTGGTTTATTTTTGGAGGGTGGTCGTACAGCACCCTCCGTGTGCGGTGGGCCCGGGTCTACAGAGACAAAGCTCCAATGGCAGCAAGTGCTGGGAGAGCTTCCTCCAAACAGAAGCTTAGAAATCGTCCCGTTAACAACAACCTGTGGCCCAGTGCGTGTGAATAACCCGGGCCCATTGCATGTTGATGACTTGGCTTCGCTTCCATTGCAATACCACTAACCACAATATCTTTATTTCTCCCCCAGCAAGACATTTGAATAGAAAAATGCAATTTCTCTTCTTTAGCGTTGAGTAAACATGTGTAATTAGCCCTGTACTTGTCTCCATTAGCATCATTAGACTTGAAAACCCAGTTTAATCTGGATTCTGCTCTCTTCTCAATGGCAGCCTGTTTCTGGACCAGTACAGAGCCAGCCTGGTCGATGCAATAAAGAGATTGCTCCAGCCCGGGGTAAGTAGTCCCTGTTTCCTCCCGAACACTGGTTCAGAATAATTAGTCTGCGCACAGAGATGGAGAGAGTAATGGAATGGCAGGATTAATGTCATGTGATACTTTAATACTTATTATGTCCAACTTCAATTGGGTCTTCTGATCTATCAGATTCTTTCCTAATCATAACCAGGAAACTTCTTACCCTTGGCCTTCAGATAAGGAACACAGTGGGTAGTAAAATAAATGAAACTGCTTCAAAGATAGTGTGAGATTATTTTTATCAAAGAATTTCTTGAGTCTTTTCCTTTGATAGCAATATCTTCATATGAAAGTAGAAGTATGATATGGAAAGTTTTCTGTTGACTTCTGTCATTTTAAATCCCTTCAATGGTAACCTTTGTCATTGGGTATTTATTGCAAAGGCATTTTTTTTCTATTTCTGTTTATATTAAAGAAAAAGGACTTCAGATGAATCTGTATATTAAAAGTTCTTTGCTTTAAAAGGAAGCCATTATTTACATATTATAAACATTAGGTCACAATGAAGCCACGCATGGCATAAAAATTGTGCACATTTTTACATTTATATATCCATTTATGCCTGTGAGTAAATTACAGAGTTTGTATCCACTCTTATTTTGTTGGGCTGTTATACTAAGCTAGGAGGTCTTGCAGCCTAAACA
This sequence comes from Myotis brandtii, assembly GCF_000412655.1. NCBI lineage: Eukaryota > Metazoa > Chordata > Mammalia > Chiroptera > Vespertilionidae > Myotis > Myotis brandtii. The sequence goes on from NW_005357115.1 coordinate 5,167,024, forward strand.
GAGAGTTAATATACGTCTATTTAAAGTAAGAAAACGAGTTTAAAGCTCATGCATTAAAAAAAGAAAAAAAATTTAAGTATGTAAGGCTCTCGCTGTACCATCGAGTTTAAAATAGCATAACAAAAAAAATAAAAATAAAATAAAATAGCATAACAATGTTAATGCAGTCAGTCTAGGGCAGGAACTCAAATTTATTTGAGCAAAGACTGCAGTGTGTGTGTGTGTGTGTGTGAAGTATTTTCTAGTTTTGTTTCTAAAGTCTTTTTAAAAGAGGGTTTGCTCCAGTCTTCTGACCTCAGTGAGACTTACAGACTAATACCTTTCAATATTCCTTTTATATCTGTTTTCACATGGAAGGTTCCCAGGGCAATTTGATAATCATCCTTTGCCTCACACTGTTGCTTTTTATTTTGTTATCTCTGTATAGCTCAGAAACTTTAAATAGACCTCTCAGAGGAGTAACCACAGCTTGGTAAGTGGTAATCAATTAAAGGAAATTGGCTTCTCGGTTCCCTCTGTGCGGTGGGTAGTAAGTCTTGAGGCGAGGAAGGGGCGCAGCCCACGCTGGGGATGGCTGCTGCCCTAGTTGGGTGAGCAGCCTGAGCTGAGGGTGGAAAAGGGAATTTGGGGCCTCCCCATCCTCCCTGTGAGCCTTAGGTGAGCCTTGTGAGCATTTGCAAGGTGAGGATTTTCAGAGGCACTGAGACTCTTGGATGTCAAGGCCTCCATGGAAATGTATCATAGGCCACATATATAAATGCAGTGCTTTCAAGGACTCCTGGACCTGCCCTGCACAAACAGGACCACACTCCACGCCAGCCCCCTTCAGGCCTGTTGGTGGCAAATACTCCATTTTGCTGCAGCTCTGCATGATTCGCCCAGAATCTTTTGTAAATCATCCTCATGATTCACAATAAAAAACTGCCCACGCTATGAATAGACCTAAGTGTAGATTGAACTGGAATCCTAGCAGGCCCCCTGTTCCCTCTATTAAACCTTGAACCACACTCCCCCTGGCCTGAAGTATGGCTCCACACAGCAGCCCCCCTGAGCGAAGACAGCAGCCCTCCCTGCTGACGGCTGTTACTCACCCTTAGCTCCTAGCAGGAGGAGGCGGGGCCCTAGAGTAGACATCCTCCTTACCACGTGAGGAGCAGGGACCCTGGATCAGAGGAGCCTGCACTGAACAGCTGCATTAGAAATGGGAGGAGGGCCTGGCTTAGGTTCCTCATTCACAAATGGCCAGGGCTCTAGATTAAGGGGTAAGGAGTCCACTGTAGGGGGGAGTCCGAGTTGTGGATGGCACATGGGCATTCCAAAATTACCCCCCAGGAAACTCATCCCTTTTGGGGGATCTAGGGAGGCACAACACTTGCACTCCCTAGGCCTCCACCCAGGTGCACCCTGCAAGGGTCACATGGACTTGGCAGTGACCTGCAGCTCCATGTCCTGTGCCATTGGGCTAGAAGGGTTCCCAGAGCTTGGGGGTAACCAGAGGAAGAGCTGAACTATTCTTCTTAGCTCTCAGCGCTGGCTGTTCTGCTTCCAGAGGACCACCCGCTGCTGAGCGTGTGTGTTGTGAAGTCACAGTCCAAGACCAAGATAATAGCAAAGGTTTTATTTCTACTTAGAGCTGCTTTCAATGTTTTCTTGAGCCAAGACAACTCCTCCACGGTGTTGTGGCCCAGAGATCTGAAGATGTCACAAGAAGCCCACAGAGAAACAACTTGGGGCCTACGCTGGTGGGTCCTGAGTTCTTCATAATTCAAGACTCAGCACATCCAACGGGAGATACAAGAAGTTCTCAGGGTGCCCAGCAAAAACTGCACTTGAGCCAAATGCAGCAGATGACAGTGATGTGGGTGGGGAGACGTGGCACTAAAGCGTTTTCAAGGGCAATGCCATGATTCCCAGGTGTCTAGCTTCGTTTCAAAAGTGGAAGAGTATGGAAGTGCTTGGTACCCAGTAGGTGTGTCTGAGTGTGTGTGTGTGTGTGTGTGTGTGTGTGTGTGAGAGAGAGAGATGGGTAGTGACCTGGCTCCAAACAGTAGGGGCTTGGAGCCAAGGATATTGAATTCCATTTTAGGTGGAATGGGTTAAAGGCACTTTCAGAACTCACCCATGGAGAGATCTAGTAGACACTTGAAAATATGGGTGAATGCTGCAGTTACATACTAGTGAGTTTTGAGGTATAAGTGATAGTTGACGTTCTGGACTTCGGTACAATGGCCTAGGACTATATAGAATAAGAATAAAAAGTAGGCAGAGCTTTGGGGACCACTGACAATTAAGGAGCAAGTGGAAGAAGAGAAGTCAGGGAAGGGGACTGAGAGAGACACAGGGGAGGAAGCAGGCGGAAGCAGGGAAAGGCAGCATCTCGGAAACCTGGTAAAGAAATGGCTAGAAAATAAACATAAGCTTAGACATGTAATCGGTATTTAATAGTTGGTTGCCTGGAAATGCAAGAGGAATAAAAGCCTTTCGTTGGAATAGCATATTCCTTTTAAAATAAACCCTAAGCATACTTATTTTTCCAGAAGTGCACGCCCTTTAATATGTGAGTATGGATTAGTCTAGCGAAACAGCAACAACTGCACTCACAATGTAAACAGTATCGCCTTGTTTAGTGGGACTCCTCTCTCCTCTCCAGGGATAAACGAATCTCTCAAATTTCTGCTCATCAGTCAAAATTTTACATTCAATTGAGTGTTCATTCTTCGTTTAAAATGATTCTGTGACTGTGAATGCTTAGAAACTTGTGCTTTGGTAAATTGAAAATAATTTTCTAAAGTGATGGGCTAATTTGAAATCTCTTTTTTTTTCTTGTTTTGATTTTTGCAGCCTAAATTGTAAGTCGTATTCCTCTGATTGGACCCGACAAAGGGTTTGGCTCTACTGAGATGGGTGTGTGTGTGTCCTAAAACCAATCTCTATGGGGGGGATGCAGACACTCAGTAGGGCTCAGTGGATGCTTACTGAAGCATTCAGAATGGATGATGTACTGTTGTCCCTATTAAGTATGAATCCACATCTCAAAAATACCTGTATTTAATTGAATGAAAAGGAAGCATTTTAAAACTCATAACTGAGTAATTAGAGATTAAAAGTCCTGCTTGCTCTTTCTCTTTCTCCTGGGTCCAGTATTGTGCCCTCTCATATCCCGCCATAGTCGCTGACTGTACAAATGCTTCTTGGAGGAAATCTTTTCTAAAGAATAAGCAATAGGACATGGCCTTCGAATCCCCAAAGACTCGTATTTCTCAGATGATTCAACATCGGCATTTGGTTTATTCTCTCAACAAATATTGGTTGAGTATCTACTGTCTGCTAGGTCCTGCGAAAAGGCGGTGAATAAACATTAGAAGATCCCGTTGGCATGGAGTGTACATTCCAGCCAGAGGAGGCGGGCAATCACAAACAAGGATATGATGTGTGTCAGAGGTGATGGGTGCCAAGAACAAAGATAGAGCAGGGAGAGGGGGTAATGATGGGGGCGGGGGGGGGGCTGCTGTTCTAGATTGGGTGGTTAGCGAAGGACAGGTAAACCGAGGCCTAAAGGAGGCAAGAGATGTCTGGGCAGAGAGTGCAGCCATAGGCTTCGTTGCAGACCCCCTAACAGCTCACCCCAGCCAACAAGGGGTGCACTGTGGAGAGCATGTGCTTTGTAAATGCAAGCATCAACCCAACCAAGAACCCCAGAGCCCTGTAAACATGATGATAAATAGCTTAGATCAGAGATTTTCAACCCCTGTGCCACAGGATTTTTAAAATGTGCAGTACCACCTGGCTGGTTTGGATAGAGCGTCAACCTGCGGGCTGAAGGGTTCTGGGTTTGATTCCAGTCAGGGGCACATGCCCAGGTTGTGGGATCCATCCCCGGTGTGAGGGGTGCAGGAGGCAACCAATCAATGATCCTGTCTCGTCATTGATGTGTCTATCTCTCTCGCCCTCTCCCTTCCTCTCTGAAATCAATAAAAATTAATTAATTAATTAATTAATTAAGTGAGTCCAAACCATGAAAAACATGTTCTGAGGTACTCTTGCATCATTTCTTTGAACAATGACACAGGGACTCTGATTGTGTCTGAATTCCAAAGGTAAACTTTCCAGAGAAAGACACTGAGTGACCTATGACTTGGCTGTAGGCGCATGCCCTGATTCAATCCTGTCAGCTGGGTGGCTGATAGATAACTAAGCATTGTGATGTCAAATAGACCAGCCGGATTAAAGATGCAACTGGACTGCTGATTGGATAGGTTTTGCATATAAATGGATCCAGCCTCAACAATATCCATCTGATACCAAATCATATGGTCCATTTGCAAAAGCAAAACCAGAGAGAGGCAAACCGTAGCAGAACTTCCCTGAGAAAAAGATGATTTGGCTTCTTCATCTCAGGTAATTTTATGGATCGTGTTACGCTTTTGAGGTCATAGGCGATAGTAGGTTTTTAAATATATAATTTTTTGTATATGCCCTTAACTGGAATTGAACCTGGGACCCTTGCATCCGCAGGCCAACGCTCTATCCACTGAGCCAAACCGGTTAGGGCAATAGAGTTGCATCTTATTGGTCACAACTTAAAATAAGGTTTTGTCTGATTGGTTAATTCTTAGTACCAGAAATCCTTTATACAAGTATAGGCACCTGATTTTTTTTAAAAAAATTGAGCAAAAAGGGTAAATAATTACTATTATTTTTTATTTTTGTAAATCAATCAAAATTAGACCTATTTTTTGTCAGATCGGCAAAAAATTAAATATATTTTTTGGTGTGCCACAGAATTTTAGTAATTAGTTTTTGTGTGCCATGAGATGAAAAAGACTGAAAATCGCTGGCTTAGGTAATAGCTGTTAAAAATCAACTCTTCCATTGTAATGTAAGACAATTTTTGCAAGTGAATTTAAAAAAAAAAAAAAACTTCCATTATTCAAAAATCCAGAATGGCAACCAGCTCTTAGAAATGACTAAAATGACCTACTAGTATTCACTTTTTTTTTTAAATAGAGACTTTTGCTCTCCTGCTGAGACCATGTATTATATCTACTTTCACATCCAAATGCATTTTTACTGCTAAGTTTGAAAACCACCTGAAAATAGCAATTAATATGAGAAAAGCTGACAGAACCTTAAGTGTACTGGCATGATTGGTGCTGCTATAATTATGTGCCTGAGTGTGTACATGCCTATGTAAACACAGTATGAAAACATACTTGCTGTCCGGGACAGTGTATGGGGGTATTTCTTGCAGGTAAATGAGGGAAAGAGAATGACAAGGAGAGAGAATTGACGGAATTTTTATAGCACTATTAGGTGCTGTAGATGTTCCTCGTCTTACATCTGTTTAACCTTGTTTTTCAAACTGTTTCCATATTCATCACCTCATCTGATTCTCACCACTTGCTGGGGGTGGGGAGCAGCCTTTGTTCTTCCCATTTGCTGGATGAGAAAACTCAGTGGGTCGGCTAGGATGACTTAGATGAGATTAGACTAACATCTCCAAGGTCCTCAGGCTCAACAGCTCTGAGATTAGTTTTCTGATTTTCCTGAGGTGACACAGCTCTTTAATGGTGGAAACCCCCTTTACGTCCAAAAACCCTTTCTGCCACACAGTTCTTCCTTGTATTCTTCAACCCCTTCATTGCATGTTGAATCGTCTGTGAAACGTAATGTCTTCCCTACACGGTTGTTGAGGGGGTTGAAGGGGAGGTTGAAGCACCCAGCACAGTGGTAGCTATTTTTATTATTGCCATCACTGGTACTAATGAGGAGGCAATGCAGTGTCCGGGAGAGAGAAGTGGCATTGGAGTCAGATACGTTTCCATTCATTTACCAGTTGTGTCATCCTGGCCAATTTAGTCAACCTTTCTGAGCATCCTGTAAAATGGAGCTGATAATCCTTACGTTTTGGTGGTTTGAAGATTGAAGGGAGACAATGAATGGAGAGCCCCTCTCCCAGTGTCTGACACCTACTGCGTGCTCAGTAAATAGTTGGCAGGTGGGAATGGTAAACCACCTTTCATAAGAAAGTAGGATATGTTTATGATTCTCTCAAAACCTGAAGTGGCATTTCATCAAGGTGAAGTGTAACCTTGAAATTAACAGAAGCATACAGCCATCTTTTAACCAAATAAAAAGAAGAGAAGATCCTGAAGCTTAGCCATTCTGTGCACATCTGAGAGGGGGAGGAAAAATCCACATCACCCAGTAGCGAGCACATGACCCACGTGGAGGTTCACGTCCGGTGGGTTTCTGAAATCCGGTGTATGTTGTATACAGGTCCTCCCGGGCTCCCCACGGCAACAGTCTAATAAGGTTGTGCATTTTATTTAGGAAATGCCTGTTTGTCCTCTTTATACCACTTTCTTTGAAAAGCAATCCTTTGAGTACTGTGAGGAGCTGCTTTGCTAAAATGAAGGCCATTTTGAAGGATTCAATGAAGTTGGAAACCAAGATCCTTGTAGCTGACAGCGTGGTCCCAGAAAAGACCGGTGGCAGGACTGAAACGTGAAAATTCCCCACTGGGGATTGTGGTTCCTTGTCTCTGCGGAGGCTTTCTTGGTACTGAGATTTCAGGGCACAATAAACTCACATTTACAGGCGTCTGTTGCCACATGCCCTGGAGCTGTGTTGCGGGTGTGTTGGCAGCTGCCAGCGAGTCGCAAGGTGGGTGGCACTGCCCTGGACCACTTACTTGAGAATCTAGTGCTTTTGTTTCAACCGCTAGACCCAACAGAGGTGCATGTGGTACAGAACACCGACTTGGAGTCACATTTTGTTTATTACGTGCGTTATTGGAAAAGCCACTGGCCATTTGACTACGAAATATATATTTTTCTTATTTGATGCATAGCTGTCCGTGGAATTGTTCTCACTGTGAATGCCCATCCTGTGTGGACGTCTCCAGAACAATTGAGTTTTCTACCTGCGATCAGTATGTTAAGTGCTTTGACCAATGTCTGCGATGTTTGGTTGCCTGCCAGTTTTAAAATGTGTACATTTCTTTTTTAATGTTCCAGGGGAAAGCAATGGTATTTGCCCCACGCCGAGGGACTACTTTAAACCAGTTTTGCAATCTAGCTGAAAAAGCTGGCTTCTCTCTCCAAAGACATGAAAATTATGATGAACACATTTCAAACTTCCACTCCAAGGTTAGTTTTCTGCTTGTGTTAGATAACACTTTAATCCGCATTGCATTTTGAAGAGATCATGGTCTTTTTGGCAGGTAACCTAAATATTTGATTAAAGTACTTCTTAGGTGTGCTGCTTCTGAACAGCTCCGTGTATCTGATTATTTTGTGTGGTAAAGCCATCTTTTATCTTTGCATGTCTAGAAGGATTTTACAGAAACCATTCTTGTTTACTCCTTTCTCTGAAACAAAGTTATCTTTTCATTTATAATAGGCTAATTTATAGGATGCCTGGAGGTAGCATAGAACGAATGATAAACAAGCATTTATATTTTAATGAAAAAGCTTCGGGCTTTTAAGTAGGTTAAATGTTTAGCTGCACTGAAATAAATAGAAGGTGACTGTCTAATTGTATCATGTTGGACTGTAAATCTTTATCTCTGCTTGCTTTATGGCTGGGTCAGTTAGCAGTTTGAGACTGTTAAATCTCCTACAGAATTTCACAGTTGTGGGGTTAGATGTCAGAGCGAGGCGCTACAAGATTTAGGTCAAAAGCACTTATCTGAGAGTGATTTCTAAGCTTGCTTACATAAAGCAATGTTATCAGCCTTTTTATTATTTATGGGTATACAGCAATATAGGACACTGAGAGGCAAGTGTTCTGAAAACTTTAGGACTCTCACGTTTGCTAATACACGTCACTGTTACTAGCATAACATGTATTACTTAGGTAATTTTGTGCCTTACAGAAATCTCCCTTCTCTGAACTAGTCTGACCTTGGCAAGAGACTTTGACTTGTCATAATTTTGCAAGTTGTGACTGCAGGAAAATAAAGGCCTGACCTTAATTTTCTCCTATAAAAAGACCAATAGCACTCTTTATTACCCAGGACTATGATTTAATGCAGAAATTACTGACCTTTGAAAAATTATATACAAAGTGGACCTGATCTTCCCAGCAAAAGAAAGGGAATCCTCACTTTCTGGGAATGGGTTCACCTCTTTGAGTCTCTAAGGGCTCCATTCAGCCCCTGGAATAGAAATGATGCTTTGTGAACTGGAGGGGTTAAACCATGTCCCCTCACTGTTGGAATTGGGCCCTTTGCTTACAATCAGAAAATGAAAGCAGAATGGCATGGTCCTCAGATCTTACCTGCCTCTCCAGAACATGTTTTCCTCTTTCAACCCCTCCCCGAAACAAACAGAATGAAGAATGGCCCTGGAG
>NW_005357115.1:5175413-5176356 GCF_000412655.1 Myotis brandtii
GGGGGGGGGGGACCTCTCCTCTACCCAAAGCAATACACTCTGCCTTCTGTCCCGCTTAGGGCTAGAGATAGGGGGATTGGATGATGGCTGCCTCAGTGTCATTGTCATTCACTTTCCCCCCAGAACAACAAATGCTTTTAGAACCTCAGCCACAGCTCAGGAGAGCAAAGGCTTGGGTTTCTCCACCAGCAGAGAAGTCGGCACTGGGCCTGATACCTTCCCTCTCCTCTACCCTCTTCACCTCCCTGCGAGACCTGGAGTGTGTTGGAACATGGGAGGTATTTGAGTCCTTGGTGGCCACCTTTCCTTTGTCTAGAACTTTAGATTGTCAGCAGCTAGTAGACAGCAACGTCCTCTTTTTCCAGCCTTGCACACTATCCTGCAAAGCATCGCTCCCTAAATCACTAAGCATGCCTCTTACCTTTACATTGATATATGTATGTCTATGCTCACAGTTAGTACTCCATAAATAATCATGGGCCGATTGGTCCCACAAAAATAAAATTTCATAAGTGGCCTCATTTTTATCTCTCCATAATTGCTTAAAAGTTAAATTCCCCAACTTGGGGACACTGGGCTAAGAAACAGTCCTCCTCCCCCTCTTTTGGTTGTGGTGAGCAGTGAACAGTTGCGTCTTGTTCTCAGGAAGTAGCATCCTAAGGGGATACAATGAGGAGTTGGGGCGTCCTTGGTAAATGCTACAGACGTGCGCCCATCATGTTGATTGTTGATGAGCTCAATTGCGCTGGATTGGGGGTGAGCTGCTAGCAAGAGCATGCCTCGTCCCTCGGTACCAGAGCTAGGATGCTGGGCTCTCCCGCCCCAGCCGCGCCTACCCTGTGCTGACCCAACCCCAGCTCGCACGTGGAGGTCTCCTGGGCAAGGGGAGGGTGCCCGGACGGGATCTCTCCCAGAGGCCAATCAGGCCTGGGGGGGGGGGGGG
>NW_005357115.1:5176442-5202783 GCF_000412655.1 Myotis brandtii
CCGCCGGGAACCTCCACCCTGGCCGCTTTTGTTCGCCGCGTGCTAATAGCCGGGGCTTAAAAGTTTTCCATCTTGAGCGGCAATCAGCTTTCTTCCTCTCCATCTCCGGCCAAACCCCCACGGTCCCAGGGACGAGCTCGCTCCCAAATGCAGGAGCGGCGTTTTCCTCGGGCCGCGTGTTATCCTCTTAGCCCTACTGTGCTGGAATAGAGCGTAACCAGCTGGAGGACTGTAAGACGCCTGATAATGCCGCTCTTTTCCGCTGTCCCGTCTTAATCTTGTTACACAAATGGTTGTGAAGAGATTCATGAATTTTAATTCTGCCCTCTGCATTAGTGCCTCACGTCACTCATACACAGCTGCCTTCTGTGCCGAGGTTTTCACCCCTCCTCTTACAACAGGGGGAAAAATTAGTTACAATCTTGGCAGTAGTGCAAGGTACAAAAAAAAAATCTACAGATTTAGGCAACCACCCATGAAGCTGATTACCAGTCAGTGATCAGGAGGAACAGCTTTGCCTCTTAAACTTTTCACCTCTCATTGTTAACTGTGAAATTTTATTTCCGTTCAAAAGCAAGCCTGTAATCAAAACGGTGCCATTCTGCACTTTTCTGCCAGTGTTTTTGCTAAATGGTGCCCACACCATGCAGCCAGCATGCCCGGGGACCAGGCAGCTAAAGGTGTGGGGTGTGGGTGTGTGTGTGTGCGTGTGTGTGTGTGTGTGTGTGTGTGTTTAAAATACTGCCTTTCTGTTCGTCCAGGCAACGGAAAGAAAAATAAAACACCTCCCTCCCCCTACCCAACCTCTGGGTCTCCCCCGGGCTGGGAAGGAAATGCACTGCCCGGTGGTATGGCTGGGAACCTTGGAGGATGTGAAGATAGCAAATGGTTTAGCACGGTAGAGAGACCTGGCTCTGAGATCGCCCCTGGCTTGAAATTAGTTGATAAAACTGCACTCATTCATGCAAATTTTCTTTGAAATATAATTTTACACGCCACAGGTATTTTTTTTCCCCTCTCTCAACTTTCACAAAACCACCCGTGTGTTTATTTTCTGTATTTCTGTACTTAGCCATGAAGAGAGGCTCGGCTCGGCTGTGAAGTCAGTACATTGTGTGAAAAGCACGGCCATATTGCACTTCTGCTTTTCTATTCAAAATGCCACATCACAAGTGGCTGGTGCTTGTCATCTGTGTGGTGGGCTGTTGATAATTGTGGGTACTGTAAAGGGTAAACAGTCTGAACTCCTCTCCCGCTGCTGCTGTTCGCGCCCCGGCGAGGCTGAGCGTGTGGCATCCAATTAGGAAGTAAAGCATAATGTGACTAATAGCAGCTATATAACTTGGTTCAGTCTTCAAAGACCCTGTTTTAACCTATGAAATTGAAAAATTGTTTTATTCATAATTTCCCTTCTGTTCATTTTTTTTTCAAGGTGCTTTTGTATTTCTTAACATTATAATTATTCATTGGGCAAAGAAGGACAGCCTGGGAAAATGGAATTATTCTTAAACCACATAACATTCCCCCAGCAAAGCAAACATTGCCTAACAGCTTTGGTGTGTCCTGGATTCGGAAATGATCTGGGTTGGGGTGTAGGGTTGTCCGCTCTTCCCCGTCTCGGGAAGGGCTCACCTTCAACACGGGGTGGGCCCCGGTCCCTCCCAGCAAGGAAGCCTCGGCTTCAGCCTCCAGAGGTCAGCACAGAATCCAAGCTAAAAGTGATTTCTAACCCATATTTACAGAAGAATTATTTACCCCACATATTACCTCAGGGACTTTATAAAGAGCTCATTTGAGTCTGTATATTAGTGCATTGTGAGTGAGTAGGTCAGCTGACTCACGCTGAGTAATCACCTTTCCCTTATCCCCAGTCCCTGAGGAAGAATTTAGCTAGCGTGGCCCCTCTTCCCTCTGCGAAGTATTTCAGTGTGCTCCTTCTAGCACTACGGCAACTGACATCAGAGGTATTTACAGTTGATAGGCCCCTATTAGTGGGTGTGGTTTGGGAAGTTTGTGAAGCCATTTCTTTGTGTGTTTGTTGTTGTTTTTAATTAGTGATATTGAGGGATGTGTGTTTAAGAATAACACTGTCATTATTTTGGTGGCAACCGAAATCCATGAGGCTCTTTCTAAATAGATAATTACTCATCTGTAAATAGAACAAACTCCGTGTAAGAAAACAGAATGAAGTCACGTGAGTGATTGGACCACCATCAGATCTTAGGGCAGTGGATTCGGAAGTAAAGACTAGGTGCCTTTACTTTCCCCAGGAGAAAAGGAAGAGCAGGCTCCTTGCTCCTGTCCTGAGCAGTGCGGGCGGGCGTGCCGCAGTGTGGGAATATGATATAGAAGGAACATGCGCTTTGAAAAGATTCAAGCTATGCCCCAGATTTACTAATCCCGGAAAGAGTCATGTTGGAGCCATTCATTTAGCTTCTAGGGGGAGGGGGAGGTTTGTCTGATTTGAAATAATAAAGGAATTGGTTCCATGTATAGTGAAAAAGGTATTTATTTCTGATTCTTATAAATTAAAAAATGAATTAAAATTTGGCTCAAAAATATTGATTTTGTCTTTATAAATAGCTATTTATTATTTGCTAGAATACATATAAATATGACTATCAGAATTACTCTAGCCAATGCGGAGAAGTGTACTTCAGATTGGAGAATGCTGATGGGATTTGCACATCTGCCCTGGGAAGGCCTCGGAAGTTCACCTGAGCAGCATCGAAGCCTGCTGCTCTGATTGTTGGAATACGCTTTTCCCCCTGGAGAAAAGAATTGTTGCGTTACTTATCATTAATATTAAAACCCCTGGGAAGGACCTGGAGAGTCTTTGAAATGTCCTGGGCCCCACAAGCCTTTCCCTGGTGCCCAGGTGTTGCCACGGTCTCCAAACGGGGTCTGAGAGGCCTGCCCGCTGGATTCCCGGAAGCTTCTATGCCAAATGGCTGGCCAGCTCTGCCTTCCCTGAAGTGCCTCACAGTTCCTGGGGGTCACAAATGCAGGGTGACTGTTTATGAAAAAACACCCTACCCAAACAAAACAAAGAGATTCTCATCTTGATGCGTCATGTTGATATGTCAGTGCCACTGAGTTGCTTTATTTTTTTTTCCAGAACAATATATTTAGGTAAGAAGTCTTCGTTATACTCAACATTTAAATCGACTGGTAAAAATTCCTAATCTGAGTCTCCTTACCTTTCTTTTTTTCTATTATTGTTTTCAGTTGAAAGAGGAAAACCAGGATATGTATGAAGAAAACCTTCATTACCCACTTCTGCTTATTTTAACCAAAAGTGGATAGAAGACTAAGCTGCTCAAAAGATGAAGAAAACATCAAGTACACAGGGAATATTTTCCCAAACCAGAAATCTGTAATGTGTGTAATATGCAGCAAGCCATTGGCTTCCTGTCCAGCCCCCAAGACGTGGGCCCCCCGCCACCTTGGCGACATTCCACGTGTGATTATGGAGCCCACCTGTCCTCACCCACATTATTCCCCAGCCATCCCCGTCCTCTCTTTTTTCAGTCCGCTTGTTGCTCTTCCTGCACTAAACCTTTGTTTGTCTTTAAATATCTATAAACAGCCTGGCTGCTATTTGAATTGGACTTGTAAGCACCCTAAATATTTTTGCCTCTAATTGAGACAGAATTTCCTTTGGTGATTGCCACCCCCATTTTTGAAAAGAAAAAAAAAATACCTTGGTCTTTGTTCCATTTGGGTGACGGTAGTTTTTAATGTATAAAACCGCAAACATGATAATTCTAACCTGGTTAATAAAAATAAAGCATATCTTTCTGATCTCCCTCAAATTCATTGGTGTTAAAGCTGCCATCTCTTTTTCTATCTCCCTGGCTCATTCTTTTCCCCCTTTTAAACAGGACGGTTTTTCCCCCTATAGATGTATAAGAAATGACTCCATCAGCCCAAAGCCTTATAAACTGACCGTTTGTCCTCTGGACACAATAGCGTGGCCAGCCCTCTGCTCCTCCTCTCCAATTATGTGTGATTAGTCTCAATGTGTTGTGTCAAGGAGGAGGAGTGTGCTGAGTGCTTATTATCTGTTTAGGTACAAGAAGAGCACATTTAGGCTCTGACTATGAATGAAAAGTGAGCCTTTATCAGGGCTCACATCTAACGGCTGCTGTTCTCCAGGCTTCTTTCAAAATAGGTCCTTTCCAGAGAAATTTTGAATAAATGGTTGATAAACTAAACTGCAACCAGGGGGAGTTTTAAAAACTCAATCACACAATTATCTTATTTAAAGTAAGTATATATTGTTATATGCTGTGATTCGAGCGTATAGTAAACATTTAATAGGTGCTACCTGGGATTAAAGGAGAATGCCTTTTCTGCAGGGAACCCAGGCGTATTCCTGCCTAGTGCATCCACGAGATGCTGTAATGCCTTTTGTGGAAATTCAGATGTTTATCTGTAAGGAATCATCTGCTCCCACTTTAGTAGTCATGTCATTAGCAGGTTACATCCTCCTATGTTTATAAGCATGTAGTTAGTGTGGTGCAATTAAAGGGACACTGTGGGAGGGGGGAACCCTTTTGCATGTTAAACAAACTTAGCTGTCATAAAAACAGCGACTCTCAAATGTCTTCTCTGCTCCCTTTTATCATCAAACAAATTTTTCACCATCAGTTTGCATGTCCTTGTATTCACCACTTTTTCTGCTCCATTAGAGCACCTAGATGGATCTCGGAAGGCATAGGTCAAGTCGCAGTTAGATCGTACATTTCTTTCTCACAAAAACTTGAATTGCAATGCCAAGTGATGGGCTAACATCACAATAACAGCAATTTATTCCTCTTTGGATAAAACAGCAGTCTATTCTCAGTGCTAGATAAAGACCAGGGCAATGCAAACCAGCCATTTAGCTGAGTAGTTCAGCTAGTGGCAGCTCTCCTTTGGCGACTGTATAGGTAGCACACTGGCTTCATATTTTCTTGTTTAAAAATTAGAATTGGGAATGTTTTAAAAGGCAACACGGGTAGTTCCATCTGTCCTGGCGGAAATACAGCAGGAATTATTTCTTCTGTAAAACCTGCAACCAAATCTGCCAGACAAAGAAAACCCATCCCAGCAGTAGCACCTAAGATGGTCTATTCTTTCTGTTTTTCTTTTCAAATACAGGACAGCAGAATCATGAGACTATTTCCATTTTTCCTCATGAAAATACATGAATTGGCAAGAATTCAATTTGCATTCGTGTGTTGTGGGTGTAGAAATCCAGTGTTTATTTCTCTAAGAGAAATTGTATTTTAAAAAGTAAACCCGTAATTTATTTGTATTTTTATCTTTTTCATATTTAAGAATAGGGTGTGCAGTTACCTAAGCTTGAGACAGTGTAAGAAGTGAGCTGTTCCTACCAAGAGATACCTAGTAAACAAATGTGCTTATTGTGTGATTAAAGCCTAGAGAATCTCCTGTAAAATATTGAGGATTGCATGGGTCTCCTCTTTATGAGATCCTCATCCAGAAACGTCTCTAGCCAGGTTCTCTGGAAGTTTTTGAGTAACAAATGCTGTATCTTATTGAATAATTTAACAGTGTTTTTTTGTTTGTTTGTTTGTTTTTTAGTTTCTTACATTTTAATGAAATCCCGATATTGAGAAGGGGAAAATATAGCTGCTTTGGAAACTTGATCCATGTACATTTCTTTTGAGCTTCATAATTAAGAATTATTTCTATGCATTGGTATTGGGTTGTGTACTATGCATTGAAGTGCCCCATTCCATAATTGTCTACTATGTAATTATGCATGTGTTTGTTTCAAAAGGAAGCCTGTCTACTTAGGAAATCTTAAGAATTATCATGATACTCCCCTTCCCCCTGTACCTGTACCTTCTACTAAAACTCCTCCTTTCCCTTTGTCATGCTAAGTAGATCTGGTTGGATGTGAGAATGTTTCTAATACCGCCCATGGTCAGTTCTAATGCGGTGATATGAACAGCTACATATAAGTTGGTTATAAGAAATATATTTTATTTTATTTTATAGCAGGACATACGCTGTGAATTGGGATAAAAGTGCTAGAAAAGACTACCTAAGAGGTTGATGCTATTTTGTATAAATTGTGTATTTTGTTGGCTTTTTGACTGAGCGTGAAAATGTAAGTTCCATTAGGGAAGGGTAATTTAGGTGCTCAGTATTCAGCAGAAAACTTGTCTGGGGCATAAAAGCTTTTCTGGCTGGTTCCTCGGGTGTTTCAGAGAAGAGCTGCCCGCCCCTTGCTGATTTTCCCTTTGGCTTCAGTAGGGGCTGAATTTACCACTGCATACCTGTTGAATCAGTCTGGGGGACCCAGCAGTTAACCGAGTGAATGGAAGGATTAGTGGCCCTCTGGAGCCCTATGGCAGCAGCCAGGTGTCTGTCCTAAACTAGTTAACTGCTTTTGAACCTGGTTTTAATACCACAGGCAGGAGGTGGTTGTGGTGGTGTTTTGTTTTGTTTTTTGATTTTTTTTTTTCTTCTCTCCACTATCAAAATGGGGCATACCTTCCCCTCAGGGTTAGACTTTTGGGTTTTTTATTCATGTGTTTGTTTTTAAATAGAAATAGACTGTTCTCTTCCCTCAATCCAGCTTCCTTGGAGTTTGTCTTTGCACTTAGTCAACATTTGGCTCGTTTCTAATCTATGCCAAACAATTTGGTGGCATTGCCCATCAGGACTGAGGAGGGTGGCGAGCAGGTTAGCCACGTGGAGATCCAAGTATATGTAGACATAAGTACACACACACTGACGGGGAAGACCAAACTGTAGACCATAGATCTGGGCTCCAGGTCCCAGGCTCCACCCCAGATTAAACTCTGAGTTCAGACTGTAGGAAGTGTCTGTCTTCTGCTGATTGCATCACATAGAGGAAAGATTGATTTGAAAGTAAGACTAGGTCTCCTTCAAAACTGAATTTCGACAGAGGGCAAATATCTTTTCCTGAGAGGACTATTTCCAAATTAGGAAGGAGCCTGATGGTGTTTATTAAGCCTGAAATGCCATTTTAATTCTCAGATTTCATTTTAGCCAGAGAGCTCACTGCCCAGGCTGCGGCTACATGCTCACCGCGTTGTCTGCCCTGGAAGCCTGTGCATTTGGAGTCTACATTTTGTCTTTTTTGTCCCCCTGACTTTTCAATTAATACATTTTTAATAGATAAAACAGATCATACTGTGACTTTTAAAATGTCAACAAGCTTGTGAACAGAAATGTAATAAAATGGCTAATAGGAGATTCAATAGTTAATAGAGGGCCTGACGTGTGAGCAAATACAGTAGCTGTATATTGGAAACTGTGCAAGTGAAGATGGCTTTAGTATTGCAAACTGAGGAAGAAAATTGTTTTTAATTAGCACCTTCATAAGAACTGCTGATTAATACTGTTTTGTTTGGTGAAAGCTTTCAGCTGAGTAATTTGTGCAGCCATTACAACAGTTTTGTTAGAGCGGGACTCCTGTTGTTAAACACAAACAGCGGATGATAATGGTGGAAGATGAGTTTGTCATGTAACAATTTACCTTATTGAAAAAAGCTTTATATAAAACCCAATACAGTAGGTACCAGCAGAAATCACATATTTTAAATCCTTCCAAAATTGCAGTGTGCCATGCTTGTGTTTCTTTCTTTCTTTCTTTTTTTTTTTTCAGGGACTAGAAGCAGATTTTATATCATTTATAAAATTATATACACAATTTAAAGGTGGTGTAGCATGGACAGACCACTTTCTCAACAGCGGTTTGCATTGGAGCAGTAAAGTGGCCGTGTATTCAAACACTTTCTAACTACACAAAGCAGGTTGGAAAATGGAATCCTAATTAAATAATGTAAATTTGCATGGGGACTGGAGGTAGGGAAATAGGAATCGGTGTTTCTGCCTTAGGTGGGTTTATCACACATAGGATCTTTTTAAAAAAAATCTTTCATTCTCTAGGGAAGTTTAATTAGCCCCCCCACCCCCCTTTTTTTTCTGGAGGTGTTTTAACCGACCGACCAGGGAAAAGAGTGCCCATTCAATGAGACCAGGCCACGGAATGAGAGGCTGATTTCAGTGAACTCCTCAAATGGCTATTGCACTAGCCAGACGCATGGGAACTTTTTTCTTTTTACATAAAATGTAATGGTAAAGCATATTTGCATTAAAATATTACACTAACCAAGGCTGGTAAGAACTGTAAATTATTGGAGTGGCGTAATAGAGCATGAGATTTTTTTTTTTTTTAAGACAGGCCTTCGGGGTAATAACAAGGGTTGAGGCTCACGACAGTGCCAAATAAGCTTTAGACAGCATAATAGTCTGCAAAGAAAGCCACAGAGCACTAATGTGAAGGAAGAGCTGTCCACCACATGCAGCAAAAATCACCAAAGGTCATTTTATGGTAGCAATTGTGACATAAAATTGGTGGTCATGCTACATGTCTAATACTCAGCACAGCTTTATAAATGATGGGCCCCTAGCGATGGCTGTCATTAAGTGCTTTCATCATAATAAACTTTAAACTGTTGGCTTTATGAATCGCCAGCTAGCTTCAGCTGTTCGTTGGATGGAGCTTGCAGTGCCTTAAGTGTGACAAGACCTATTAGGAATTGCAACCATGTTTCAAGCGTACTTGGCTTCCCCACTCCTGGGGTGATTGCTGCCTATTAAACGGCGTCTGGGAAGCTTTTCCTCCAGCAATCTCTGATCAAGAGCTTTTTTGGGCTTTGACCTGCATTTCCTTCAGGACTTTCTCTGAGGAGTTTTATAAGAGCAAAACTCCAGAGGATTTATAGCCACTTCTGATTAATACCTTTCCAGTTTTTCTAGCAACTCTCCCACTGCTGCATAGAGAAAAGCTTTCATTGTTCCTGAAGCGCTTATTTGTGACCTTTTCTCTGCTTCCTGATTCCCTCGAACGTGTTCTCTCACTGAAATCCTCGGGGTGGAACCAAGGCTGTCGGTGAAGTTGACTGCTGGAGAGACTGAAGGAAGGAGGGAGCCTTTTATATTTTTAAAGAATTCCATCCCCCGGCAGCGTGGCCCCGCCCATTTAAATACCCGCTGTGACGTCACCGGCCGCCCGCGGTCCCCACCGCATCCTTAATGAGCCCTCGGTGTAAACTGAGCCGACACATAAAGATTTCATGATTCAAATTACACTTTCATTAACCTTTAACATGGGAAGTCTTTTAGTTTCTATAAATCTTACAGTGCTTTACTGTCTGTCCTACTGACGTGAATAATAGATGTTTGGGGAAATCGCTCGTTAAAAAACCCAAGGTATTTAACTTACAAGGGCTAAATACATATTTCAGAATCACTTGGCAAGAACTTTAATTACTTCTTGTTGTTTTTTCTAACTGGAGGTCGACCCCCTCCTCCAGTTCCCTTCTGCCTGACTCGGATGTGTGAGAGATGGTAAGAGCTTTCAATGTCTAAGTCCCTGTCTTAATGCTCTTATTTTAATTCTCTTAATACTCTTTCTTTTAAGCTAAGTCATGTCCTGAAGATAGTTAAGGGCATGTCTCAGGTGTGGACCATTACACAATTAAATTAGCAAACCTCCGAGGGGTCGGATTAGAACTCAGCGGGGCGCACCTGCGGATCGGAGGGCAGAGCCGAGCTCCCCAAGGGCCGGGCTCTCGCCATCCACAGTGAGGGTATCCCGCTCGGCGGCCTCGGTCACAAACTTGTCTTCCCGGATAAAGTGTTGCCGGCTAACTGTTCTTTTCCCGGGCGTGGGTTTCGGTGGCTGTCAGAGTGAACAGGACAACCATTAGCGAGTGTGTCCAGCCGAAGGGAAAACGAGTTGGAGGACTCGCGGCTTTTCACATACAAAGGCATCCGCCCAGCCCGCCCCGCGGGCCAGCCCAGGGTGAGGGTGGGCAAGTGCATGTGGAGGCCGCTGCCCAGGTGCAAGGGGTGGGGGCGGGGCGGGCAGCAGAATGCCCCGGAACAAAGGCGCCTCCGGGGGCCTGGGCCCAGGTCACCTGCTGCCTCCAGGCGAGATGGAGGGGGACTGGAGAGGGCATTTGGAGGCAGTGATGCTGTTCATCTTTGGGAAATCAATTCGTCCCACCCTTCAGAGGGCATTTTGCCCTTCCTCTTTGGGAGCCCCAAGCAAATGCACCTCCAGGTCCTCAAAATCAGTGGTTCACCGGCCTCTGCGTGCGGAGGCGGCCCCTCCCGGGCCTGTGCTCCCTCAATAGCCAGTGCGGTTCAGAAACTTTCTGCTCTTTGCAACGTCTCACTTCCTGCTCTCCCTCCTTCGGGCGCCCCCGCCCCCTCTCTTACCCAGGCTTCTTTCATCATTAGGCTGGAAGTGGAACTTTCCCCCACTCCCTTATTTTGAGATTTCTTTTTCCCCAGTGACCTGGGCTGCACTTTGCCCCCACTCCCTGCCTGCCAGTCTCTTCTTCGGGGTTAGGGCCTCTCTGGCGCCTTTCTTGCAGGCTCCCCCTCCTTGAGAGCCCGGGAGGCCCAGCCTCCCAGAATCCGACCTCCTTCCCGCACTGCAGCCCCCTGCGGAGGAAGGAAGAGGCCTCCTGGGAATGAATGGCTGGTAAGGAGGTTTTTAATTTGTCTGCAGCTACAAGAAAATGGCCCGGGAGCCGCGTTTCCCCCTCTGCCTCTTCACCACCCAGGTCCAGGGCAACGTTTGGCGGAGGGATCTGAAATACTGGTTTGCTGTGTGAGGGTCAGTCTGGAAGGAGTGGAAGGAGGCCTCCACTTTGTAAATGCAATTCCGTTTTTTGATGGTTTGCAGTCTGGCAGTGAGGAAATGTGGACCTTCGGCGTGTCTCTGTCAGACAGGATCAGAAAGTCATTGCCTTGGTTCGCAGTCTGCCTTCTGATGGCCAGCTCCCCTTGAGCTCGGGGCGTGCCACCATGCAGCTCCCAGGCAGGAGACCGCACATTTAAAAGCTTTGCCCTCCTGACCTCTGCTTTCACCTCCAGGTGCATCAGCCTTCGTTTTCCTACACAGGCTTCATTTTTAGGAACAAAGGCCACAGCCCTGACTGGCCTATGTTTTGAGTGGAAGGCACTTTCTCTCTCTCCTTTTTCTTATATAAGCAGCATCTCATGATGCCAGGAGAGAAAAGAATGAAGCTGCTAAGAGCTCCTGAGCTGTTCGAGGTCTTTCCTCTCCACTGGGTCCTCCTGGTCAGCCCACTTCCGGCCCTGCAAGACAACCTGGGCTGGGTGAGAGGCTCAGGGTCCCCAGCTTGCATTCCCCAGGGCTTGTCTGTTTTTTCCTCAACTGACAGCTAGGAGCTACTTCTAAGCCCCTCCCTACAGCCTCCTCCCCCTCACTCCCAGCAGACTAGATAAACCTTTGGATGATTACAATCTTCTCAATGTGAATATGAATATTTTCTGACTCTACCATTATGGAAGATTGGGGGGAAAAATGGTAACTATATTTTGCAGCTCCTCCCATTAAGAGATGGAGTCAATTTCTTCAGCCTTTGATTCTGAACTTGGCTTACGTTGGCCAAGGAGACATTAGTAAACATGAGTGCAAGCAGAGGTTTGAAAACCACTTGGACATTGGTGTTTGCTCTCTTTTGATGCTTTTGGAAACTGGTCAATCTTTCCAGACCCTCGAGATGTGTGGCCCATTCACCCCCATTATTCCAACCATGTGAGTGAAGACATCCAGGGGCTGACCTAGTTGCTGACTGTAGCCGCATGAGTGAGCCAGCCAAGTCCAGCCCAAAATACCTACTCACAGAATCATGAGATAGTAAACGGTTTAGGCAACTAAGTTTGGGGGCAGTTTGTTACACAGCAGTAGGTAACTGATACAATTCTTGCTCTTTTCTCTCTGAGGTACTTTTCTGCATCCATAAATGCACCGAAGCTTTCGAGATAATGTGCTAAAAACATCTTGAGTTACATAGTCACTAACATTTTGAAAACACAAAAATAGGATGCAGGTCCCACAGGCCTCACTCACCCTTCAGAAATTCAGCCTATTTACAAAGGCAACTCACTCTCAGGCTCCTGGGAAAGAACGTGAGAGAAAATGGGCTGCAGGAGAAAGTACAATGGACACAGAACAGTGGATTCTAGCCTGGGCTCCACCAATAGCAAACCGACGATTTTAGGCAAACTACTGCTCTCTCTGTGCAGGACCTTGTAGGCCATAGAGGGGAAAGGGGGCTTTAATTCTATGGGAAGCCACTGGATGATCTAAGAAGAGGAACGATGTGGTCCCGATTTCCTTATTTAGAAGTTTATTCTAATGCTGAGAGAATGGGGGTGGGAGGTAGAGGGGCGATGCCAGAGAGGAAGTAGGAGGCCCTGTGAGAGACTGTTATGATCCTTCGGGCAGGAGGTGGCAGGTGAGGGAGGACACAGTGAGGAAGGAGCATCAGGCCCAGAAGGGGCAGAAGGGGAGCATCATAGGGGCCACTGGGACTACTGACGTGATGCCACCTTTCCAAGGACCTGGAGGGAAGACATACCTGCACTGGGACTCTGCTTCCAGGTCCCAGGTCTGACTGTGGTGCGTGTGCAGGTGCAGGACTTTACCTGAGACAAGCATAGCCCTTCTGATGGGCCCTGAGAGCCCAAGGGCCAGTGCCTCCACTCTCAGGTGTCCTGGCATCTGCCATGTAGTGGATAATGGACAGGAAATCTGGAGGAAGGAGGCCTGGACAAGAGCCAGCCCAGGAATCTCTCTGGCCCCATCTCTACCCTCTTTTCTAGGTTGAATTTAGGAATTGCCACAGTCACCACCTCTCCCCTCTCCCCCCTCCCCCGCAACAAGCACCTCTAAAAGTTGTTCTCAGAGATTACATTTCCTACAGTCATGGGACTATTTAAAGGACAGAAACCCCAATCAAGGATTAGAAGGACCCAAAGGGAAATAGCATCTCACATTTACTGAGCACTTACTATGTGCCAGGCATTGTGTTAAGGCCTCTGACATATGGCTGTTAGTACCCGCTTGTTGCAGATGAGGAGATGGAGGCTG
Organism: Myotis brandtii; assembly: GCF_000412655.1. Lineage (NCBI taxonomy): Eukaryota > Metazoa > Chordata > Mammalia > Chiroptera > Vespertilionidae > Myotis > Myotis brandtii. Next base: position 5,189,407 of record NW_005357115.1, read on the forward strand.
AGAGGTGAAATGACCTGCCCAAGGAGAGGAGAGCTGGCTTCCCCACCACCTCTGGCCTGGCACCATTTCTGCTGAGAAAATGGTGTGCCCGGATGCACCCTGGCCACTCTGCCTGTGATGCCCTTGCCCAGAGGAAAGGCCCACCTAGAAATAAGGTTTATAGGTTCATTTGAATGCAGAGGGAAAGAAGGGTGGCCAGTGCTTGGTTGTTAGACTCGCAGAGGTGTCAAAGCCCATTCTCTCAGCATCAGAGTGAACTTCTAAATAGAGAAATCAAGCCATGGCTGAACAGAAGGCCCTTAGCTCTGTGGCTGTCATGGGCATGACCTGGACAGATGCCAGGCAATCCACTCCACCAGATGCAGGCACATGTGGGTCCAAATCACAGATAGATTGGGGAGGGGTCAGCCACACATCAAAGTTGTGTGCCAGGCCTGCATTCCCGGCCCACCAACCCTCCCTGCACCTCTCTCTCTCTCTCTCTCTCTCTCTCTCTCTCTCTCTCACACACACACACACACACACACAGCCTGCTTGAAAAGGAACTTTGTTTGAACTTAGGCTCTGGCTTCCCAGGCCCCCAAGTGGTAACTGATGGGTTGGGTGGTCCTGGTGGCCAGTCTCTACAATCGCCTTAAGTGATTCCTTTGCTTGGAACTTGATTGCTAACTTCTGGAATGGACATTGGTAACTTGTTTAGAATTTCTCAGGTGACGTCAAGCACAGTGGCCCCAGCTGCTGCTCCCAAATGGGGCCCCTGTGGCTGGCTCACCTGGGCTGAGGTTAGGCTCCAGGGCCACCAGGCCAGCAATGCCAGAGACATTCCTTCTCTGTGTTCCCTTCCCATCTTCATCCGCAAGGCAGAAACCACGTTTCTGACAGAGACATCAAGTGTGTGGGTGTGCGGTTCACACCCTTACAGTGTGATCAAGCTGCTTCATCTCTCCTCTTGGTAAAGACTATGCAAATGAAGGAAAGCAGAAGAGATGAGGAAATAGAGCCAGCACATAAACATAATAGGATTGAGTATCATATCGAGGAGGTCAGAACAAAAGATGGGGCTCCCCTAGGAAGTAAGAGGTGCAAAGGAGACCAAGAATCAGCTGATGTGCTGCGTGTAGGGACAGGAAAACTGTGCCAATGATCTGTGGAGGAATTATTCTTGGGTGGCTCTGACTCAGTGCAGAGGAGCCCACACACAATCGTATCTCTCGGGTGCCTGTCGCTTCGCTGCCTGGTGACAGGTAGAGGAGGAAGATACAGAAAATTCCATCCCCTTGCAGTGTACTTGACGTCACTACAGCCATTTTTTTTTAAAAATCAAGCACATTTAGACATTCCTTTCTCATAGAGATTCTTCCAGAAGGAACAATGAGGAAGGAACCTGGGCGGGGTTTGAGGCACTGCACTGCATTGTCAGGGGGCCTTTGGGCTGGGTCTTGGGTCGTGAATCACGTTGGGTAGGGACTTGTCTCACCCCAAAGCTCTATGTTGCTTGCAAGGCTCACAACAGACAGATTTTAGTTGGTTTGCTTATCTGATCAGCATTCACTTGCTGGATTTTTTTTAAAATGTTGGGATTAAGCAACATTCTTTGATGTCAATTGAATATTAAAGATTTAGATTTTTTTCCACCTTTGATGTTGGCAGCAACAGCTGCTAACCTGACGTCAACAACTCAGGAACCTCCCTCAGGTTTGCTGCACAGTCTCCCAAAAAGGGGCTGAAGGGAGAGGGGTGTTGACTCAGTGCCTCCCATCCCAAATTAAATATTCAAATGCGGTTTGTTCGAAGGCATTGTTAAAGCCGGGGCTTTAATTTAATGGGAACAGCATTGTCCCCCCGAATAAAGGTTTCATTAGGCCAACCCACAAACTTTCCCCTTATCCTCCGAGGAGACAATCGGGGTGACAGCCTCCCCATCATAATCCCCGGCTTCAGATGCACGGCGACAAAAGACTCCTAATACAGAAAATGTCCGGGGGGAGGAGCAACATTTCCCAAACAAGGCGTCTCTCCCTGCCAGGCCAGGTAACAAAGGGTCGGGAGGAATTTGGTGGGGCCTCCTGGCCACCTGCCGGTTAAGCCCTTGGCCAGTAGATTAGCTACAGCCCTGACAGAGTGTTTGGAAAGGCAGTTGCGTGGCAGAGCAAACAAAATTCAGACTGTGCTTTACACATGGTAATCCGAAATTTAATAAGAGCCTCGCCCTGGGCAGCCCGAGCAGCAAAGGTAGCTGAGGTGTACGCGGGGCTCCATTGTTCCCCGCCAGGGATGTCGCCATTGGTCCTGGGCAGCCTCTGGACCACCCCCTGGGTCTGCAGCTTCAGCTCAGAAACGTCCTCCTGGACCCTGGAGTAAGTCGGTGGATTTCCCTCCTCCCAGGTTTCAGGGCGCCTGTCCAGAGATGATTCACAAAGTGGTTCCAGACAAAGTCCCCGCAGAAGGCTTGGCTTGTCAGGAGGCCAGACGAGCCTCGAGCCCTGTGGGCGGTGCTGGCATCTGCCCCCCTTACCGCTGGGCTCACCAAGGGCAGAGCTGAGGCTCTCGAAGCCAAGGCAGCCCGTGATTCAGGCCTTAGGCGATGCCAACGAGGGCCTGGATGGCGCACCCAGGAGGTTCTCAGACCTGTAAGGGGGGTGTAGGTGTGGAATTGCACTTTGGGCTCACCCGGGTTATCTCTTAGCTGAAGGAATGTTTATTTTGTGGCCATCTTCACGGTCATTCATTCACTCAAGAGATACTTATTGAACCTGCTTTGTGCCAGCACTGTGCTCAGGGGCCAAGACATCCACGTGAACAGAACATAGACGTGATCTTGCTCCACAGATATTACAAATTAAGGACAGTTGTGTGCCCAGCCAGCATGGCCCAGTGGTTGAGTGTCGACATATGAACCTGGAGATCACAGTTCAATTCCTGGTCAGGGCACATGCCTGGTTTATGGGCTCGATCCCCAGTGTGGGGCGTGCAGGAGGCAGCCAATCAATGATTCTCTCTCATCATTGATGTTTCTATCTCTCCCTCTCCCTTCCTCTCTGAAATCAATAAAAAAATATTTTAAAAAAGAAGAGTTTTGTAAAGGGGAGAAAAGTTGTTCCATGAGCCCATATGATAGGGAACTTTGAGGCAGGGGAACAGGGAAACCTTTCGGAGGAAATGGTTGCTGGATCTGAGACTGAAGGGCATGTAAGGGCTCCGCCAGGCTGGGGATGGGAGCAGATGAAAGACAAGGGGAGCCCGCTTGGTGTTGCAGAGCCTTTCAGGCTCTGCGGTGAGGGGGGGCATGGTGCGTCCAAGGAAGGGCCCACCCTCCCTCTATCTCCTGGGGACCTCAGACCTGCGCAGGAACATATTTGGGGAAAACAGACCTAATTTATGTGTACCATAGTAAGAGTGAGGGCTCATGGAACAACACTTTCCTGGGGAAACCCTTTGCCTCGGGTGGACCTCCTGGCTCATGGAACCAAGGTACTCAACGATGGAACAATTAAAATTGTAAAGAAATAAAGTTGAAACAATAAAATTTTCTGAATCTCCTTAGAGTTTAAGATGGTGAACCCAGGATACATATTTGCCTCCCATCCTTCCAAAAATCATGCTAAAATAAAGTTTTAGAATTCCAAAAAGACATAGATCCATAATATTAAGCAGGGGATGGGGGAGGCCACTACCAAATAAGAGATGTAAACAAATTTCTGGAGGATGTCAAGTGTATGGGAGCAGGTATTAGAGCAGCGGTTCTCAACCTGGGGGTCGAACGACCCTTGGGGGTCGAAAGACCCTGACCATCAGAAAACACATATATAATTACATATTGTTTTTGTGATTAATCACTATGCTTTAATTATGTTCAATATGCTTTAATATGTTCAATTTGTAACAATGAAATTGAGGGTCACCACAACATGAGGAACTGTATTAAAGAGTCGCGGCATTAGGAAGGTTGAGAACCACCGTATTAGAGGACCCAGCTGAAGGAAGTCATACATAGAATGTTCTGTGAGGGGCAGCAGGATATGGGAGCCAGTTCACCCAGAAAACCTCAAAGGTTCAGGGAAGCTCTTCAGACAAGACATGTACATAACTGCACAGTAAATCCACACCACCTGTTAACCCAGTTGGCATATGTGGGGAATGAGGAGAACCAGCAGAATGAAAGAAATATATAAAAAAGAGCAAAAAAAATCTCACTCCTGGGGGAATAATTCAGAAACCAGAAGATCGCTTTAAATTTTTTAAGGATTCTCAGGAAGGGTTGGGAAGATACTACATTCTAAAAATGGGGGTTTGAGAACAGGAATGAGCTCTCAGAAATTAACAATGCAACTGGTGAAATAAGATATCCAGTAAAAGAACTAAAAAGTTGATGAAATTTCACAAAGTATTGAGCAGAGAGAAAATATGAAAGAGAGAGAAAAGACATATGGGAATAATCCACTATCTAATAAGAATCCTAGAAATTAAAAAAAACAAAACAAAACAGAAATTAAATGAGAGGATTATCAAAGAAACCACAGAAGAAAGTTTTCCAGGGCTGAAGAAAGACTAGTTCTAACATCAGAGGGGCCACTGAGTTTCTAGCACAATGACTGAAGAAGATTAACAACTAGACGCATCCTGACCAAATTTCAAAACTCAGCATAAGGAGTAAATTGTAAAAGGCTCCAACCAGATAGATCTGGTCACATACAAATGAATAGCAGTAAGAATGGCATCAGACTTCTCCTCAGCAACACTAGTGCCAGAGGATAATGTCTTCAAGATTCTGAGGGAAAATGATTTTCAGTTTAGAATCATATGTAAACTATCAGTCAAGCGGAGGACAACCTAAGGATTTTCAGTCAAGAGTACATAGAGTTTATCTTCAACATTCTCATTGATGGATTTGCATAGGTTGAATCATTCTTGTGTCCCTGGAATGAACCCCATTGAATTGTGGTATATTGTTGTCTTTGATTTGCTGGTATTTTGTTTAGGATTTTTGCATCTGTATTCATCAGAGATATTGGTCTATAGTTTTTATTGGTGTGCATGTGTGTGTGCACGTGTGTGTTAACCTTGCCAGTTTTGGGTATCAGGGTAATGTTGGCCTCACAAAATGATTTAGGAAGTATTGCCTCTTCTTCAATTCTTTGAAAGAGTTTGAGAATGAAGGTTATTAAATCTTCTTTGAATATTTGGTAGGAGGATTTATTGAGAATTTATTATATGCCATCTGGTCCTAGTCCCAGTGCCTGCTTTTAAAGTATCTGTTTTAAACTGCACCTTAGCAAAGGAGCAGGTGTCTGTCCCCACAAATTTCCACATGCACCCCAAGAAACATTCCTTTCTTGTGGGACCCCAAACCTTATAACAGCTACTTGATCTGCTGGTAATTGTCCAAGTCCTCTTTCAAAGTGATGAATCAGTGGTCAAAAACATTCAGAACCACTACTCTGGTCGGTTCTTGGCTAACCCCGGCCAAAGCTCTCCTGCCCAACCTTCGCAGACTGAGAGGACAAAGCTAAGCCCTTGGGAAAAGTTCCTTCCCTGATTAACTAAATGCAAGGTAGTGACCTCATTTGGATCTTGATTTGCAAAACCATCTGTAAAAGACCATTTATAAGATAAATGAGGAAATTTGAGCATTGACTCAGTATTTGATGATATTAAGAAACTACTATCAATTTTTTAATGTGATAATGGAATTGTGGTTATATTTTTAAAGAACCTTTATATTTTCAAAGTATATTCTGAAATATTTACAGCTGAAATGACATGATATGTGGGATTTGCTTCAATATGATCCAGGATGAGGAGGGGTGAAACAATATTGGCTATGGATTGACAATGGTTGAAGGTGGAAGACAGGAACATGGGAGCTCATTATATTCTTCTACTTTAGCACATGTTTGAAATTTTCAGTCATAAAAATTCCTCACTTAATATTCCTTGCTCTTTCTACAGAGAAGATACCAATACTGTACCTTAGACTTACTTGACCTGTCTGGTTTATGTTTGTATCAAGTAATTCGTTTGATCCCTACAATACCCCAGTGGGGCAGTTGGGACATTTTACTGAGGAGGTAACAGAAAAGGCCAAAGGTCCACAGAGGCCTTGACTTGGAGAGAGGATCTTTCCTTCTCTCATGAATCTAGGGGCAGAGGTAAAGCCACCTTACTGTGGCTTGCAAACTCTTGTACCTGTTTGAATGCTCAATAAGTACTTCTAGCACCCCCTTGGCTCATTTCTTCAACATGTAGCTGTTGAGCATCTGCTATTTGTCACACCTTCGGGGGTGGCAGGGAGAGAGAGAGAGAGAGAGAGAGAGAGAAGACATTTTCCCCACTTCACGTTCTCCAGATATTTTCCCAAAATCAGATGGATGTGTCTTCCCAAATCTCAAGACCCTTTAACTCTCTAAACTAGATAGAAACCATAGAGGGCAATACCACCACTCCCCTGACAATGCCCAAGAGCTTTCCTGCCCATCCCTGAAGACCAAGTTATAGGACAGGGCTCCTGATATTCCTTGCAATTCTTGTTCTTGTCCTTCCCTCTGGGGGAAGAGCCAGCAGAACAGGGCACCTGTGCTTGGGACCAGAGCATCTTCCCCATGAGGCCTGAGCACTCCCTAAGCCTGCCCCCGTTGTCCATGTAGCAGTGCCCGCACCGCCTCCTGCTTAAGAGCAGCCACACCTGACAAGCAGCTGCCTCATCACTGCAGTGGTCCCAGCTTTCCCCTCAGCCCCTCCCTTCCCTATGATGCTGGACTCTCTTCTTCCTCAGCTAGGTTGCTGTCCCCACCCCACAAGCATACCCTTCTCCAGGTGTTGCTCTTCCATGGGCGGCTTCTTGTCAGCCAGGCATTTTGTGGTTCCTGCTCAGCATTCAGCCCTGTGTTACCCCGTCCTTTCTTCACCCTGTGGGGCTGAAACAACCGTTGCCAAAGTCTAGGGACACCACCATGAAGAGGACCCGCCCATGATAGACTGAATGCTGAGGCAGCCAGATTCCTTACTCTGGTCTTCCCCAACCTGCTTTCTTTCAGCGCTTCTGATTGTTCCCTTTCCGATTCCTCTGTCTTCCTCAGTCAATACCTCGCCTCTGACTGGTCAATTATTTCAATGTCCCGACTCCTCAGACTCACTACTGTCTGAGGGACTGGCCTCAGAGTCCTCCCCAACGATGGGCTCTCCCCCTCTCCCAGCCATGCCTATCACGTCCTTCAACTTAGCTTAGGCCAGTGATGGCGAACCTTTTGAGCTCGGCGTGTCAGCATTTTGAAAAACCCTAACTTGACTCTGGTGCCGAGTCACATATAGAAATTTTTTTATCTTTGCAACCATAGTAAAACAAAGATGTATATTTTTGATATTTATTTTATATATTTAAATGCCATTTAACAAAGAAAAATCAACCAAAAAAATGAGTTCGCGTGTCACCTCTGACACGCGTGTCATAGGTTCGCCATCACTGCAGGGAGAGAGAGAGAGAGAGAGAGAGAGAGAAGACATTTTCCCCACTTCACGTTCTCCAGATATTTTCCCAAAATCAGATGGATGTGTCTTCCCAAATCTCAAGACCCTTTAACTCTCTAAACTAGATAGAAACCATAGAGGGCAATACCACCACTCCCCTGACAATGCCCAAGAGCTTTCCTGCCCATCCCTGAAGACCAAGTCATAGGACAGGGCTCCTGATATTCCTTGCAATTCTTGTTCTTGTCCTTCCCTCTGGGGGAAGAGCCAGCAGAACAGGGCACCTGTGCTTGGGACCAGAGCATCTTCCCCATGAGGCCTGAGCACTCCCTAAGCCTGCCCCCGTTGTCCATGTAGCAGTGCCCGCACCGCCTCCTGCTTAAGAGCAGCCACACCTGACAAGCAGCTGCCTCATCACTGCAGTGGTCCCAGCTTTCCCCTCAGCCCCTCCCTTCCCTATGATGCTGGACTCTCTTCTTCCTCAGCTAGGTTGCTGTCCCCACCCCACAAGCATACCCTTCTCCAGGTGTTGCTCTTCCATGGGCGGCTTCTTGTCAGCCAGGCATTTTGTGGTTCCTGCTCAGCATTCAGCCCTGTGTTACCCCGTCCTTTCTTCACCCTGTGGGGCTGAAACAACCGTTGCCAAAGTCTAGGGACACCACCATGAAGAGGACCCGCCCATGATAGACTGAATGCTGAGGCAGCCAGATTCCTTACTCTGGTCTTCCCCAACCTGCTTTCTTTCAGCGCTTCTGATTGTTCCCTTTCCGATTCCTCTGTCTTCCTCAGTCAATACCTCGCCTCTGACTGGTCAATTATTTCAATGTCCCGACTCCTCAGACTCACTACTGTCTGAGGGACTGGCCTCAGAGTCCTCCCCAACGATGGGCTCTCCCCCTCTCCCAGCCATGCCTATCTCGTCCTTCAACTTAGCTTAGGCCAACTCACTAAGTAGGGCCGGCCACCTCCACGTCAGGGCCTCCTCGTTGTTCATGCTTCTCTTCCTGTGTTCTGCATTTTAAATTTCTGAAGGGTTTATTGAGCATTTAGTATTTGCCAGGAACTATGCTCAATACCTTTATGCATTACTTCATTATTGGGGTGGTAGAGCCAATATTTAAACCCAGGCAGTCTGTCTCTCCAGAGAAAGCTGAAGGCCTGGTGAAATGAGTAGCAATTATGTTATAATAGAACCACCACTGGGCATAAGAAGACCCCAATTCTACTTTCAGCCCTGCCATGAAACAGATGTATGATGACGATGGGCAAATAATTGAACCTCACTGAGGTTCACTTTCCCCATCTTAAAAATGTGGTCGGGATAATATAGATACTCTTTCGTGAGTAACAATATAACACAGTGACTAAGTGTGTGGACTTCAGTGCCTAGTTGCCTGCGCTCCAGTGATAGTTCTGCTATTTGTAAAGTATGTAACGAAATTACTTTGTGTCTCCGTTTCATCATCTGTAGAATGGGTATGATAATAACAGGACCTATCTCCTAGAGGTATGGTGAGGATGAAATACTCAGAGCATTGTCTAGCATATAGTGAGTGACATTAGCCATCATTAATATAATTTTTATTATTATAACCAATGGTTTCTTCCATCAAAATTCTATAATTTTAGGATACACTTTTATCACCAGTGTTAATATGACCAGCATTTTCATGTTTAGAAATTAGGAAGCAATGACTCTCATATTTAATAAGAAAAATTCCCCTCACTTGTACAGTAATTCACTTCTTTCAAAAACATATGCACATATAGCCTTCAACAGGACCTCATAACTCTGGGAAACTGGTCATAAAACTGTACATTGGAACAGCTCTTCACAGTGACCAATGCATTTGAGCTCACATCAGCTCATTTTGGCCCCATCCCCAATGTGAGGCAGGTAGGATACTTAATGTACCCAATCGGAGAAGAGGAGCCTTCACTCAGACTGTAGTAGGTGACTTGTTCAAGGTCACACATTAGTGGGTAGTGGAACCTGCAATGATACTGAAAGATCTTTATTCCTAGTGTAGAAATATTTCCAGAAAGAAATCTCTCTTGTTCTGCAAAGTACTTTGTGCTTATACGTGTGTTGGGTCCCCCATAGACCTGAACATGAACTTGATGTGGAATTTTACAGGTGGCAAAAAGATCTTTCCTGTAACCCATCTTTATCTAGAATGCAGTCTCCATCTCCACGTGAATGTGGGTATCTAGGGCCACTGCTACCTCACAGAGAGTGAAAAAGGTGAGGGCCCTGGGGCCCCAGTTCTCTTCTCCACTCTGGCACTTGCCTAGCTTTGTGACCATGGGAAAAGCACTTGGAATTCTCTAAACCTCTCTCAGAACTGGGGTTGAGCATAGCCTCCTTGCAGGGAAGCTGTCAGAATTTGCAGTATCACACAGGGGCACCAAGTAGGCATTCAATAAATGGTAGTTTGGCCTGGCTGGCATGGCTCAGTGGTTGAATGTCAACCTATGAACCAGGAGATCACGGTTCAATTCCTGGTCAGGGCACATGCCCAGATTGTGGGCTCAATTCCCAGTGTGGGGCATGCAGGAGGCAGCCAATCAATGATTCTCTCTCATCATTGCTGTTTCTATCTCTCTCTCCCTCTCCCTTCCTCTCTGAAATATCCTAATATATATAAAGAGCTAGGTGGTGTCACAACCGAATGGGCGACTGGTCACCATGAAGTACATGGAGCACCTCTCTGTCCCCCCCGCTCCCTCAGCCCCTGAGCTGCTCACCATGACGGGGGCTTGCGGTGGGGCGGGACTGGGGACTGTTGAGCGGCGGTGGTGGGCTGCATAAAGAGCTAGGTGGTGTCACAACCGAATCGGCGACCGGACACCATGAAGTACATGGAGCACCTCTCTGTGCCCCCCGCTCCCTCAGCCCCTGAGCCGCTCACCATGACGGGGACTTGCGGTGGGGCGGGACTGGGGACTGTTGAGCGGCGGTGGTGGGCTGCTTCGCCGGTGGCCACGAGCTTAGTGGACCAGTCACCCAGGCAGCAGCAAGTTTCGCGAAGCAGTCATGGGGCAGGGGAGTTTCACAGAGCAGTCGAGGGCGCTATGACGTGCACTGACCACCAGGGGGCAGACGCTCAACGCAGGAGCTGCTGAGCTGCAGTGACTTGGCAGCAGCAGTTCTCGGGTGATGCACCCTGAAACCAGAGAGGAGGGAGCCCAATCCTCCCAGGGCGGCAAGATTTCACCTTCGGCCGTGGGTTATGTTGTTGCTGGGGCACTTTCGGCCCGAATCTGGTTTACTACACACTTGTGTTTGCATTCTACACCCTGTACGATAGCAACTTTGCAGAGTGCCCTCTCATACTCCAGGACCCATCAGGGGATGTTGGAGAGCCAGTTTCAGCCTGATCCCCACAGGCCAGGCCGAGGGGCCCAACCTGCCAGAGGGACCCTGCTCACTCCACAGAAGCCTTTCGAGCCACGGCGCCACCCCAGCCACCTTCTAATTAATTTCATTTCAATGTGCACAAATTCGTGCACCAGGTCACTATACATATACATATACATATACATATACAATCCTCCCAGGGCGGCAAGATTTCACCTTCGGCCGTGGGTTATGTTGTTGCTGGGGCACTTTCGGCCCGAATCTGGTTTACTACACACTTGTGTTTGCATTCTACACCCTGTACGATAGCAACTTTGCAGAGTGCCCTCTCATACTCCAGGACCCATCAGGGGATGTTGGAGAGCCAGTTTCAGCCTGATCCCCACAGGCCAGGCCGAGGGGCCCAACCTGCCAGAGGGACCCTGCTCACTCCACAGAAGCCTTTCGAGCCACGGCGCCACCCCAGCCACCTTCTAATTAATTTCATTTCAATGTGCACAAATTCGTGCACCAGGTCACTATACATATACATATACATATACATATATTATAACTGTAGTTTGTGTTTTTTGCTTTTCTTAAAGCTCTTTTCTCCAAAAGTCCAGCATGGCTGACAGATGCAGCTTCTGTTTTCGCTAGCTTCTCTGGAATGCTGGCTGGAAGAAAGGCAGCAGGCAGCGCAGACAGGTGACTTTAAGTCATGAAACCTACAGTCTCACCTTGGGCACCTACTGTGAGTAATTACTAACCCCCCCCCCCCCTGCCCATCCTGGTATTTGCCATCATTTAGCAAATACCAGGGCTAGTTATTAATTTAAAAACATATGCAGCTGGTGCTGACAGAAAACTGCCATCCCCCCACGGGAGTGAGTTTTTAGTTATGTTTTTAAAATTAGCTGGCGCTTGAATTTCATTTCCCATCCAAGCTTCCCTGTTATCTGTAAGGTCACAGAAACACGTCGGCCGAGGACAGGCCAATCCCAGATCTTAGGCTCTTGGAACGAAAAGCCGAAATAAGTAAATAAAGAGAGAAAGCCCAGGGATTTTTTCAGAGCCGAAAGCACGTCCCCAGCGAGCTGAGCTGCGGGAGCCAGGCTCCCTCCTGAAAGTGGCTCTTCCCTTACATTTTGAGGTGAAGGCTGAGGCAGAGGAGGAGGAAGAGGAGGGAAAAGGCCTGCATCATCAAGGTCTGTTTCTTCCCAGCTCAGCAACAGGAAAGAATCAGAATGCACTCCGGAGGAGGAAGAAAAACCCCAACTACTGATTGTCCCGGGAAGCCATTCCAATCACAGGCTCGCAGTTAAAATAATGCTCACCTACTGCGCTTCCCACGGGGCCATCTACCTTCCTCGCCGGCGGGGTCAGGCCCCGTTAGGCCTGATGAGGCTGCCACCGCGGCCCTGAGCTCGGCTACAGGCCCAGCGACACCTGTTTATCACCCAGTCACTCATCTCCCCTCCCCTCCTTCCTGCTCCAAAAGGAGCGTTAATTAAACCGGTAAACAAGCCGGCTCCGTTCTAAATCAGAGCTGCAGGCAACGGAGAGATAACTTGGGCTCCGAGAAGAGGGATTTTCAGTTAATTTATGGAATCCACTGTCACTCTCTTTCCTCCTGCAGCCGCCTGGTCCCCGCTTAACGGGGAAATGGAAGCAGACAGCCTTTGTCTAAAACACTTCTTTTGCCCAGAATATCTTCAGTTTTCTATGTGAATGTTTAATAAGGTTTGGGGTGTTGCTCCTTCTTTCTTAATTTCTGTGGTGCAGACGGCTGGCGGCTGCAGAGCGCCTGTCCTCCTGGGTTGTGGAGGGAAGGGCCGGTTTTTTCAAACTGCGAGTCACAGAGGGAAGCTGGGGTTCAGGGGGAAGTTTGCGCGGGTCCCCAAATCAGGGCATCTCAGAAACGCATTGTTCACAGGCACCGCACTTTCCTTTTTGAAGTTCCCCACCCGTGGCCACCTGGATACCGCTTTCTTTCCCTCCCACCTCCTGGAGCACCTGCGGCAGACCTCCCCCGCCCCCCCCCCCCCACCCCCGCAGTGCGCGCCTCCGGGCCCAACCCGGTTTTGGGGGAACCCTTTTGGCCAAAGTGTTGGGGGTTTTGAGAGCCCCGCACCGCCTAAGTCAGTCTCTCCAAGAAGGGGCTGTGCGTGTGTCTCGCTCCCCACGGAGGCCTGCAATTCCTCGGGTGAAGCGGGAATCACGTTGAAATGGCAGTTTTCATCAGAGTATAGCCAGTCCACGGAAAAACCCTCCGCGCATCTTCGTCATTTCCTATGGAAACTTTTATTTTTTTAAAAAAACAACAAAACAAACCACAGGAATGCCTCACATATTTCAAGTCGGCCTGCTTTGGCGGGTGGCATCGCCAATAGTCATGTGGACAAATTAATAATCGTAGAGAATTAGTTGGGCATTAAAGATCTAAATTATATCATGCAGCACGTTGTCATAAAATGATATAAAACACAAGCAACAGGAAAATAAAGGTAAAGTAATTCGAGTTCCTGACACGGAAAACCCCAGGCTGGCTTCTAGCTGTGCTTGGCGACTTG